>NC_135539.1:2170170-2487556 GCF_045843805.1 Urocitellus parryii | reverse complement strand
CCCGCTGAGGACCCTGGAGGAGACTTTTTGAGCATGTGCATCCGGCCTCTGACGCAGTGCCACAGTGTGGCCACCAGATGGCAGCAAAGACCGCCTTTCAGCAGCAAGGCTGCTCTCCCCTACAGAAACTCGCTGGGCTGCCGGCACCTGCGGCCCTGCACCTGCGGCCCTGCACCTGAAGCCCGGCACCTGAAGCCCCGCACCTGCAGCCCCGCACCTACAACCTGGCACCTACAACCTGGCACCTGCGGCCCAGCACCTGCTCCTGCTCCTCCCCTTCCTCCTCCTCCCCTCCCCTGCACCTACAACCTGGCACCTGCAGCCCAGCACCTGCAGCCTGGCACCTGCAGCCGGTGAAGCCCGGCACTAGCAGCCCAGCACATGCAGCCTGGCACCTGAAACCCGGCACCAGCAGTTCAGCACCTGCAGCCCTGCACCTGAAGCCCAGCACCTGCGGCCCGCATCTGTATCCTGACGCTTACCCCTAGTCTCCGGCTGCGCACTCACAGGCCTCGCCCTACTGCAGCTGGAGGGCAAGGCTGGCCTCCCACCAAGGGTGACTGGCCCGCAGCGCTGCCCAGGTGTTCAGCCAGCACCTAGCAGCACCTACCGGACGTCACCTGCGGATGCCATGGCGAAGATGATGGTGTCATCTGGGGAGAAGCAGATGTCCCAGTGAAGACAGTGGTGTTACAGTGAGGATGGAGGTGTGGACGATGGCATCATAGTGAGGAGGCGGAGTCACGGGGTGATGACCTCATAGTGAGGAGACGGAGTCATAGGTGATGATGTCATAGTGATGAGGAGGAGTCACAGGATTGTGACGTCATAGTGGGGAGGTGGAGGCAGGATGATGGGGTTTAGGGAGGGTGATTTCAGGCAAGGATGGCGACTTCACAGTGAGGATGATGATCGTGTCCTGGTGAGGAGGAGGATGTCATAGGGTGATGACCTCATAGTGAGAAGGATGTCATAGGATGGTCTTCAAAATGACGCTATGATAGTCATGGTGAGGATGATGATGTCATGGTAAAATGATGATGTCCTGAGGAGGACAGCGACAGGTGAGGGTGGGGGTATGTCACAGTGAGGATGATGTCATAGTGGGAAGGATGTCCTAGGGTGGTGATGTCATAGTGGGGAGGATGTCCTAGGGTGGTGATGTCATCGTGGGAAGGATGTCCTAGGACGGGGATGTCATCGTGGGAAGGATGTCCTAGGACGGGGATGTCATCGTGGGAAGGATGTCTAGGACAGGGGATGTCATAGTGGGGAGGATGTCCTAGGATGGGGATGTCATCGTGGGAAGGATGTCTTAGGTTGGGGATGTCATAGTGGGGAGGATGTCCTAGGATGGGGATGTCATAGTGGGAAGGATGTCCTAGGACGGGGATGTCATAGTGGGGAGGATGTCCTAGGAGGGGGATGTCATCGTGGGGAGGATGTCCTAGGAGGGGGATGTCATAGTGGGGAGGATGTCCTAGGATGGGGATGTCATCGTGGGGAGGATGTCCTAGGACGGGAATGTCATAGTGGGAAGGATGTCCTAGGATGGGGATGTCATAGTGGGGAGGATGTCCTAGGATGGGGATGTCATTGTGGGAAGGATGTCCTAGGTTGGGGATGTCATAGTGGGGAGGATGTCCTAGGATGGGGATGTCATAGTGGGGAGGATGTCCTAGGATGGGGATGTCATAGTGGGGAGGATGTCCTAGGATGGGGATGTCATAGTGGGGAGGATGTCCTAGGATGGGGATGTCATCCTGGGAAGGATGTCCTAGGGATGGGGATGTCATCCTGGGAAGGATGTCCTAGGACGGGGATGTCATCGTGGGAAGGATGTCCTAGGACGGGGATGTCATAGTGGGAAGGATGTCCTAGGACGGGGATGTCATAGTGGGAAGGATGTCCTAGGACGGGGATGTCATAGTGGGAAGGATGTCCTAGACGGGGATGTCATAGTGGGGAGGATGTCCTAGGATGGGGATGTCATAGTGGGGAGGATGTCCTAGGATGGGGATGTCATAGTGGGGAGGATGTCCTAGGATGGGGATGTCATCCTGGGAAGGATGTCCTAGGATGGGGATGTCATCCTGGGAAGGATGTCCTAGGACGGGGATGTCATCGTGGGAAGGATGTCCTAGGACGGGGATGTCATCGTGGGAAGGATGTCCTAGGACGGGGATGTCATAGTGGGAAGGATGTCCTAGGACGGGGATGTCATAGTGGGAAGGATGTCCTAGGACGGGGATGTCATCGTGGGAAGGATGTCCTAGGACGGGGATGTCATCGTGGGAAGGATGTCCTAGGACGGGGATGTCGTCGTGGGAAGGATGTCCTAGGATGGGGATGTCGTCGTGGGAAGGATGTCCTAGGATGGGGATGTCGTCCTGGGAAGGATGTCCTAGGATGGGGATGTCGTCGTGGGAAGGATGTCCTAGGATGGGGATGTCGACGTGGGAAGGATGTCCTAGGATGGGGATGTCGACATGGGAAGGATGTCCTAGGACGGGGATGTCACAGTGGGAAGGATGTCCTAGGATGGGGATGTCACAGTGGGAAGGATGTCCTAGGATGGGGATGTCATAGTGGGAAGGATGTCCTAGGATGGGGATGTCATCGTGGGGAGGATGTCCTAGGATGGGGATGTCATCGTGGGAAGGATGTCCTAGGACGGGGATGTCGTCGTGGGAAAGATGTCCTAGGACGGGGATGTCGTCGTGGGAAAGATGTCCTAGGACGGGGATGTCATAGTGGGAAGGATGTCCTAGGACGGGGATGTCGTCGTGGGAAAGATGTCCTAGGACGGTGATGTCATAGTGGGAAGGATGTCCTAGGATGGGGATGTCGTCGTGGGAAGGATGTCCTAGGACGGGGATGTCATAGTGGGAAGGATGTCCTAGGACGGGGATGTCGTCGTGGGGAGGATGTCCTGGGACGGGGATGTCGTCGTGGGAAGGATGTCCTGGGATGGGGATGTCGTCGTGGGAAGGATGTCCTAGGACGGGGATGTCATAGTGGGAAGGATGTCTAGGACGGGGATGTCGTCGTGGGAAGGATGTTCTAGGACGGGGATGTCGTCGTGGGAAGGATGTTCTAGGACGGGGATGTCGTCGTGGGAAGGATGTCCTAGGACGGGATGTCGTCGTGGGGAGGATGTCCTAGGGATGGGGATGTCGTCGTGGGAAGGATGTCCTAGGACGGGGATGTCGTCGTGGGAAGGATGTCCTAGGATGGGGATGTCGTCGTGGGAAGGATGTTCTAGGACGGGGATGTCATAGTGGGAAGGATGTCCTAGGACGGGGATGTCGTCGTGGGGAGGATGTCTGGACGGGGATGTCGTCGTGGGAAGGATGTCCTAGGATGGGGATGTCGTCGTGGGAAGGATGTCTTAGGACGGGGATGTCGTCGTAGGAAAGATGTCTAGGATGGGGATGTCATAGTGGGAAGGATGTCCTAGGATGGGGATGTCATAGGGGAAGGATGTCCTAGGATGGGGATGTCATCGTGGGAAGGATGTCCTAGGATGGGGATGTCGTCGTGGGAAGGATGTCCTAGGACGGGGATGTCATAGTGGGAAGGATGTCCTAGGACGGGGATGTCATAGTGGGAAGGATGTCCTAGGACGGGGATGTCATAGTGGGAAGGATGTCCTAGGACGGGGATGTCATAGTGGGATGGATGTCCTAGGACGGGGATGTCATAGTGGGAAGGATGTCCTAGGACGGGGATGTCATAGTGGGAAGGATGTCCTAGGACGGGGATGTCATAGTGGGAAGGATGTCCTAGGACGGGGATGTCATAGTGGGAAGGATGTCCTAGGACGGGGATGTCATAGTGGGAAGGATGTCCTAGGACGGGGATGTCGTCGTGGGAAGGATGTCCTAGGACGGGGATGTCGTCGTGGGAAGGATGTCCCTAGGACGGGGATGTCATCGTGGGAAAGATGTCCTAGGACGGGGATGTCATAGTGGGAAGGATGTCCTAGGACGGGGATGTCATAGTGGGAAGGATGTCCTAGGACGGGGATGTCATAGTGGGAAGGATGTCCTAGGACGGGGATGTCGTCGTGGAAAGATGTCCTAGGACGGGGATGTCGTCGTGGGAAGATGTCCTAGGACGGGGATGTCATAGTGGGAAGGATGTCCTAGGACGGGATGTCGTCGTGGGAAAGATGTCCTAGGATGGGGATGTCGTCGTGGGAAGGATGTCCTAGGATGGGGATGTCGTCGTGGGAGGATGTCCTGGGATGGGGATGTCATCGGGGGGAGGATGTCCTAGGACGGGGATGTCATAGTGGGAAGGATGTCCTAGGACGGGATGTCATCGTGGAAGGATGTCCTGGGACGGGTATGTCATAGTGGGAAGGATGTCCTGGACGGGGATGTCATCGTGGGAAGGATGTCCTGGGACGGGGATGTCGTCGTGGGAAAGATGTCCTAGGACGGGGATGTCATAGTGGAAGGATGTCCTAGGACGGGGATGTCGTCGTGGGAAAGATGTCCTAGGATGGGGATGTCATAGTGGGAAGGATGTCCTAGGATGGGGATGTCATAGTGGGAAGGATGTCCTAGGATGGTGATGTCATCGTGGGAAGGATGTCCTAGGATGGGGATGTCATCGTGGGAAGGATGTCCTAGGATGGGGATGTCATCGTGGGAAGGATGTCCTAGGATGGGGATGTCATCGTGGGAAAGATGTCCTAGGATGGGGATGTCGTCGTGGGGAGGATGTCCTAGGGTGGTGATGTCGTCGTGGGGAGGATGTCCTAGGACGGGGATGTCGTCGTGGGAAAGATGTCCTAGGACAGGGATGTCATAGTGGGAAGGATGTCCTAGGATGGGGATGTCATAGTGGGAAGGATGTCCTAGGATGGGGATGTCATAGTGGAAGGATGTCCTAGGATGGGGATGTCGTCATGGGAGGATGTCCTAGGGTGGTGATGTCATCGTGGGAAGGATGTCCTAGGACGGGGATGTCGTCATGGGAAAGATGTCCTAGGACAGGGATGTCATAGTGGGAAGGATGTCTAGGATGGGGATGTCATAGTGGGAAGGATGTCTGGGATGGGGTTGTCATAGTGGGAAGGATGTCCTGGGATGGGATGTCGTCGTGGGAAGGATGTCCTAGGACGGGGATGTCATAGTGGGAAGGATGTCCTAGGATGGGGATGTCGTCGTGGGAAGGATGTCCTAGGATGGGGATGTCGTCGTGGGGAGGATGTCCTAGGATGGGGATGTCATCGTGGGGAGGATGTCCTAGGATGGGGATGTCATCGTGGGAGGATGTCCTAGGGTGGTGATGTCATCGTGGGAAAGATGTCCTAGGACAGGGATGTCATAGTGGGAAGGATGTCCTAGGATGGGGATGTCATAGTGGGAAGGATGTCCTAGGATGGGGATGTCATCGTGGGGAGGATGTCCTAGGGTGGTGATGTCATCGTGGGAAGGATGTCCTAGGACGGGGATGTCGTCGTGGGAAAGATGTCCTAGGACAGGATGTCATAGTGGGAAGGATGTCCTAGGATGGGGATGTCATAGTGGGAAGGATGTCCTAGGATGGGGATGTCATCGTGGGGAGGATGTCCTAGGGTGGTGATGTCATCGTGGGAAGGATGTCCTAGGATGGGGGATGTCGTCGTGGGAAAGATGTCCTAGGACAGGAATGTCATAGTGGGAAGGATGTCCTAGGATGGGGATGTCATAGTGGGAAGGATGTCCTAGGACGGGGTTGTCATAGTGGGAAGGATGTCCTGGGATGGGGATGTCATAGTGGGAAGGATGTCCTGGGGATGGGGATGTCATAGTGGGAAGGATGTCCTGGGATGGGGATGTCGTCGTGGGAAGGATGTCCTAGGACGGGGATGTCATAGTGGGAAGGATGTCCTAGGATGGGGATGTCGTCGTGGGAAGGATGTCCTAGGATGGGGATGTCGTCGTGGGGAGGATGTCCTAGGATGGGGATGTCATCGTGGGGAGGATGTCCTAGGATGGGGATGTCATCGTGGGGAGGATGTCCTAGGGTGGTGATGTCATCGTGGGAAAGATGTCCTAGGACAGGATGTCATAGTGGGAAGGATGTCCTAGGATGGGGATGTCATAGTGGGAAGGATGTCCTAGGATGGGGATGTCATCGTGGGGAGGATGTCCTAGGGTGGTGATGTCATCGTGGGAAGGATGTCCTAGGACGGGGATGTCGTCGTGGGAAAGATGTCCTAGGACAGGAATGTCATAGTGGGAAGGATGTCCTAGGATGGGGATGTCATAGTGGGAAGGATGTCCTAGGATGGGGATGTCATCGTGGGGAGGATGTCCTAGGGTGGTGATGTCATCGTGGGAAGGATGTCCTAGGATGGGGATGTCGTCGTGGGAAAGATGGTCCTAGGACAGGAATGTCATAGTGGGAAGGATGTCCTAGGATGGGGATGTCATAGTGGGAAGGATGTCCTAGGACGGGGTTGTCATAGTGGGAAGGATGTCCTGGGATGGGGATGTCATAGTGGGAAGGGATGTCCTGGGATGGGGATGTCATAGTGGGAAGGATGTCCTGGGATGGGGTTGTCATAGTGGGAAGGATGTCCTAGGATGGGGATGTCGTCGTGGGGAGGATGTCCTAGGATGGGGATGTCATTGTGGGGGAGGATGTCCTAGGATGGGGATGTCATCGTGGGGGAGGATGTCCTAGGGTGGTGATGTCATAGTGAAGGTTTTATCATGTCACAGTGAGGAGGATGGTGTCTCAAGGAGGACAACGTCAGTGAGGATGGTGACGTCACCTTGCTTGTGAGGTTGTCACAGGAGGCCCTAGGGTCTCCTGGGTGCTGCAAAGCTGAAGTCAGGGCTGTGGTGGGCTCTTCCCACTCAATGTGGGTGACTGCTGTCCTGGGATTTCTTCCTGTCACTCGCGGGTGTCACGGGGCCCTGTTTACTGGCCCAGGGGTCTTCCTCTGGAATGACCAGCCCTGGTCCTGAGGACCGGCTCACTGGGTGGCCTTTTCCGTTGGAGGGTCAGGCCTCGGCCAGAGGAGCAAGGCCCAGCTGGAGCGTCTGCACCTCAGGGCAGAGAAGCCAGGGCTGTGCCCGCTCCTTGCAGGCCTCCGCAGCACCTTCCCATGCCAGCGTGTGAGCCAGGGCAACTCCATGCCCAGAGGGCGTAAGGCAGCTGACCCTGGGCCTGTCCAGAAGCTGCACTGGGCTTCTGGGAGAGGAGGGTGCTGCTGGCTCACTGTGCAGCTTTGCACAAGTTACCTGACCTCTCTGGTCATTCTGAACATTTCATAACAAGGAGGAGCTCATGACGCCAGAGGAGGCACCCAGACGCAGATGTCACGGGAACAGAGCTGTGAAGTTCCCTGTGCAGAGGACTGTCATTTATTTCAGGTGACATGGGTCCAGCAGTCCTCGGCCTCTTGCAGCAGGCCCAGGCAGACACACGGGGCCTGGGCTGCACGGACGGCAGCTCAGGCCCCAGAGGGCAGGGCCACCCCTGGCCTCCATGGACAGCCTTTGAGGGAGAGGAGGTGGGTCTGGGAGGCCCCGGGGCCAAGCCCTCCCTCCCGCCACAGCCAGGACAGGATGTCCCAGCTCAGATGGCCTGGTCCTGCCTCCGCCGCAGACTGACCACACGCGCGGCCACATGAAGGCCACCCCAGTGAACAGCTCCGAGACCGAAGCTGATCCAGCCCAGGGCCAGCGACCACCCGAAGCGGATGTCCACCTGGTCCAGGAGCGCCCGCTCCCCAGCAGACACAGCGCCTCGCGGAAGGCAGCGGCCGAGTAGGCGATGTAGACACTGATGCCAGTGAGCGTCACCATGGCTGCAGGGGCAAGGAGAGCAGGTCAGAGCTCCCGGTGCCTCCTGCCCTTCTCTGCTCCTGCTCCTCCTCCTGCTCCTGCTCCTCCCCCCCCTCCTCCTGCTCCTCCTCTCTCCGCCCTCCTCCCACTCCTGCTCCTCCTCCTACTCCTGCTCCTCCCCTTCCTCTCCCGCCCTCCTCCCGCTCCTGTTCCTCCTCCTGCTCCTTCCCTTCCTCCTCCTCCCTTCCTCCTCCTGCCTCTCTCTCTGCTCCTGCTCCTCCCCTTCCTCCTCCTGCCCCTCCTCCAGCTCCTCTCCTCCCTTACTCCTCCTGCCCCTCCTCCTCCCCTTCCTCCTCCTGCCCCTCCTTCCTTCTCCTGCTCCTCCCCTTCCTCCTCCTACCCTCCTCCTGCTCCTCCTTCTCCCTTCCTCATCCTGCCCCTCCTACTGCTCCTGCTCCTCCCCTTCCTCCTCCTGCCCTCCTCCTGCTCCTCCCCTTCCTCCTTCTGCCCTCCTCCTGCTCCTCCCCTTCCTCCTCCTGCCCCTCCTCCTGCTCCTGCTCCTCCCCTTCCTCCTCCCGCCCTCCTCCTGCTTCTGCTCCTCCCCTTCCTCCTCCTGCCCCTCCTCCTGCCCCTCCTCCTGCTCCTGCTCCTCCCCTTCCTCCTTCTGCCCCTCTCCTGCTCCTGCTCCTCCTTCCCCTGCTCCTTCCCTCATGTTTCCTTCTCCTGCTCCCACTGTTCCTGCTCCTCCTCCTGCTCCTCCTGCTCCTCCTCCTCCATCTCCTCCTCCTCCTCCTCCTACTCCTCCTCCTCCTACTCCTCCATATCCTCCTCCTACTACTACTCCTGCTCCTCCTGCTCCTCCTCCTCCTCCATCTCCTCCTCCTCCTCCTCCTCCTGCTCCTCCTCCTACTACTCCTCCATATCCTCCTCCTACTACTACTCCTGCTCCTCCTGCTCCTCCTGCTCCTCCTCCTGCCCCTCCTCCTGCTCCTGCTCCTCATCTCCTGCTCCCACTGTTCCTCTCCTCCTCTCTGCTCCTCTCCTGTTCCTCCTGCTCCTTCTACCCTCCTCCTCCTGCTCCTCCTCTCTGCTCCTCCTCCTGTTCCTCCTGCTCCTTCTACCCCTTCTCCTCCTGCTCCTCCTTTCTGCTCCTTCCCCTGCTGCTCCTCCTCCCCCTCCCCACCCTCCCCCCTCTGTCCTCCCCTCCTCCTCCCCCCCACCCCACCCCGCTGTGGGTCTCCCCAGCGCTGGGTCTCACTCCCTCCCACCCACTCCAGAGCTGGCTGGGCTCTCCCTCTGCCTGCCCCTGCCTCCCTCCCTGTCCCGGCTCACACCTCTATTCCTGTTCCTGCCCCCACATCCAGGTCACAGTTGTGTCTTGCTCTCTTGTGTGTTGTCACCCACAGTGCCTGTCCCCCTGTGGGCTGTGAGTCCCATCTCATTTCCCCAGACCTAGAAGGGTGCTGGGCGGCGGGCGGCGTCTCCTCAGATGAGACTAGGGCAGTGTGTCCACACAGCAGCCTGGCCCCGTGTGGCTCTCACATCTAAGTTCAGTTTCATCAACTGCCCAGTCCCTCCTTGGCACTGGCCACTCGAGCCTGGTCTCCCGGTGCCCTGGCCACACAGCACAGTGTGGATTGGAGAATTTACAGTCACAGAGAGGTCTGCGGGTGGTGATGGTTTTGAGAGTCACCATTGGGTGAACTATTAGTACTAATATCCATGTCAACTCCATAAAGAGCTGGGGCTGGAGGTCAGCGCCTGCACTACTGTCCACCCGCAGACCGTCTCCCTCCTTGGGTCCCAAGTGGCCTCAGCTCTCTCTTCCTCTTTTAATGAGGAAGCTCTCAAGCACAGGCACAGGGTTCTAAGCCCTCCCTTCAGCCAAACAAACAGAATCAACCCGGCCGAGACTGGTTTTCCCTTTGTTTAGTTTTTCTGAGTCTTTTTAGGCACACAGAAATTGTAAGCACCACTGTGGACTCTTGCAGTCGAGGCACACTGGCATGGGCTGGCCAAGTTGTTTGCCACCCATGTCACCTCCCGCACTTGACCCTTTCTTGTGGTGAGAACTTTCAAAATCTGCCCCCCTTGGCAAGTTTCAAGTACACATCCGACTGTTACTGATGGCAGTCACCAGGACACACAGCAGGTCTGGAACTCACTCCTCCCAACTTTGACACCTCTTTGGCCCCACCCAGAGCCCCCTCTCTATGACCCTGGCTTGTTGAGACCAGGTCTGAGCAAGGTCATGTGGCATTTGTCCTCTGAGCCAGTGGTGCCTCTCTCTAATCCATCCACGTGGCTCTCCAGGGTGGCTGGAGCCAGGGCCCTTCCAGGCCGCAGCCTGAAAGCGCGGAGCTGGCAGGGCCAGGCAAAGGCACCACAGGGCTCTGTTGGAACTGCGGAGCGGTCCCCAGAAGCTGTCCCCACCGCTGCTTCTTTCCTGGAGTCGGGCCCTGAGTCCTGGCTGGAAACCCCTGATCCCTTCAACTGAGGACAAGCTGCTGAGAGTCCCTGCCCAGCACCCGCCGCCCGCAGAGTGGACACCTACCTCCAAAGAGGAAGAGGGGTCCCAGTGAGCAGCAGGAGGAGGTAGGCTTGGAGGAGGAAGCTCAGAAACCCCGTCATCCCCCCGAAAACCATCAGGATCAGGCTGAGCGGCAGCAGAATCACAAACGTCCCGTGCATAGCTTCAGGAGAGAGACAGGGGACACGGGCAGCAGAGGTCACTAACATGCCCCGTCCCCCCCGCCCACAGCGACTGAGCACCCACCACGGCCGCACCTGAAGCTGGGGAAATGACCACCTCTGCTTCTGATGACAATGACTCGCGGCAGTGCGTGCCCTGAGCCCCGCCATCCGCCCTGGGAACCCCGAGGTGCTGTTATAGGACTCCTCACTTATCCCGGGTGCCCACTCAGGAGCGGAGAAACCAAGATCCTGCCCTCCGGCCACACGCCAGCGAGTGGAGCCCAGCGGTGAGCAGACTCTCCACACCAGAGTCAGAGCCCGTGACCCACGGGGGCTGCCCAGTAGCAAAGGAGGCAGGCAACAGCGCCCCCGGCGGTCGCTGAGGGCAGCACGCGGCAGAGCGCGGAGGGGTGCACAGCGGGGCAGGGTGGGACCAGGCGCCAGGGAGACCAGGGGGCAAGGGGGCGGAGCCTGCAGGAGGCGGAGCTTTGGGCGGGGCCAGACCGCAGGTGCCTTGGCCCTTCTCTCCCAGGGAGCCAGAGTCGTCACGTTTGGGACAGAGGACAGCAGGGTCCAACCTTTTGCGGAGGCTTCTGCAAGACTGCCCTGGGTGCTGGTTGGAACTGACACCGCCCAGCTCCCAGGAAGGTCTTGAAAGGTCTTTGCAGATGCTTAAAGTTAAGGAGCGCAAGATGAGATTGTCCTGGATTCGAAGGTCCCTGCGTCGCAGGAGTGTCTCCTTGAAGAAAGACTGAAGACGCGGAGGAGGAGGGACAAGAGGGCGGAGGCCGAGCCAGGAGGAGCCCAAAGCTAGCTTTGTTCTAGGCCATGGACTTTGTGGTGGCCCAAGGACACTAAGGCAAAGGACAAGGCAGGAAGTGGAGTGGCCCTTGGTTGGGGGAGCGGTGGTTGGACATCCCTCTTCACGACCAGATACCCAGAGGCTGGAGCCAGGGGTCAGCAGCAGGGGCTCAGCCCACAGCCAAGGGAGGAGTCCTGCCACAGGCAGATAGTCACACAGGTGGCCCTATGGGACTCTAGGGCCCCCATGGTGTAATCCAGCCAGCTGGTTGAAGCTGGGCCTGGGGTCCACTGGAGGAGCCATCAGGGTGGAGCCCAAGATAGAATCCCCTCAGCTTGGGACAGCAAGAGGACAGCAAGGTCAGCTGGCCAGACACAGGCTGCCACAGGGTTCTGCCGGCAAGACGCCATCGCCAGAGGCGGCCCCTGGACCTCGACCTACAGGATGTGAGCCACAATAAGCTTCTTCATTAAAACCTACTGGACAGGAGGGTTGTCATGGGCAACAGGAAATGCACTGACCCGTCCACAGTAATAAAGATGGTGAAGATAGCCGTCCAGCCTCCACCACACAGCTCTGTCTTCAGGTCCCCAAAGAGCCACCATCCTTGGCAGGCTGAGAAAACCAGCCTAAACTCCCTCCCGGGACCACCAGAGATGGCAGTACTGTACTGTGGCCTGGACGGCGTGGCTGCCCTCCTTCCTCCTGTCCAAGGAAGAACCAGCGGCTCAGTGCAGCTGCTGGAGTGTGACCCTGGCCCTGCAAGCTCAGGCTCCTGCGCGGCTCCACCCCCGTCCGCAGCTGAGAGATGGGATCATTTCTCATATAGAAATTAATGAGGTTTCCAGGCCCCCCGGAGGTCCCCAGACACCCCGCGAGCCAACTTGACCTACACATTCAATTAAATGTCTGGGTATGAACAGCTCCCCAGGGGAGGGTTGTACAATCTCCTGCAGAAATCTGGTCGAGCTCTGTGTGCATATGTGTGAAGTCATATTCTTTATTTTGTTTGGGTTTGTCTTTCTTTTTTTCCAGAATTGCAGTCGTGGAACGTGAATATTGATTCCAAGTTTTGTTCTACTGTGAACTGCACCCATCTCCAACCACATCTTGGAATGTGCTTAGAGTGTGGATGTGGCAGAGAGATTTCTGGGAACTGGGATATTTGGATGGTGCTGGGATATCATGGTGGGGTTGGAGTGAGGGTGATCAGTCAAAAGACCACTTAATAGGGCCTACAAGCTGTGTGACTGTGGACGAACGACTAGACCACTCTGCGCCTCAGGGGTTAGATGAGAACTCCTGCCTGCTGACGGCCGAGGACGTATTAAATTCCGCAGACACACAGAGCTCAGCACACAGAAACGCATAAGTCACAGAGAGTTGCTCCCTGGTCGCTATGTAGACAGAGCACCCACAGGGCTTATCACCCAAACCAAACACTCTGAGAGCCAAATAATCATCGGAGTCACTAAGCCATCTACCATGACCGCAGCATGCACCAGGAGCAGTCAGGGCCAACCAGGACAGCGGGTCAGGCCCGTGTCCACCCCTGTGTTTAGCAAACACCCAACACCTGCCGCCTACAAGCACCAAGCTCCGGCAGCTTCCAGCCACGGCAGAGGCAGGTTATGACCCAAGTTTGCAACCCTGTCTCCAGGCTCTCAGGGATGGAAACCGGGTCAAAGAGCCCCTCCCGCGCAGCACTGCCAGCCAAGCCCAGGTGCCGGGTGGCCCCGGGGACCCACAGGAAGCACGGAAACCTCTGAACTCCTAGGAAGACAGGGATTCTGTAACCCGGGGCTGAGCCCCAGGCCTGCCTCCGTCATGACCTCCCAGGTGGGGAAGAGAAGAGCCCCAGGCCTGGGAGGGCTCTGGGCCCATAGCCAGCCGTGGCAGGGTCCTAGATGTGACCTCCAAGAGCTGCACCACCTGACAAGGTCATGGTGCGTGACCCAGGGAGGCCAGGCCAGGTTATCTCACAGGCAAATCAAAGCCTGCGCCTCTCAGAGGCCAAAGCCCCTCCCCAGCACAGGGGCTGGCTGCCTGGTCCTGCTCGGTCTCCCTCCCTACAGGCAGGCTCTGTTTGTCCCCACTCCTGACCCTGCCCAGTCAGACCAAACCCTGCTTCCCTGGACCCTCCCAAAACCACCCATCAAGTCCCTGGTCCTGTTGGTCCCTCTAAAAGCCTGTGTCTGAGGCGCCCAGAGTCCTCGTGGTGCGTGTCGACCCGGTTGCAATGAGCAGTGAGCCACTTGTCCAGCTACAGATGTGTCTCTCGTGGTCTGAGGCTGAGGGCACCAGCAGTGGCCAAGGGCTGTCCCAGGCACTGGGAGGGGAGGGTGCGATGGACTCAGGCAGGGCAGGAGGAACCGAAGGCCAGAGAGACCCAGAGCTTTCTTCCTCGTGGTTCATTTCTACACGTCCTGGGGAGCCGACAACGTGCACAGTCTGCAAACTGGAAAGATCCAAGAGCTGAGCCAGAAGACCAGGCAGAGATGACACAGGACAGGGACAGCAGCGGACTCGGAAGCAAGAATCCCGACTCCTGGACTCCAGTCTCATGCCATTCCCTGTTGGTGGTCTTGGGAGGAAAGGGTCCCAGACCTGAGGCCAGCAGACACACCTCCTCACCACGGGGCCTTGGGGACAGGGGGGCTGGCAGGGGCTGATTCTATGATAATGAGGCTGCCACTGTAAACTGGGCAGCTAACAGGCAACGGGAACTTACTCCCGCACAGTCCCAGAGGCCCGAATTCTGAAACCAAGGTGTCCCAGGACCGAGTCCCATCAAAGCCTTCAGGGAACACCTCCCTTGCCTCTTCCACTTTCCTGTGGCTTCAGGGACCCTGGACGCTCCTGGGCCTGTGGGCACACCACTGAGTCTCCCCTTCCTCTTCTCTCCTCTTGGTATAAGGACCCTTGTCGTTGGATTTAGGGCCCGCCTAGAGCATCCAAGATGATCTCGTCTCCAGATCCCCAAGTGTGTCTGCAGAGCACTTCTTCCAAATAAGGTTCTGGGGCTGAGGATGTGGGCACATCTGGTTGCAGGTGGCACCATGTCCCACCCCACTGTCTTGTGTGGTATACAGCAGGAGCCTCATAAGCAGCACAAGAGATGACAGCTGTGGTTATTATACAGGACTGATAACATGAAATGCCGACAGACGTCATCAAGGTCAACGTGGAGGCCCAAGTGAGGGCATCTTCTCAGTTCAAAAACGTCTGCTGCGGTAAGTCAGGGGCAAGCGACCCGCAAAGAACAGAGAAACGAGACGCTCCTGCCAGGGGACGTCTGTGTTTCCCTGTGACCAACATGTTGTGCCCATCAGCCTTTCACCACTGTGACCAAAACACCTACAAGAACAACTGTGGGGGCGGGGGGTTATTTTGGCTCCGTTTCAGAGACTTCGTCCATGGTCCTCCGGCTCCAGTGCTGGCCCAAGGTGAGGCAGATCGCCATGGCAGAAGGTGGTGGTGGGGGAGGATGCTCAGCTCCAGGCAGAACCAGAGCCATCCAAGCCCTGGCAGAAGAAAGGCTCCAGAACCAGCCGCCAAAGGGCCACCCCGACACCGACTTTGCCTCCACGTGTCACCATGACTTGGGGACTCCAGGGAGGTTCAGAAACACAGGGTCCTCTGGTGCCGGGAGGGGCGTGGCTTTTTAAATGTTGGTAAATAGTTGCCCCTGAGTCTGTCTTGAGGACAGGGCTGCCCTTCGCTGCCTTCAAGGTCTCCGTGATGCACCGGGACACGGAAAGAGCAGGAGTCGGCAAAGCCCCGCCTTCGAATCCTGACTCCGCCTCCCACTGAGCACAGCACCATCTCTGCAAAGCCCGGTTTCCTCACCTGTGGACTGGACGCTGGGCGCTGGGCTGGCAGAGCCACGGCGAGCACTGCACCGAGGACCAGCAAGCGTTCCTTCCTTCCCTCTCATCCTGCGACTCCACCAGGAACAAGCTTTAATTCCCATCCACAGACTGAGACCCCAGGAACCCAGGCCACCTGCCCACGTGCTGTGAAGGGCCCTCTGAAATCCACGGCGAAGCGGGTCTGCAGAGAGGGTCGTGGGGCTCCAGAGAGGGGCACTCAGCCGGGCAGGGGGTGGGGGCGAGGAAGGAGGGGAAGCGTCCCGGCTGAGACCCGAGGTCAGGGCAGGAGGCGTGAACTGGGCTGAGAGGTGGACGGGTGGCACAGAAGAGGACACACTGCCACCGTCCAGGAGCGGGAGGCACCGGGAGCAACGTGACCTCAGCTCCTGCGGCTGGAGGGGTGGTGGGAGGCACAGGGGGTCCCTGGGCCCGCTGACGAGAAGCCCGGCGCAGGCAGCCCTCTGGGGGGCTTTTACCCCAATGTGAAACCTTCCTAGAGAAACTTCAGACGAGACCCAGTGGGCCAACACCAGCTCCGCCCCTCCCTCCCCTGACAGAGCGGCCTCTGAGGACGGCTTGTTTCTGTGTTCTGTCTATTTTCTATACATCGACATGTTTTCCTAATTCTGCACCCACGCTCGGTCGTGCTTTAACTTAGCTGAAAACAGGAAAGTTGGCCCTCCTTTGCCTCGGTCATAATTGATAGTATTTTTTTTGTCTTAATGGCACATAAAATAAAGGGGCATCCTAAAGTTTTGTTAAATACCATAGAAGAGTTATATAACATGGCTTCCTCGGGGAGGGATAATAAATGCCTACAATCTCTGTAAATTGCTCGCTTTATTCCACATCTTGGGGTTCTACCCTGTTAGCTTTGTCTTACTGGCTATATAATATTTCTTAAAATGATTACACACACACACACACACACACACACACACGTCATCCAGGGACACCAAGGCTGTATCTTATTGTTTCTTGTATGGCACAGTGAACTTCTCAGGAGTCTCACGTGGAAAACACTAGAAGTAGAATTATATAAAATAATTCTTGGTCTTAGTTTTCAACAGGTACTCCAGACAGCCAGCCTGAAGCGCAGGCCTCTGGCCCAGGGACCCGCCCCCCTCCCTCCGCCCTTCCCGCCTGCAGCCCAGCTGTGTGTAACTCACACCCAGCATTCCCTCCGGGCCCAGACAGCCTCTTAACTCCGCACGACATGTCCCCGTCCCTTGTCTGTTTCTGTCCCCCACCACTTCCACTCTGGAGCTGCACCCGGCACCATGGGAGGGCTGATTTCAATTTTCCATGCTACTGCATCAGCCCAGCACCCGCAAGACTAGAAACCCAGACTGGTGATTCCTAACTTCCTGCTCAGAGGCCAGCCTGGCCAGCCTGCTGACCTGGGTCCAGCTTCAGCCACGGCGCGCTGTGTGGGGCCAAGCGTTTGACCCCTCTGGTCCAATCCAACCAGCCTGGTCATCCTCATGGGTTCCCGGGAGAGGCAGCTGAGGAGGGACCTGGAAAGACCAGGGCACCCCTGAGAAGCACTTTGGGCCACACCCTCCAGGAATGCCAGCCTCCTGGGGGTTCCTGGAACCCACCCGCTCAGCCCTGCCTCCGCCTGCCTCCGGGATGCCCCCCGCCAGCCATCTTTGTAACACGCACATCTCTGCTCCCAGTGGGAAGGAGGCAGTGTGACACAGGTAGGTACCCAGAATAAAGCAGGCACGAAGCTCCTCTTCGGGGCTGCCAAGGCCTCTGATCTTAATGTACACAGAGCACACTGAGAGGAAACAGCGTAGCGTTGCTCTCACAAGGTAGAAGCAAACAGTGTTCGAATCCCAGATCTGCCAGTTGCTGTGCAAACTTAGGTAACTGATATAACTGATCTGTGCCTCGGTTTCCTCACCAGCAAAGTTGGGGATGATAAGGGCACTGCCTGTTGAGAAGATTAAACGAGCTGATGGACACGTGAGAGAGCTCAGAGCCGTGTTTGACAAACAGCCACGGGTCCCATGTTCTGCTCAGCCAGCCAGCCCAGTGCTGGGGGTAGGGGGGGCTAAATAACTCAGTAAATAGATGAGTCTGGTGGGTCTGTGATCGCTAGCTCCGTTTTACAGATGAAAACCTTGAGGTTCCGAGAGGTAACATGATTCCAAGCAGAAAGAGGCAATAATTGAGCTCCTACTGTGTGCATCCTGGGGTGCTTTGCATGTGTGATCTCCTTTCTTCCCAGAAAAGCCTGTTTATGGAACCAGCTGACCCAGAAGAAGTCACACGGCTGGCTGAGTGGAGGGCAGGGGACCCCGGGACCCCAGGCCCCACCCCTCATCAGCTATAGGCTGGTCCATCCCTGTGGTTACAGGTGGGCACGGCCTCAGCCTGGCCAATCAGCACACCCCATCCTCTTGGCCTCAGTGATTGGCTCAGACCAGGCATGTGACCCAACCTGGTCCAATGAAAGGCTGGCTGGAAGTGTGCCAAGTTGCTGAGAGGTGGACAGCTCTTCCTGCCGGGCTGAAGAGAGCCAGCCCACAGAGGCAAGGGGAGAGGGGTTGGATGGGGATGGGCTCAGCCGTTCCCTTGCCTGGGCTCCTAGCTCCTCTTCTTTAAACCAGTGACCTTGCGTTTCCGTCCCCTGCGACCACGAGCTGGCTGGCCGATTGGGGAGCCTGGCTCTTCTCCACACACGGTGCTGAGCTGGAAGACCTCCCAGCCACCCCGAATCCTCTGGTCCCTGGCCAAGGAGCCAAACCCATGGCTCCCCAGAGCTCTCCCGAACCCCGAGCAAGGGGGATTCTGCTGGCAGGGAACTGTCCCTTGGAAACCCCGCTCTGCCACCTGACTGAGCTCGCTGAGCACATGGGGCACACTGTCCGTGACCCTAATGTTCCTCCTCAGCTTCCGCACCAGCAGGTCAACAGTCAGGGGGGCCAGGCGGTCTGCCCAGCAGCTCTCTGTCGGTCTGCTGGGTTCTGGGAGGAAGGAGATCAGGGTTTGTTCCATGCACCCCGCACCAGGATTGCCCAGGAGCTGACTCAGAGCTCCATGACGCTCTGAGCGTGGCCTCTCTGGCCTCCGCAGCAGCTCCTTGAGGGAGAGAAGAGCCTTTACGTAATGAAAGAACTTGGACCAAACTCAAAACGCATTGAGGGAAGAAGAGATTCCGGGGGAAAAGCTCTCTCTGGGGGTGATTTTCAATGAACTTGTGGTCTGAAGGGGCAGCTTGCCCACCTTCTTGGAGGAGACGCGGCAATAACGGCAGCGCTGCTCGCGCCACGTACGGAGGCCGCGCACTGCCCTAGTCTTTAAAGGTGCTCTCCAGCTCCGTCCTCACGGAAGCCTCAGGAGGGAGATGGACAGTTGCCTTCATTTTGCCCGTGAGGGAGCTGGGGCTCAGGGGTGTCGGAACATCCAAGTCCAGATGGCTAGCTGGTGGTGACACCCAGATGATGAGACCTACATCTGGGGGGAATGGACGTGGAGCCTCTCCATGTGTCTCAGAGTCCTGGAATGAGCAGGCTTGTTGCATTTCCAAGTTTGCAAAGGAAGCCAGCCCCGTGCCAAGGACAGCCAACCATGCAACCTGCCCCTCCCTGGGACATGGTGGCTACATGACAGCACCCGCCTGCCAGAGGGTCAGCACTCCATGGTGTAACTGCAGCTAAGAAGAGAGAACTGACCCCTACTGAGCTCTTGGCCTGTGTCCGTCCCCTCACTCCTTCGTGTGACCTGGAGCTCCCGGTGCCACCCCAGCACCACCCAAGGTCCTGGTGACGTTCACCTTTTCATGCATTTTCGTTCTTTATGGAATCCCAACCACACCCCTCAGGGTTTTGATGGCTCATTATGATCAAGATGGAAAATGAGGCTCAGAGAGGTTATTAAGACACCGATTTCAGGACCAGTGAGGCTCCTGTGAGGGTCCAAGCCGGATGAACCCTCATCTCCCTGACCTCAAACACAGGAATTCTTGATGATGCTAGAAACCGTGCCCGAGAACACCCAGAGTTCCACCCCATGCACCTGGATTGCAAGAGGAGTGCATGGTGTCCCCACCTGTCCTCCGTCTTCCACAGCCCAGGCACCGGGGAGGTGTCCCCTCCAAGGGGCCTTACCCAGAGGGGTGCTAGGGGTCACAGATCTCACAAGAGCCAGTTCTGGGAACTTTTTTAGCCAGGTACTGCTGTGTTGCAGCCTGAAATTTGCCACAGGTGGAGTATTTACGCCACAGTAATTGGCAAATGCTGCAATCCAGGGGCTTTTCAAAGATTATTTCCCAGAGAGCCAGTTGTTAAATAGTTCTTATGCATGTTCAGCAAACTCAGGACCACACTCTGCCAGGTCCCGGGTTAAGTATCAAGAGTGCACAACTAGACTTGATCCTTGACCTCAGGGGTCCACAGTCTACTGAGGGAGGTAGATTTTAACTGAAAAATGTCACACACCTGTGCTATGGGTAGGAGTTAGCCAACCCAGGCTGGCAGGGTGGGAGCAGAGACTCCGGGTGCAGGGGACAATGCATTCCAAGTTTTGTGACAGGGAAGAGTGGCACGCTCCAGGAAGTGACCCAAGGCCACTGTGGCTGAAGAGGGACCCTGCCCGGCTTCTTTATTCTGAGTCCCATCCTGGAGCCTCCGTAGCTGTACCTGAAGCTCTCCACACTGTTCAGGGTCTGGGGATCCCTGTCCTCCTTTCCTCATCAGATCCTCTCTAGGCCGCCTCCCTTGGCCTCGATTCCTCACTGGAACTGTGAACACGTAAGTGGAGCTAATGACATCACAGGCGGGTGCAGGAACCAGAGAGAGGCAGAGAGAAAGTCCTGAAGCGCCTGCTGGTCCCAAGCCTCCTTCATGGAGCGGAGCTCACTCTCCTCCTTCTTTGCCAGTCTTGCCCCCTACTGAGCGTCATTCATGGGCTTCGCACTGAAGAGCCAGCCCCCAAAGGCAGACCGGATGGCCCGGGGGCGGGCTGCTGCTGACTCCTCATCATGTGCTGAGCACCCCACCACGGCCAGGCCAGCCCCGGCTCTGGGATAAGAACTCTCCGTCCACGTTCAGCTCGCAGGCTGGTTTAGGTGCCTGCTTGGACTTCCTAGGCCCTTCATGCTGCTCGCTCGTCATTCCAAAAGAAAACTACATCGCCACCTCTCTCTTCCCACTAGTCCTGAGCGCCTGCAGCACATGGACTGAATCTTAACCCTCCATCAGCAAGGGCCTAGGCACATAGAATCCACCAGTCAGTGATGGACTGAACCCTAACCACACATTGCAGTCAGAGCGGCAGAGTCCAGCTTCCTGGTCTTAACCTACTCCCTTCTCAAGCCACCCCAGCTGCCCGCTCTGCAGAGTCCCACTGTGTGCAGAAAAGCTCCAGAGCTGAGCTTGGGCAGGGGCTGCTGTTGGATGGGGATCCAACCTCCCCTCCGCGCTGTACTCACTGAGAAGTTGCTTGCTGGAGTCGCTGACTGTCACATTCTCCTGCCAGAAGGGGTTCATCAGCGGGGTGCACGAGCTCTGCACTGGATGGGACAGAGGAATCAGTGACCAAGCTGAGCATCCCAGGGCTTGGACCCTGCCGTCGCCCTGGATGCTGGGGGGGGGGGGGCAGGAGGAGGGCTGGGCAGCTCCAGCAAGAATTTCGAGCCAGAGCCTTTTGCCCACCTTCCCCGGCTCCCCTAGACCTGGCCTTCGGGGGTGGGGGCGGGAGGAGGGGTTCGCGCTCAACAACAGATCCCAGTGAGCAGGGGCCCTCGACCACCGCCCGGGTCCCTGGTGCGCCTTACCCCGGCAAGTCCGCCAGAGCCCGGAGTGCGAGCTCAGAGACTCGGGCCGGCTGCGGTTGGCTGTCCCCAGCGGGTCCTGCGCGCCGGGGCCGCTTCTCTCCAGCCGCGCGGTGTCAATGATGTACCAGAAGTCGGTGCCGATGGCGGCCGCCAGCAGCACGAAGCTGAGCGCCCCGGTGAGCGCCGCCGAGCCGGCCAGCGCGCCCAGGCGCACCCGCATCGCCAGCTCCGACCCCACCGCGTCCCTGCGGCCCCTCTGCGCGGCCAGCGCCCGCCGCCCGCCGCGAGCTCCCGGCTCCAGCCCACCCTCCCCTCCGGACCCGAGCCTGACCGCGACCCGGACCCCGCTCCGCCCTCGCACCCTCACCTGCCGCCAGGCTCACACCTGCCCCGCCCTCGGACCCGGCTCCCAGCCCCCAGGCGCCCCGGGCCCCTGCTCCGCGGGCTCGTCCCTCCCCACCTCCACCTGCCGGCCTCCGCGCTCGGGTCTCGGATCACCAGCGCCTCACTTTCCCCGGCCCCGCGCCCTCCGCTCCGCCGCCCTCCGCTCCACCAGCCCCCAGCGCCCCACTCCGCCCGCCCCGGCCTCCGGTCCCCGCCGCGCTCCCCGCTTCCCACCCTGTACTCCAGAGAGTTTCCCCGCCCGCCCGCTCCGAGCTCTGCCTCCGCCTGAGGACCAGAGGCCACGCAGCCTGGACGTGGGCGGTGCCCCGCAGGCACCACGGGGATCGTGGGAGGGAGCGGGAAGGGGCGCTGGGCCCCAGGGTCCCGCCAGGGTCTGCAGACGCTCTGCAAGGGCGCCCCCCTCCAGCTCCAACCACCCTGCTTCAAAACCCACCTGGAGCCTCTCTCCGGGCTGCTACAGAGGGAAAGGCAGGTTCCTGTTTTACAAAAGTTCAATGAAGCAACAGGGTAGCGCTGATTCTCTACATCTGTCGTCTCTGCCGCCAAAGTCCCTTCATTATCACAGCCACCACCACCATCTCCATCACCACCACTACCACCACCACCATCACTAACCATCACTAACCATCACCACCACCACGACCACTACCATCATCACTAACCATCACCACCATCACCATCACTAACCATCACCACCACCACCATCACTAAACCATCACCACCACCATCATCACTAAACCATCACCACCACCACCATCACTAACCATCACCACCACCATCACCACCACCATCATCACTAAACCATCACCACCACCACCATCATCACTAACCATCACCACCACCACAACCACTACCATCATCACTAACCATCACCACCACCATCTCCACCACCACCATCACTAACCACCATCACCACCACGACCACTACCATCATCACTAAACCATCACCATCACCATCTCCACCACCACCGTCTCCACCACCACCACCATCACTAACCATGACCACCACCATCTCCATCACCACCACCACCACCATCACTAACCATCACCACCACAGGACACCTCCACCATCCCAGCTACCACTGTCCCAGCCCTCACTATCCCCCCATCATCGCCATCTCCTTCAGTACCACCATGGCCATTCTCTTCTTCTCAACCCCAACGTCCCTATCATTCCACCATCTTCGTCACCAGCATAGAGCCTTTCATTCCTGTAAGGAATACTTCTTGAGCCTTCTAGCGCCTGACACTGGGCTCCTGTTAATACAGCCATGAACAACCCCCACCCCGGCAAGGCCTGTCCTGACAAGGGTTTGGTGCCGCTGCCCAGGCTTTTCAAGGCAAGGCTCTCAGAGAAAATTCTCACACTTGTGTGGCACAGAGGGGTGAAAGAGGCGGATTCCAGAGGCCAGGGGTTGGCCAGCCTCGGGGGCTGCAGTGAAGCCCCTTGAAGGCTGCCCTGTTGACTGGGAGGTCAGAGTCTTGGCCTATCGTGACATTTCTTCCTCCCCTCTACTGGGAACTGAGCCCACGGGCACTCTGCCACTGAACTCTTCCCCAGCCCTTTCCATTTTTTGTTCTGAGACAGCATCTTACTAAGTTGCTGAGGCTGGCTTTGAACTTGGGATCCTCCTGCCTCAGTCGCTGGGATTACAGGTGCGCACCCCTGACCAGATACTGCATGACACATTCTCAAGGAACCATCATTAGAAGATCCACAAGTTGCTGCGCTCTGCTGGGGCCGGGGAGAGAATCCGTAAGCAAACGTGGAGCTGTCTAAGCACCCAGGGAAGGGACAGAGGGAGGCTCAGGTGGCCGCTCTGTGGAAGTGACCTGGAGGCTGAGGCTGAAGGACATACCTCCTGAGAGGAGGGAAACCAGGCTAGGGCGCGGGGCGGGGTGCATAGAGGAACAGAGCTGGACTCCAGGACGGAGTTTGGATCTCAGCCCAAACCTCTAAATGGATTTGAGCAGGGAACTGAAATGCTCCTCCTCACTTTTTAAAAACCTCCACCCCCCTGGGGGCTCACTGTGCAGCACAGGATGGAGGGAAGCAAGGGAAGGAGAGGCCCAGGATCACGGTCCCAGCTTGGGCTGGGGTGGTGGCCTGCGGAGCCAGGGAGGTGAAAGGTTTTCTTTAACTGCGGGAGTGGCGCTGACGGGATGGGGTGGTGGGCTGCGGGGAGGACGCTCCTGCCTGTGGCTGGACTCTTCCAACACCATCACGTCTTCCTCCTTGTTACTCATCCTCATCATGTCAGCAAGTGACAGAGCTGTCACCAACAAGATCGCAGCCGGCTGACTCTGCACACCACATGCTCGTCACCCCTTGACCAGTATCCTGCAGGAGAGGGGCAGTTCCCTGGCAGCTGCCTCTCAGGGCTTTTCTTCCACCTTCTCACTGTGACCACGACCTCCATGGGCAGCACCGCCCACGCCACGTCCACGCCACGCCCACGCCCACGCCACGCCCACGCCCATGCCACGCCCACGCCGTCAGCTCTGGGCCTGCTGCTGCCTGAGCATCTCTCTCTCTCTCTCTCTCTCTCTCTCTCTCTCTCTCTCTCTCTCACACACACACACACACACACACACATAAACACACTCACTCACACACACACACACACACACATAAGATTAGAAGTCTGTGAGCTACTGTGTACGTAGCAGTTTGGATATAGAAAACAGTGGCCATGTGACTGCACAGTAAGTAGCATGTGTGATATTTTATGTACTATTCATAGGTCTAAATTTCAAAAGAGTAATCTAATTCTTGGATGATAAGAAAAATTCCTAAGCCAAGGAATAGAATGGATGGAGTGTCCCGGCATTCAAAGAAAGTGGGGAAAGTAGCAACTGAAATATTTCCTATAAGAATATCTCCGGTTCCTAAAAGTAGAGGGTCAAGCTAACATCTCACTTCTCTGATAAAGAATCATTTATTCAGCCGGATGCAGTGGCGCCTACCTGTAATTCCAGCAATCGGGAGGCTGAGACAGGAGGATCAGGAGTTCAAAGCCAGCGTCAGCAACTTAGCTAGGCACTTGAAACTCAGTGAGACCCTGTCTCTAAAGAAAATATAAAAAAGGGCTGGGGATGTGGCTCAGTGGTTAAGCACCCCTGAGTTCAATTCCCAGTGCCAAAAAAGAAGAAGAAGAAGAAGAAGAAGAAGAAGAATCATTTATTCAACTCATGGTTCTAAAAACAAAAATTCTAAAGTGATTCACAAACCCGGGAAGTTGTTTTGCCGATTTGGTATAGCATAGCTGTGTGCTTCTACCCGGGTTGGTAAGGAGGTGGGAGGGTACAGATCAGGGATCAGGGCCGTGGCAGGTACTGATTCCTTGGTTCCACGCACAGGCTTTAACTAAGTGAGTCTGAGCGGGTTGTGAAGATGAGGTGGCCCAGGGTATGGAGCAGGTGGGTCACTACCAAACATGTGCTCATTTTAAAATGCGGTGGAGTCTCCTATGAAGTGGTGCTAGCAGAACTTTCCTGATCTGAAATAGCAGGAATCTACAGAAAAAAGTCCACATGTGTGCATGACATCTACTCACACACGCATCGTTCAGGACCAAAACTGGCCCGTCTTACCTGAGTTGCCTTCCCTTCTCCCTTTTCCACCTCAGTTCCCCACTCACATCCCAGGACATCCCAGGATCACCCTCAAAATAAAATTATTGCCCTCAAATCCTTATCTCAGTGTCTACTTCAAAAGATACTCAGCCTGAGAGACATGCTATCTTTATGTCCTTGATCCTTCATAGAGACCTTCCTAATGGTGATGGAGGAATGTTTGATGATGAAGTGTTTGCTCCCTGTCTATTCCTGTAGACCTCACTCAGACATTATGATAGATACTATCAAAAGGTTCATCAACACGATTCTGATCCATCTCCCCCTTTCACATTTTTAGACACATTCCAGCTGGTGATGGCCATGTGACAATTTTGTTCAACGAGGTAGAAACAAAACCTGTAGGAAGGACTTCCACAAGAAAAAAAGACAGGATTTGGGAGAAGGTTTGGGGTTCACCTGGAATGAAAGTGTGATTTCTGGAAGAACAGTGGCCATTTTGTAACCATGAGGATAAACCTCCTTGTCAGTGGCAAAAAATACAATGCTATAGAAAGCCTGAGTCCCTTACAGCATCGTCGCCAGCTGCCCATCCTTGAGAAGCCTGCCTCCAAAATTCTTCTTAGAAGATAAAATAAACCTGTATGTATTCAAGCCCCCATCTTAAGGTTGCCTGTTATTTGCAACTGAACACGTTGTGAATTGAGTCAGACAGGGATGGCGTTAGCCTACCCAGTGTGTCGCTGGCTCTGAGGTTAGAGCCAACAGGCTGTGGGTGGGTGATACACATTGATTTAGTAAATGAGTTCTGCCCCAAAGAAGACCTCTTCTCTCCAGCACAGAGCTGATCTTGTGAGGCCAAACCCATCAGTGGCCAGCTGAGGACTGAGACCTGGCTGGGGTCTCTGCTCAGCTCTTAAGATCCTGCACGGAGAGAAATGCCTGTTGATTGAATCTCACAAGGTCGCAATGTGCTGCTGGCCATCTGGACTCCAAAGGCCCGAGCCCTGTGTGACCATGTGAGCCCTGTGTGACTCCTGTAGAGTCAAAGGAGCCGGCCACCACTCTCCTGCCTCCGTGGAGTAGATGGCCTGAGTAAGAAGGGGTCACTGACCCACAGGCCCCTCTTCCCATTGCGGCTCCAGGAGAGGAAGCTGGAGGCTCTACCCACTCAGACCTCCCCAGATTGGAATGCAGTGCCCTGGACCGGAGAGAAGCTGCCGTCAGGGGCCGCGTGGCAGACGGGAGGGAGCTCAGACTGCAGCAGCACACCCGGGACTCGGCACACCCGGGGCCCAGCACCAGCTTGCCACCAGCCTGCTGAAAGACCCCCCAGGGGCTGGCCTTCTGTGAGCCTCAGTTTCCTCTTCCACAGAAGGGTGAAGTCGTCTGGTGCTGAGTCGTGACGACCTGCGGGTGCAGTTCTTTTCTCTTACACCAACCCTGGCAGAAGCCTGCTGGCGACCACCACAGTGCACACGGGATCACCAGGGCTCAGGGAGGTTGAGTAAGTGGCTCAGTATCACACAGCCGTGAGGTGGAGGAACCAGGATTCACATACAGGTTTGGCTGATCCTAGAGACACACTTTGAATGTGGATGGGTTTCAGGCCTTCGGGTAACAAGAGCCTAAAGCAAGACTAACATCTAAGAGATGATCGATATCTGATTGATATCTGTTATTGTAATGGCTTTCAATCGCCTAATATCGGAGATGTAGTAGGAAGAATGAAAGAATCAGAGAGACCTCACCTCAAATGTCTCCTCACTGCTTAGTAGCCAAAGCAACACTAAACAAGTTGTTTTCTTCTTCCGCAAAACAGATGTTTTACAGCCAAAAAGTTCATACAACCCTAAATTCCCATCAACACACGAACAGATAAACAAAACGCGATCCATCTGTATGACAGAATATCACACAGCTAAGAAAAAAGAATCAAGTGCTGACTCATGTCCACATAGATGACCTTCAAGACCTTTGGGCCAAGTGGGGGGAGTGGGAAAGGTCACATATTGCAGGATCCCATCTACATGGAAGGTCCAGAAAGGACAGGAGGGACAGAATAGGTCCATGGTTGCATGGGGAAGGGGGGAGAATAACCGTGAATGGCAGGAGGGCGGGGTGGGGACAAGTGCTCTGAATGAGACCTCAATCAGTCTCACAGTTGTGTCACGCGCTAAGCAGCAGCCGGTCATCAAATGCTCGCGCACAGTTTTTAAAGCCTTGTCTGGCTGACCCAGGCCTGAACCAGGGAACGGGGACCCAGATCTCGGGAAGGAGGGTGTGGGGACGGGGTGAGATGGAGGTGGAGGTGACGATGGCATCCTCACAGCAGCACCCTGGCTCAGCCTGCTGTGTGCCACGAGCCACCACACTGGATCAACACCCCCACCTGCCCAGGGACAGACCACAATCAGAGTAGGCCTGCAGGCCCAGGCGCCGACTGCCAGTTCACCCCACAGCTGCACCCTCTTCTAGCCTCAGGCCTCAGCCAGGCCGGAGGCTGCCCAGAGCCCAGATCCTCCATTGGGAGGGGGTACAAGGGTGACCTGACCTTGGTGTTCGGGGACATGGCCTGGAAGGACCCGCAGGAGGCGTGAGCCGAGGTCCACGTGGCCACCTAGGCACAGCTGGTGGCAGGAGCTCCTCAGGGCCGCGCGGGGACGAGAGGAGCACTTGGCATTCACGCCCAGGCCTGGCCGCGCCCGGGGATTAATCTCCACCATTAGGTCTGACATCTTCCCTGCCCAGCACCGCGCACAGCGGCCAGCCGCCAGCCGCCCCGCCCAGTTCTCCAGGAGCCGGCTCCTCTGCCGACTGCTAATGCCAGCATTACCGCGTCAGGGCCCAGCGCCAGCCTCCAGCCAGCTCCCCAGAGCCTCTGAGCGGGGACACAGAAAGGCCACGCTAGAAATTCACCAGTAGAGAGTCTGCACATGACCAGGGACAGTGTGGGAGGACCAGAGCTGGCCAGCTCTCGGTAGCCATGTCGCCTGGATCTGCCAGCCTCTGGGGCCCCTGGCATGCCCCTCCCTGGCCAGGACCCACAACGACAGACCACAAGAGGCAGGCAGGGGTCTTCTGCCCACGGGGGCTTGGCCAGGGCCGGGAACCGTGGAGCTGGGAGAAGCCACAGCCTCGGCCTGTCACCTTACAGAGAAAGTGAGACCCAGAGAGGACAGAGAGAGCCTCCCCATTCTACCTGGCGAGCACCAGTTCACTGAGCACCTACTGTATGCCCAGCTCTTAGGACGCAGCAAGAGTAGGAAGACTCCAGGTTCAGACCCAGTGGCAGAGCAGGTCCCATCCAGCCGGGGGCATAACCACCATCTGCTGCTGCCGACTTTAAAAGCCCTTCCAGCCGGGGGTCCGGGCCGCCCCCTCCCTGCTCCCCGACCCCCAGTGGCCCTCCTCGCACCCTCGCCCGCCCTTCATGCTCACGGTAGCCCTGGATTCGCTTCCTAGGGTGGCTGTGCCCCGTCATCACAAATAACTGGCTTGAAATAACACGGATTTGTTCTCTCACGGCTCTGGGGGGCAGGGGCCAGTGGCCAGGGCCAGGCAGCGCTGTGCTCCTGGGGGCTCCAGGGAGGACGCTCCCCCAGCTCTGGCCGCTCTGGGCTCCCGACGTGGGCTCCTCCTCCGTCAGCAGAGCCAGGTCCTCCATCCCTCCCGACTCTCACGCTCTAGGTCCTCTGATCCCATGGAGCCGCACTAGCCCCTCCAGACCCGAGGACGGCCCCCATCGGGAGCCCGTGGTCTAACCGCCCCCGCAAAGTCCCGCTGGCCTCGTAATGTAAAATGGTCGGAGGTTTCAGGGATTGAGAGGTGGACATCTCTCTTAGGCCACGATTTCACCCTCCTTGAACCCAACCAGCCTCAGACTCTGGACCATGCGCACGTAGGGGTGAGGAGACTGGCCGACGGAGGCACCGTGGCTGGTGCTGGTCCCCCACGGCCCGTGGGCTGGCAGCTTGCTCCCTGGCGTGGCCGGGGTGGGTGGTGGGATTTTTAAGGGGCGGGGCCTAGAGGGAGGTCCTGGGATCATGGGGGGATGCCCTACGAAGAAATTAAGGTTCTCGTGAGACCCTGAGTCTGTTCCCCAGGAGGTGGCCGGGCCCCATCCTGCTCTCTGGCTTCCTGAGTGAGGAGGAAATTGCTTTTTCCACATAGGCTCCCGTCATTGCCACCTGCCACGTGGTGACACAGCCAAGAGGGCCCTCACCAGAGCTGAACTAAGGCCGCCTCCATCCCTGCAACCACCCCCAGACCCTGAGCTCATCCACCTCTCTACTTTATAAATCAGGCCGCCTCGGGAATTTCATGATGGTGACGGAGGACAGAGGAACCAGGAGGAGGGGTGTGTGCGGGGGTCACCAAGGAGCAGGAATCTGAGCCTGTTTATTGGATCCCTCAGAGTGGGGTCTGGTCTCCACTCTGCTGCCAAATACAGAGAGAAATCAAGCACAGGCCAGAGAAGAAGGTGGGGGCAGAGGGGAACGAATGGGAAAGACAATAGGGCGTCCCGGGAGGAGCCCCATGGCCTGGTCCACCAGAGCAGCTCTCCAGAGCAGCATCTACACGCACCATGTTGGGAAGGAAACTGGACATCGGCCCAGCTCCCCATGGCCCCCAGCCACCAAGGCCCAAGCAGCTCCGGGGAGGCCCAGCCACCAGCCAGCTGTGAGCAGCCCCCCGCTCTCCGAGAGGCCGGTGGGCTGTGCCGTGCTGCGGGCAGAGCCCGGGCCTGGAGCACGCCAGGCCCACGCCCTCCCACTGGGCGGCCCCCCAGGCCCCCACCCACTCGAGGGCTTGAGGCGTCTCTGAGCATCGTCTGGCGCCTGAAGGATGGGCACCAGGAGGCCCGTCGACGTCTCACCCTGACCCCTCCTCCACCACGTCCACTCTGGCACCTGGCCCTGCAGAGCAGCTGCGATTTGTTTTGTGTTTAGTAACTTTTTATCTGTCTTAGAGCAGTGGGTTCACAGCAGAGCTGAGGGCAGGCACGGAGACTCCCCAGCCCCACCCCACTCAGGTGCAGCCTCCTGCTCATCCACGGCCCCACCAACAGCTCCCCGGGGACAACCGAGGCACCTCCATCCACTCGGCACGATCGCCAGAGCCTGGGCTTTGTTCAGAAGCGCTCCCAATGCGGAGGAGGGCCCGGTTCTGCAGCAGACGTGGGCAATAAAGTGTCTGGACACAGCCCGGCCTTCCCGCCGTGCCATCTCCTCCGGCCCCAGCAGAACCCCCCAGATCTGGGTCTGCAGGGCAGAGACTCCGAGTCATGAGCTGGGAAGGAGCACAGACATTCATTATAAATCACACGATCACGCGCACGCACACGCACACACACACACACACACACACACACAGTGCATTACATTGTTTTTTAATCTTGGGAGGGGGGTAAATAAAAGTCAACTATGATCCCACAACCAGAGACACCTCTACTAATCTGTCTGGGTCCGTTTCTTTGTAATGTTTTTTCCATGAATAGAATATCGATACAAGCGACGACTGAGCTTTCTCTGGGCCCAGGACCCTGCTGGAGTGCTTCCTCAGCAGGGCCTCAGTCCTCACCACGACCCCACGGGGTTCTTAGGACCTCCACTGGCAGGGGAGGGCGCCCAGCAAGGGGGAGGGGGCAGAGAGTATGAATGAATGCAAACAGGACCACGTGGTGGATAAGGATCTAGACTTTGGAGGCAGACAACTAGGGGTCCTTTTTATGTTCCGCTAACTCTGTCTAGTCTTTATATAGGTAACATTGACACAAATTGTAAACACAAGTTTTAAAATCCAAAAGGCACAGGATGCCCTCCCATCAAAAGCCCCCCCCCCCCAGGCGGCCACTGAAGTTGGTATCTTCCCAGAGTCATCAGGTAGTGAGAGGTGTGTCCTGATGGGGGTTAGTCCACCTACGCGGATTAATTGGGTGGTAAATGCAGGAGGCAGCGTGTGGCTGGGGCAGTGGGTCCCTGGGCTGTGACTTGGGGTTTGTGTGCTGTCTGGCAGCCGAGCTCCCTCTGCCTCCTGGTGACCATGTCCCGCGCTGCTCTCCTCCACCTCAGCCTCCGCCATGATGTCCTGCCTCAGGCTCAGAGCTCCGGAGTCGGCCAGCCATCGGCAGACACCATCGGCCAAAATCAACTCCACCTCCTCGAGTTTTATCATCAGGTCTTTTGGTCACAGCCACGAAAATGTGACTGAAACAAGAACAGACGGAGTAGAGACTCCACACTCAGAATTCAGATGATTTCTAAAATATCTCATGGGTCATTACATATCAGCCAAGGCCGGTTCCAACTTATCGACCGCATCTTGTTGAGATGACGATTGTCTGGTTCCGCCCCCGTGAGTCCTTGTGAGAAGCGCATGAATCAATGCAGGTAAGCACTCAGTCGCACGCGCAGCAGGCGCTCATGAAATGCCGACGCTCAGAGCTGAGACCTGCGTGCGGTTTCCATCCTGCGCTCTTTGACTAAAATCTCATTGCTCGATGGAAAATCATGGGCAAAACTAAAAGTAAGCCTCAATCCTTACTTTGTACCACAGGCGAAAAGTAACTCCAAGTGGATCTCAGACCTAACCGTGAGACAAGAACGTGGATGTTCTTCAAGCCACTCCTCGTGGCTCTGTTACACAGCTCATAGGGTCAGCTTGTTTCTGGAGAGCCCTTGGGCCCTGTGTGACAAGGACGTTGAGAAGTGAACAGCCTTTGATTCTGCAATTCAGCATCAGGCATTTCTGCTAAGGAAAGATGGAGGCGCTTGCCCTGAACTCCTGCATGAGGACCTCCATCCCAGAGTTCCCTACTCAGGCACAAGTATCTGACGTTGAACGGGCACGGGCTCCTTCCAGGAGGTCTGTGTTCTGCTCTCCAAGGCCCACAACAGTCCTGTTCCTCTAAGAGCACCCCCAACTCCCAAGACAGGAAGTGACCTGCCCAACACCCACCAGACATCGCTCACTCGTACGAGGTTGGTGCATGACAGGTCCTTCACAGGTGGGAATCATTCAGCTTCAAGACACAGAAGCCTAACCCAAAGTGTTTTAAGCCAAAAAGGACTCACAGAACTCGGGATTTCAGTGGGACAGCTGCCTCCAGGCATGGCTGCATCCAGGGGCAGGAAAGCTATCATCAAGGCACCATCTTTACCAGTCTCAGTTCAGCTGCATCTGTTTCTCAGACAAGGATCCCAGACTTGCTTCCTCTTGACCTACAAAGCCTGGGAGAACAAAAGCTTCCCTCCCCCCAAATCCATAGACTGGTCCCAGAGAAGACTCTGATTGGTTGTGTGGCCACATCTCATGCCCATTTCTGAAATTCTGTCACCAGGAAGTTGGGGCTCTCCGACTGGCCATTCTGGATCACAGGATGCCCTTCCGAGGGCATTATTGTCGTAACTGACAGTCCCTCTCTAATCTACGAGGGTGGGTTTCTCCCCACGTGGCAGTTACTTAGCGTGCGTGTTGAGGGGTGAAGCCTGCAGCCTGCCGGCGGCCCTCCCCTGGAGAGGAGACATCTTCTCCATCACACACCTCCTCCCCCTCCTCCCCTCACCTTTTCAAACTCCAGGGCAGCTCAGGCACCAGGACAGAGGGCTGCTGTCGGCGGGCTTGGAAAACAATCTTCCACCCAACAACACACAGTGGACACGGTTGAAGAACAGTCTCGATGCGCGTGGCCAGCTGGATGCAAAGGTCAGGGCCCCGCGAGCTGACATGCCCACGGGGCCACACACTCATGGCTCCTGTGCTGCCCCTGACATTGTCAGTGGGACAGTGAGCCTGGGGGGGGGGGGAATGCCCGCCTCTCCCTGCCCTCCCATCGTGAAGGCAGGATCATGATGGCTGAGGCTGGTGAGAGCCTCCTGTGTGACAGACCCTGTCCTGGACGCCATCAGCCCTGCGAAGAAAGTGCTGTCCTCCTTCCCAGCCTGTAGGGAGGGAAACTGGTGCAGGAGGAGAAGCCATGTTACCTCCCCAAAGCCCAGAGTTGCACCCGGATACCGCATTAACTTCTAGGCCTCATGGCCTCACCCGGACCCCACAGGACAACCAATTCCTCCCCATTTCTCCTTGGTCAGTCTGATGGCCCCAAGGGAGAAGGCTTCACTGGAGTTCAGAATAAATGCCTTTTCTCCACTTGACAGCTTCCCTTTAGGACAGTTTCAGTCGGTTTTGTCACTGTGACAAAAATACCTGATAACAACATAGAGAAGGAGACACTCATTTTGGCTCAGTTTTAGAGTTTTAGTCCAGGTTCGGCTGCCTCCATAGCCCTGGGCTCTTATAGGACTATTGTGAGGCCTGTGAGGCCAAACATCATGGCCGAACATCATGGCGGAACAGCATGGCCGAACAGCATGGCCGAACAGCATGGCCGAACATCATGGCCGAACATCATGGCGGAACAGCATGGCCGAACAGCATGGCCGAACAGCATGGCCGAACAGCATGGCAGAACAGCATGGCCGAACATCATGGCCGAACATCATGGCTGAACATCATGGCGGAACAGCATGGCAGAACAGCATGGCCGAACATCATGGCCGAACAGCATGGCAGAACAGCATGGCCGAACATCATGGCCGAACATCATGGTGGAACATCATGGCCGAACAGCATGGCCGAACATCATGGCCGAACATCATGGTGGAACATCATGGCCGAACATCATAGAGGAGGAAAGGAGCTCAGGACGTGGCAACCAGGAAACAGAGAGAGCTCTGCTCACCAGGGACAAAATATAAACTCAGAAGATTCACCCCAGTGACCCACCTCCTGCAGCCACACTCTGTCTGCCCACAGTTAACCACCAGTTAATCCACATCAGTGGCTTCATGCACTGATCAGGTGACAGTTCTCATAATCCAATTATTTTACCTCTGGACATTCTAGCATTGTCTCATGCATTGGCTTTTGGGGACACCTCACATCTAAACCCTAACAGTAACCAAGAGGGAGCAGGCCTTAGGCTCATACTTCCAGGCTAGAATCAGATGTCCCTCCCTTGTCTCGTTGTGACAAGAAAGAGCAGTGTCTCCTTTCAGTAGAGCATAGAGAAGTTTGGGGGATTTTTTTTTTTTTTGAGAGAGAGAGAGAGAGAGAATTTTTTAATATTTATTTTTTAGTTTTCAGTGGACACAACGTCTTTATTTTTTTATTTTTATGTGGTGCCGAGGATCGAACCCAGCGCCCCGTGCATGTCAGGCGAGCGCACTACCGCTTGAGCCACCTCCCGAGCCCCGTTTACTTTTTAACAAAGTGAGTCCATTTAAAGAAAAGTATTAACTAGACATCTTGATTTTGGCAAAAATCACAAAGGAGGGATTTAGGGGCAGATTTTCTCAAGCATATGTGATAGAGCTGTGCTGTTCAAAAGGACAGTCACTGGTCACATGTGACTACTTAACTGTAAATTTGTTAGAATCCTAAGAATTTAAAGCCTCGTTCAGAGTACACACAAAGTACACAGCACACCTTCAACGGTGTGTTAGTGAATAAATAAATCCCTCAGTGCTCAATCTCTATCAAACATGGAAACAAACACAGAAGCTGGAAGATGTAGAGGACCCGTGTTTCAAGAGAGCTGGGCACGAGTGTCTCACCTACACAAGTGTTTGCAAAGCAAACTGCACTGCAGGCACCAGCCAAGACCCCTGAGCACGGAAGTTGGGGTCCCCTTCTCTGCAGGTATCAATGAAATGCAGAGAGACCTGAGAGGATGTGTCCTCCACATACAAGGGGGCAGCCGACTCTTCTTTCAAAGGACAGGTAGTAAACAGTTGAGGCCTCCCAGGTCACGGCACCCCTGTGGCACAGCAGTGCCAGGGCAATTGTAACTGGGTGGGCTGGCTGCGCCCCCATAAGACCTGCTACATTCATCAATGAACTTCATCTGCCTTGAGGGTGTGGTTTGCCAGACCCTGCTCTACGGGAACTTTCCCATAACTGTGGTCGAGGACCGTAAAAGAGGAAAAGGGTTTATGAAACAACCAGCCCATGCAGGTACCCAGCTGGACTGTGTCATTTGGTCCCTAAAACAACCCTAGCAGGTGGGCACTGCTGTCCCCATTTCACAGATGAAGGAAACTGAGGCTGAGACATCGATAACTTACCCAAGTCACGGAGCTGGTAACTCTGGGAAAGAGTCAAGACCAGTGCCAAGTCTCCAAAGCCCAGGTCTGTGGTCCCCACCATGCAGCACCCAGGGGTCTTCCTCTCCAACAAGCCCCCGCATTCCAGCCTCCTTCATCCAGCCCCCACGGGAGCCCCTCATCCACGAGGACAAGTCAGGGCCTCCGGGCTGGTGATCCTCTGGGGCCCGCGGTCCCTCCCGCCCGTTCTCACCCTGAGTTTCCCCAGGCCCCGCCTGAGCTGTCCTGGCCTCCCTCTCTTCATGGAGCTCAGCGCTGCTGGGAACACATTTTCCCGCCTGGGAAAAAAGAAATCGAAAATGTTCTGGCACAAGTGATCCTTTTCACCGGTGGCTAAACCTCCCCACAGAGGAGCAATGATTTCCAAAGTTATACAGAAGTGTGAGGATGGCCCCAACCTAAGAAAGGCCTTAGCCTAAGTAACTCCATCTTGAAACAAAACTGCAGTCCCCCCAGGGACACCCACGAGCCCTCCAATGTGGTCATCAGGCACAGCCGAGTAAAAGCAAGTCATGTCCACAAGCTGATAAAACTCAGAGGAAGTAACCATCATTTGCCTTTGCCCTGATAAAGTCAGAGGTGAGAGGTCAGGGCAGAAACCACCAGACCAGATGTCCTGACCCCAGAATGAAAGATGTCACTGAGAACCCAGGTAACAGCGGATAGGGACCGAAAGGGTGGTCAGAACCCCCAAAATCTAGTATAAACGGTGGAGCCAATGAACAGATGTTCAGCCAGCCGACACCGATGCCCACATGCCGGAGAGCCTGGTGAGGACCTGGGCTGGCCTCCAAGTCTTCTCAGCATCTGCCTGCTCCTCTGCATCATCCTCACCACTCTCAAACTCCACAGCCACGTCCTGACCCTGTGAGAACAGCGACTTCTCCGTACGACCCTTGTCTCAGCTGGCCGTCAGCTCCACCCCAGGAGAAGCCTCCGTCAGTTCCTGACCTGATCACCTTGTCTGAGAGACTGTGCATCTGCTGAGACTCTAGATCCGGCACTTGAGCCCAGCACGCAGAGGGAATGTCTGTCATGAGCCTGTCATGACTAAGTGTGTTTGCAGTGCTTAGAATTAACCTAGAATTGTCTGCTCTGAATTGATCACGTCTACTGAGGTGCCCAGCATTAAGGATTGTCATTTTCTTGATTAAGAACCTACAAAGTGAATTGTATTGAGAGATTTGAGTGAATAAAGCATTGAAAAGGGCAGAAGCCTGTGGACATTCTTTATTTCTCCCCTCGACTGCATAAGTGGCACCTTTGCCATCATGACAAGTCAAACTGAAGACTGGCCCTCCTTCAGCCAAGGTTTACTGAGCTTGTACTGTGGACCCAAGCTGGCCAGGGGCTGGCCGGGGGCTGGCCAGGGGCTGGTGAACAAGGAGGGAGGAGCTGGAGGTTCCTTATGGAGCTGGTAGAAGTGAGCATTGGCCCGAGGGAGCACCAAGTTCCCCTAATTCAGCCTGCAAGGGAGTGGGAAGACAGTCCCAAGGATGGAGATTGGAAGGACATGGGGGAATTGATGAATGGGCATTCCCAGGGCAAAGACCTGAGGACGGGCATGGTCTTGGCAGGACACCTGACAGCCTGGTGTGGCTGGCACAGCAAGAGGAAAAGGGACTTCAGGGTGGGCATCTGGAGATCAAGGCGGCCTGGCATCCCTCCCTGGGCAAGTGACTCTGCAAAGTGGAGCCATCTTGCCATCCCCTCCGGGAGGCTGCTGGGAGAACTGAGATGGCGCATGTAAGAGCACGGCAGGTGTCACCGCCAGGGCTCTGCGGCACCGCCGGGTGGGTCTGGGGTGGGGATAGGATCTCACCCCACAGAGCTCTGGAAGCCAACCCTGGAGAGACGTGGACTTCCACCAGCCCTCCACTGCTCCGCTGTCAATCAGATTTGGTTTGCAAAATGTTCCCGAGATGAAAGGAGCCGCTGGCGAGCCACATAATCAAAGTGTATTTGTGAGATCTGAAGGTGCATCATCTTCTGGAAAGCAGAAAAATGCAAGTTGCTGGGAGAAAAAAAGAACAAAAGATCACAAAAACAGGGAAGAGAGTGACCCTCCAGCAATGGCCCTCGCTCCCAGGGTCGGCGTTGCTGATGGGGGAGGCGTTGAGAAAGCCTGTCCTGGGCTCCCCGCCCCCACGGGGAAGCTGATGTCCAGCGGGTTGCCTGAGGCCCCACAGGTAGGATTCGGCCCCACCTCTGCTCAACACCAAGGGCCCCTCAACAGCCTGGTGTATCTCCTGACTCTGTTCTTCTCTGTATCCTGCAGAGTAGGCCCCACCCGCCACGTCAGACCACAGCATGTTCTTGCTCAGTGCAGCTAGACACCCAGAGGACCCTCCGAAGCAAACAGGAAAGATCTCCATGAGCGCGGCCCTCGTTGTCCTTCACACGATGAGCAGGATCCACGGCCATCATCCATCACGCCACCACGGTACTGGACATCAAGAACGTCACCAACACAGATTTCAAGTTGCCACTGGGAAGGCAGCACAGGAAGCTCTCTGAAGCCAGCTTCATTCCTCAAACGGACAAGAAATCTGCTGGGGGGAACAAAGACATTCAAGGCTGCGCCCCAGGGCATCTCCCAGGTGGGGCAGGACTAACTTAGCTGGGCACAGTGGCGCACGCCTGTGATCCCAGCGGCTCCAGAGGCTGAGGCAGGAGGATCACAGGTTCAAAGCCAGCCTCAGCAGCTTAGTGAGGCCCTAAGAAACTTAGTGAGACCCTGTCTCTAAATAAAATATAAGATATAAAAAAGGCTCAGCTGAGTGGTAAAGCATCCCTGGGTTCAATCCCCAGCAACAAACAAAGAAAAAAAAAGTCCCCGCCCCTAGGTGTCACTGGGTGGCTCCAAGGGGTGTTGCAGTTATCGGAACACATCAGCTGTATTGTCTCTGCCCCTCGTGGGGTCACACAGGCTGACATGTTGGAAAGAGCCAGGCGAGGTAGCTAAAATAGAATCAACCAAGCATCCATCACATTTACCTCTTAAGTTCATTCCATGAAATGTCATATTGCAATGACAACAAAGGAAACTTGCTGGACATGGCATAGATGAGTTTTATAATAACGAGCAAAAAATATGCAAACAGAAAAGGATACACACGGCACGATGCTACACTGAACTGGATTGGGGGACTCATGCTTAGAAGCACTGTTATAAAGACGAGAACGCAACTGAGGCCCACAAAGAGAAGGATGCTGGTTATTTCTAAAGGAGGGAGTAGGAATCATCAGGGGCCGCTGGAACTGGTCGGCGATCACATAGGGGTTGGCTCTGTAGCTATTTGTTCTGCACAGTTCTATTCAATGGATATGTGACATTGCATGATGGGAATGTTTTAGGTCATTGCAAATTAAAGAACAATGGGACACCACTACACGCCCCTCAGAGTGGCCCCCGTCTGGAACCCGGGAAGCACCAGGAGCTGGCAAGGAGGAGAGGTGGCAAGGGCTCCTTCATGGCTGGGGTGGGGGTGGGGGGAGGGGGAGTTGCAAAACGGCAGACAGTTTGCCAGACAGTGGGGCGGCTTCTTACAAAACCGACTGTGCTCTTATCCTGGGGCCCAACAATTGGGCTCCCTGGTATTTACTCAAATGAACTGGAAACGATGTCCCCACACAAACCTGCAGATTTATTCATGATTGCCGAGGCTTGAAAGCAAGGAAAAACCCCTTCAGAGGGGAGTGGGCAAACTGTAGTGCATCCAGACGATGGAATACTACTCAGTGCTGGAAAGGGGTGAGCTATAACGCCACCAAAAGACACACAAGAAACCTCAGTGTGTGTCACCAGGGAAGAAGCCATCCTGAAAAGGGTGTGTGACTGACTCCTGCTCCGTGTGACCTTCTGGGAAAGGCCAGCTGTGGACTCAGGAGAAGGACTGGTGGTGGCCAGGGTTGGGGAAAGGCAGACACGAGCCGGTGGAGCGTGGAGGTTTCCGGAGAAGTCGCGCTGTTGTGTGGGACATTCATGGTGGGTGCCTGTCACGGTGCTCCAGTCCACACTCTGGACCCAGCACCAAGAGAGCCCATGGAGACTGTGGACCCTGAGTGACAGCCGTGGGCCAAGATGGCTCGTCGGCTGTAGGCGTGGGATGTCAGTAGCGGGGAAGCTGGGGGGAGCCAGGAGTGCACAAGGAATCTCTGCATTTTCTACCTTGCTGTGAACCTAAAACTGCTCTGAAAATAAGAATTTATTGATTTTTTAAAATGTTTTAAGAAAGAAAAGAAAGGGAACAGAAGACAAGAATCTTAGGCATATAACTTAATCTCTCTGCGCCTCGTCCATAAAAGAGGACCAACAACCCTCCTTTCATAGGGTCATTGGGAGGAAAAAGCAACAAAATACGCAGGACGAGAGGCAGATGCTCCATTCCTCTTGGCGTCACTGCCCCGTCGCGTGGCCAGGAAAACAAAAACAAAACCAGTGACCAGTGTCCAACCTGGAAGGAAACAGAGTCTAAATAAATAGGATCTGAAACCAGGTGGGAAAGCGGGTGAGATGGCCGCACCTGTAACCCCAGGGGCTGGGAGGCGGAGGCAGGAGGATCACAAGCTCAAAGCCAGCCTCAGCAACTCAGCAAGACCCTCAGCAACTTAGTGAGGCCCTGTCTCAAAACAAAAAATATAAAAGGGACCAGGGATGTGGCTCAATGGTAGAGCACCCTGGGTTCAATGCAGTACTGCAAAAAAATTTTTTTAAAAAAATTTAAGGAAGGGAGGAAGGAATTAGATGGGAGGCCCAAAGGGGCCACTGGGCAAATGTTAGCCCCCACCCCCAGATGTACCGCACTCCTGCTGGGCCGTATCCACAGGAGATGCGCCCCCCACCCACTACCAGCAGGCTGAGGGGGTCCTACAAGTGCTGGGTGGAGCAGAGGCTGGAAGGGCACAGAGCCACTCAGACTCTTCCAGCAGCTTCTGTGGCCTCCCCAGGTCCTGGGGTCAACAGGAAGGCAGAAAGCAGAGTGGACTATGACCGCTGGGAATATTTATCACTCTCCAGACGCAGACACAGAAAGACCAGGGCGGCTCCTCCAGCTCATCTCAGGAGGGAACACTCTGATGCAGACCTCGGCAGATGGCTGAAACCTCTTCTCCCCTCTCAGCGGGCGGCCTGCAAAAGCCTCTGAAGCCACCTCTTCCCGAGGCACCAGGGCAGCAGCACCTCCAGCGGCTGGCCGGGCATCTCCAGCATCCCCTCCACTGGGCAGAGAGCGGCCCAGGCCTCACAGTGGGTCCCCGAGGCCCTCGTCCCACGCAGCTTCATCCTCGTGCAAGAGACAGATGAAAAGCAAATAGAAACAATGTGTAGGACGCTCCAGATGGCAGCAGGTCCTCCAAGAAACCAAAACAGAAAGCACGCCAGGTGCGGAGGCACACCTGTGATCCCAGCAGCTCTGGAGGCTGAGGCAGGAGGATGGAAGGTCAAAGCCAGGCTGGCTCCATGGTTAAGCATCCCTGGGTACCAAAAACATCCCTGGTACCAAAAAAAAAAAAAAAAAAACCCACATCCCAGCAGGTGGGAGAGACTTGAAGGCACTGTGCTCAGTGAAAGAAGCTGGCCCTAAAAGGACAGGCATGAACGTGGTCAGGAGAGGGGGAGGAGATCTCGGGGACACCGAGGGCTCCCTGGGGCTCTTCACAGGGGACACTGTGACCTGCTTGGGGCTTTGCACCAGAGCACCTCATGCCACTTTGTCCCATTGCTGAAGGTGTCAGTGTGACCCTCTGGCTAAGGGGCTGCCCCAGGAGTCACACACCATGGTGGCCTCTTCCTCCTGCAGTGGCTGTGAGCCTGGGAGTGACTCTTTCTCCCAGTGGCTCGAAGGTCCTGGGTGATTCTCGTGGGATCAGCCCTTCTGACCAGGCCTTTCTATTCTCCTCACCCCTTCCCCGTCACTGAGCTCTTCACCCACGCCTCCCTTCAGACAGACAGACAGACAGACACACACACACACGCCTCCCTTAAGACAGACAGACAGACACACACACACACACACACACACACACACACACACACACGCCTCCCTTAAGACAGACAGACAGACACACACACACACACACGCCTCCCTTAAGACAGACAGACAGACACACACACACACACACGCCTCCCTTAAGACAATCAGACAGACACACACACACACACACACACACGCCTCCCTTCAGACAGACAGACAGACAGACACACACACACACACACACGCCTCCCTTAAGGCAGACACACACACATACACACACACACACACCCCTCCATTAAGACAGACAGACACACACACGCACACACACACACACACTTTGATCTCAGTGCCCTTCTGGCCTGGCGCATGGTGCTGTTTAACTGGGAAGCTCACGTGCACGTGCATCGCCATGTGGAAGCATGGATTCAGTGTCAGGTGCAAGGCCACAGTGTGGTGCAGCTGCCTGCACCAGGTTCCAGATCCGGGTTCCAGACCCGGGCTCCACTAAGCAGTCACTTTTATGTCTAGAACCTTCCCTGGGACTCCCAGTAAAACTGCAGGGCAGGGCCCACTCTCCCCCTAGACAGTGTCTCCTCTTCCCTTTCCCATCCCTTCTAGTAAACTCATGTCTGTGGCTCTGAGCGACAAGTCTGAAGTCCTCCCCGGGCGATGGCAGGAATCAGGGATTGCAGGGGACCTCCGTGCTGCCTCAGTTCAAGGCAGTCACCGGTTACCAGGGCCAAGGGGAAGGAGAATGGGAAGTGACTGTCAAGTGGGGTTGTTGGGAAGACTCATTGTTAACATGTCCCCTCGTGATCTGCAGTGCTGCTCCACGACAGCCAGTCTATCAGGGATGTTTTTGTGTAGGAATCTTGGGAAGAGGCACAGGGCAGAGACTCCACTGTGGTCCTGGTGCCTCTGGAAGGACAGTGAACACGAATCACCTGGGGTCTTGCCAAAACATAAATTCCGACTCAGGTGCCGTGTGGGGCCACACATGCTGTTGCCGCCAAGGTCCACACTTGGGATCGGGGGAGGTGCAGGGCCTGGCAGTCAGGTGGGCCTGGCTCTGAGCCCGAGTCTCCTCTTGGTAGCTGTGTGATGTTGGGCAATTCCCTTAGCCTCTCTGAACTCCAGGACCACATGTAAAAGAGGAATCACTTCCTTCTAAGGTCTTTGTAGGATTTGGAGACACTGTATGTGCACAGTTTCCTTCCCACACCCAGAGGTGGCGAGACACCCTGCGCTCCTTGCACTCCACGTTCCGCCAAGACCCACACTTCTTCCTAGAGTCCAGGTTCTCTTCTTCTAAGTCATGGGCTCTCTACGCTGGCAGTCCTGATGGCTGGACTGGGCCACGTTCTGTTGTGGGGCATCCTGTGCACTCGGGAGGTTCAGTGGCATCTCTGGCCTCCACCCATTAGACACCAGTAGCACCCGTCTCCCTGACTGTGACAACCAAGAATGTCTCCAGACACTGCCAAATGTCCCTGGAGGCAAAATGACCCACATCGAGGACACACTGTTCTAAGTGGTAATTTATATTGATAATTCAGCGAACAATGAATCTGATCACACTCTGCTACACAGATACGACTACCCCACGGCGAATTTCACCTTTGTGTGTATCTATAATGCACAAAGTGAAAAAAAACTATAAATAAAAAGAGGAAAGACCAGTAGAGGAGTGGGACAGGGAAGGGAGGAGGCGGAGAGGGCAGCAGTGGGGACTGCAGTGGAGCAAATGCTATTCCGTGCCTCTATCATTATGTCCAAAGGAGCCAGCACTAGGTAGAACTAGGATGAAGTAACAGAGGACAGCTCACTCCACAGTGAGTGTGAGGCCCTGCTCTGGGCCGGGCGGCGCTCGGGAGGCAGAGCTGCTTCAGACAAACTAGGCCCCTGGCCCCAAGGGGTTTCCTCTGGAAGCCGTGGTCATCTCAACTGTGCAATGGGTATAACCCGCTGCTGATTTTCTGGAAAGATAATGTGACCCTGGACTTGCAATCACCTGGCCTGGGGCTAAGCCGATGACTGGGGCACGGTGAGTGCGGGTACTGGCCCTGGCTGCTCAGGAGAAGCAGCTGTGGGCAGGCACAGCTGGACAGGAAAAGGCAGATGTGCCTCCAGGGGCAGGCGGGAAGGGCTGTGCTGGACCCTGGTGACAGGGCACAGCAGGGGCAAGGCAGGGAGTGCCAAGGGTGGAGCAGGAGGGGCGGTGAGAGGGAACAAGAGGAGCCAGGGAGCGCAGAGAGGGGAGCGGGCACAGACACAGCGTACCCACCATGCCCAGGTGGAGAGGGAGGCCCAGGGCAGGCAGGAACAGGTCCCCAGGAACATGGAGCCTGGGCGGAGATGAGCTTCCCTGCCCAGTGCTGCTAGGGCAGTTTCCATCATGGCACTGAAGACACTGGTGAACCTCAGAGAGGAAGGGAAGGACCACTGCACCGCCCGGCCCTGCCAGGGGGTGCGCCCGGGGGCCACAAAGACCACGCACTCTCCAAGCAGCCCCAGGACTCCCTAGCCCCAGTGCCCAGCACGAGGCCCACGGGCCTGAGTCGACTCCCACGCAGAGCAACCAGGCTCTCTGGCTGCTGCTGGGAGGCAGCAACAGGCCCCAGAAATCCACGTGGGGCCACCTAAGGCACATTTACCATGTTAAAATGACAGGACCTCGGACAACGACTGCGTGAGCTTCTGGTTTTATTAGAAGCAGATCATGGGACCGGCTGAGCCGCCTGGCCTTGCCCAGGCCCTGGTCACGCTGCTGGTTCTGCAACGATCTTCCAGAGCTCCTGCAAGAGAGGAGGGACAGGCTCCTGAGCTGTGCGGGTGATGCCACCACAGCTCCAGGGGTGGCACGGAGCCGGCACAGGGCACGAGCTTCTGCCTACCCTCTGGAGCTCTGCGCTGTTCCTGGGCCTCACTGGACAGGGAGGCTGGGTGGCCAAAGTCCAGCCAGCTGAAAGGGACCAGGGGAATGGCAGCAGGTCACCACAACCTCTCCACTGGGGAAGCCTCCATGTTCGGTGGCTGCCAAGTTCCCTAAGGAGCTGGCTTTCTGTTCAAGTGACACACTCTGACCGCCAGCAGGTAGACATGCAGGCACACACCACGCTCTCGTGGCAGCCTCACGGGTCCTCACGAGCAGACCTGCTGGGTCTGCGTGGAGCTGCCCAGTGGTGGCTGGCAGCGAGCAGGCCTTTCTGGACCACCACCCAGGACCCAGACAAATGCAGGGCTGCCTCTGCTCAGGAGGCGGACAGGGAGATGAGAGCTGGCTCTGTCCCCAGCCTCCCCTTTCCAGAGAAAGGGGCCACAGCCAAAAGGCAGAGGGAACAAAGATGCCGACTCTCCACCCCGCACTCCCAGGAGGCTGACTCTGGACCTGCGGCTATTCCCTAAGTGCTGGGTTGAAAAGCCGTAATAAGAAGTGACGTGGCAATAGGATTGAGTCCCCAGTGCTGCCACTTCCTGCCAGGGTGACTCATCTGCCTTGCTGTTGCCGTGAGCATCAGGCAGGTGGTGGACAAGAGGTGCTTAGCAAGGTGCCCGGCACGTGAGGCTCTCACCTCAGGGTGGTCGTGAGAGGCCTGATGGGAGGGGCCCTGCTGTCCTGGGCCAGAGCGGCCAGGGCGATGACACCGGGCTGCAGCCTCTCCACAGAGCACACGCAGGGCCTGTGCTGGGCTCTGGGGCCCCGCGCCCCTCCACTGACTCCAACTCCCAAGTCCTGCCTGGGCCTGGCCTCTCTGGACCTGAACCGCCCACAGGGAAAGACACTGCTAAAAAGCCAGGTGAAGGTCTGCTGCCCAGGCCACCTGGACGTGGCCATTACAAAGCAAGGGTCTGCGTGGGGGCTGCCCATTTAAAATAAAATTTAAAATAAGTTTTAATTTTATTAAATAAAAATAAAAAACTGCTGGAGATGTAGCGTAGTGCAGGTTCTGCTGCAGGGGGCACCACGCCTGCAGCCACCACTGGACTGCGGGGCGGGGGCCTGGGTGCGAGGGTTGGGTCCATCACCGCCTCTGCCTGGCACAGCGGCCTCAGCTTCATGCCACAGGACCTACCAGCTGCCGGATGCGCTCGTAGACAAGGAGCTGCGGGAAGGAGGCCTCCACGGGCTCCACCACGAAGCGCAGCTTGCCATGGGCCAGCTTCTCCAGGGCGTGCAGGGAGGAGCGGAAGTGGTCATAGGCTTCACAGGTGACGTCCAGGTGTCGCAGCGTGAAGTTGAGCCTGCAGGCAGCCAGCAATCAGCCACCGCCCTCGGGTTGTCACTTCCTCAGCCTCTTCCTGCTGCCCCACTCCTCTCATTTTTTAACTGAGTGACTATTATGTGCAAAGCATTTTACAAATGCCCTCCTGGATCTGCCCGAAAGCTGGTTACCAGCTCCATTTTATAGATGTGGACACTGAGGCTTGGGAAGCTGGTCGTGTGTCCACGATCACACCCCTGGAAAGACAGGCTCCGACTGTGAGCTGCTGAAAACTGGCCAAGGGAAGACTTATCAGCCAGTCTCTGCAGGTGCTGCCGCCTGTCCAGCCTGCAGCCAGCACAGAACCCAGCGGAGTGGCCCTGTGACTACCTATGGATGAACGGGAGAGGCCACAGTAGAGGCAGGTGCACTCTGGGAGCACAGCCGAGCGCAATGACATGGCCAGGAAGTTGCTGGGTTATGGAGGTGAGAGAGAGAAGGAGGGAGACAGAGGGCAGGACTTCAGAACTGAGTTTCCCAACCCTCTCTTCTGCACCTTTCCAAACCAGAATCTGCAAGATGATCTGGCTTGAAATTCAAGCTCTTCATCTCTTTCGCAAATCTTTTATTATGAAAAATCATGTTAGGCGCAGTGGCGCACACCTGTAATCCCAGAGACTTGGGAGGCTGAGGCAGGAGGATCTCAAGTTTGAGGCCAACCTCAGCAACTTAGAGAGACCCTGTTTTAAATAAAAATAAAAACTGCTGGCGATGCAGCATAGCGGCAGGGTGCCCCAGAGTTCAAACCCCAGTGCTAAACACTGTTTTTTCTTTTTCTTTTTTCGTTTTTTAAATCACAAACATGCAAAAGGAGGACAGCACATAAACCATGATGGACCCATCACCCAGCTTCAGCACTGTCACCCGAAGGCAGTGTGTCCCCTCCGCTCTCCGAGGCCCTCCTCACAACAGCTCCCTCCCAGATGAACAAGCTCTTCCCTGTAAACAGTCAGCGCAACTCCAAACACTAAGGACCCTCTGCCAGGACACGTTCCTGGTGACCTTTCAGCACATCTCGGGACCCTTCTGGCAACGGCTCCCCTCCTGGTCTGACCAATGCCAGATCCCAACGAGGCCGGGCTGGCGTGTCTCTGGACGGGGCCCTCGGCACCACCAGCACAAATGATGCTGCCGTGAGTGTGCAAGAACCTGCGGTTCTGGGCAAAAGTCTCGTGCAGGGAGGTGAAGCCGAAGCCTGTGTCACTCAGCAGGCGACCTCCGTGACGGCTGCGGTGAGTGCAGCACCTCTCCACCTGCATTCACCACCAGACACTCAGCTTCTCATTTTTTAGGTTTTATTTATTTATTTATTTTTTGGCACCGGGATTGAACCCAAGGGCACCGACCCCTGAGCCCCACCCCCAGCCCTGTTCTGCATTTTATTTAGAGACAGGTGTCACTGAGGTGCTTGGCACCTCGCCGTTGCTGAGGCTGGCTCTGAACTCACGATCCTCCTGCCCCAGCCTCCTGAGAGCCACTGGGATTACAGGTGGGTGCTACCACGCCTGGCGAAAATGTCTTCTTTTCATAAAAACCCAAAACACAAGTAACGCCAACGGCAGAGGACAAGGGTCTTGTCACAACCTAGTAGGGGCCTGGACAGTCCCCTGATGCTGTCAGTTTCCTTCCTCATCTGCAGACGGGGACCCAGGGGACCGGGAAAGGTGCTGTGTCAGGGACGAGCCTAACCTGGCAGCAGCAGGAGCTGGACAGGGCATGACCCGTGGAGACCCGCTGCAGACCCCGCGCCCAGCTCACCTCTTCTCCACGGACAGGATGGCCGTGCAGGCATTCTTCAGCCTGTGGGCAAGGCGGGAGAGCGTGGCGAACAGCGCGTCCGTGAGGTCGTCATCGTAGAACACTGTGGAAGGGACACGCTGGGAGGCAGGGCAGAGTGGAGGCGTAAGGCGCTCCACCCCCCAGGTGAGGATAGGGACACTGTGACCACGCAGAGCTCCTCACCTTCAGCTGCAAAGAGCACGGTGGTGTGATCGTACAGGTCAGCGATGTCCCCTTCCGACCAGCTGAAGGGGGCCTCAGGGTCTGCCAGAGAAAGGGGAGGGCCTGGGCTCAATCCTGTCTCTGCCGGCCACCAACTCTTACTGGAAGATGACCAAAAGGAGCTTCAGGAGACAGGGTTGAGCAGCTCAGCGCAGGGGGCACTGCTGGCCACACCCGAGTCCCAGCTCCCAGCTTCAGGGCCCCGGGGACAGCTGTACTGTAGTGAGGGCCAGTGACAGGCAGGCAGATCCCAACCTCCCCCCTCCCCCTCGGCCAGCCGTCTATGAGCTGTCTTCCGTGCCCCGTCCAGGGCTTTCCTGTCCATTCACTTGCTGTGTGACCCACTCACTCTCTGGGTTTTGGTTCTGTGCACATAGAAAGGGGCCAGCACTTCTCCCACAGGGTTGCTGGGAGGGTCAAGGGACCCACAGTCTGCAGGGCACTCGGCAGGTGACAGGTCCTCAGGGATGGTCCCCCCACCTGCGGGAGCCTTGGTAAAGACCAAGCACCAGGGTCTGAAGTAGTTTGTAAGGAAATTCAGAGGACTCTTCCCCCAGTGGGTCTCCCAGAACCACCACCTGCTGGGAGATGGTGGACGGACGCCCGAGGTCAGCAGCCCGCCCAGTACCAGCTGTGTGACCCAGGGAAGGCAGCACTCGGGTTTTTAAAAAAAATATATTTATGTTTTAGTTGTAGTTGGACACAATACCTTATTTATTTTTATGTGGTGCTGAGGGTCGAACCCAGGGCCTCAAACCTGCTAGGCAAGTGCTCTACCGCTGAGCCCCAGCCCCAAGACCCAGGGGTTTTGACGCCCAACACATGGTGGCACTGGGAAGTCTGGAAACGGCATGGACATGACGTGCCCGACACACGGCAGGTGCTCGGTAACCAACAACTGTCACCCACTGGCAGTGGAGGGACCCTGCCTGGCTGCTGGGGCTTGGTGGCAGCAGGGCTGTGCTGCTCAACCAACATGGCGCCCGTGCCATGCCCTGGGTGCTGCCGAGGACCCGAGCCCAGGCCGATACCCGAGGAAACACACCTGTGCAGAAGTCGTCCTTCAGCCAGTCCAGCTCCTTGACCTTAACCACTCCACCTGTGAGAACAGACACAGAGGGCCCAGCTGCAGGCTGGCCGCATGGCGGGGCGCCCACCACCCACCAGCCACCCGGCCCTTTCCCTTGCTCCTTCCCTCCCTCCTGCATTTTTTGAGTGTGAAGTGTCAGCAACTGTAGAGACTCCTGGCCCCTGCTGTCGGGGACCAGCCACCTAAGGAGTGACTGCTGTGGTCAGGGCAATGCTGCAAGGCAAGGGGGAGGGGACCGGACTGGTGTGTGAGGCAGGGCGTGGAGGGCAGGAGGGCGTGGAGCCGCCCATCCTCCCTGCCTTCAGGGCGCTCAGCACTGTCTCGCACCACCTCTTGGGGAGGCAAGGGGTCCGGCCACCAGGCTCACGTCTAGTGGCACGCAACACCAGGCAGCCAGCCAACAAGCAAGGGATAAGTGCAGTGTCACGGGAGTGCTGTTTGAGTTGGAGAGTCCAGGCGGAGGGACAGCCTGTAGGGCCAGAGTGGGGGCTGGACCAGCAAGGAGTTCACCTCGATGCTCAGGGTGGGCAAACCTGGGGGGCCTGAGGCCTGGGGGTGGGGGGCGCCGCAGGTTGCTCAGGTCTGCCTGCCTGGCAGTCCAGCCAGGCCACTGTGTATACTCCTCCTGCAGGCTGTGCAGGGACTGGGCAGATGCCGCTGGGACCTCCTGGCAGAGGGCAGAGCGCAGCCTGGGCAGCGAGCCCTGGCTGGAGAGGCGCAGAGAGCAGGAGCAGCCCCCTGGCCTGAGGGATCCCAAGGGCTTGGGGGGGAGCACTTGCAACTCTGCAAGGCCACACTGGGTGCCACGTGGAGGACAGCAGGACAGGTCAGAAGAGGAGCTAGAAAGATGAGGGGAGGGGACAATGTCCAGGCCAGAAGAAGCTAGGGGAGGATGTGGCCATGTGCCGAGGTGAGGAGCTCCAGGACAGAGCACTGTGCCCTGGAGCTGAGTGGAGCCTGCTCCTCCCTCCACCCAGCCTCCTCCTCCACCTCCCAGCATCTCCACCTCCCGGCGTCCCCACCCCAGCCTCTTTTTGCCTGACAAACAGGAACCTCCCTCAGAGCTGGGCCTCACCTCCAGCGGCAGCCAGGTGGCTGTTGAGGGCAACGTTTCGCTGGCACATGGCCAGGAGGTCTGCACCAACATCTGGAAGGACAGACATGCTGGCGGTTAGGACACAGCTCCAGGCTGTGCCTGCAGAGCGGCCACCAGGAGCACCACCCAGACACTAGAGCTGAGCTGTCCCTTGAGTTCCACGCCTGGACCACACAGGGGCACCCGGGCTCTTTCCCACTGTCTTCCCTTCGTGAGAATCCTGTCCTGGGGACACAGCGCTGTGGGCATGCCCGGAAGCAGGGTGAGCGCCCATCCCTGAGTATGCAAAGCAGACATGGCACTTCCTGCAGCAGCATTCCCATGTCACACACTGAGCAACCTGAGCGAGTCTCCTAACTAGTGGGAGCAGGAGCTGGGATCCGACTCCAGGGTCTCTGACACTCCAGAAAACCGGCTGGAGTCAGAGGGCGGATGACAGTCACTGGAGATGCAGCAGGCTGTGACCAGCGAGGGACTCTCCTGCCCAGTCACTGCTGGGGGCCTGCTGCTCAGACCACATTTCTCACGTCTCAGCAGGACCAACACAGTGGATTCTCATTGAGGGAAGTAGTACTTTGCAAAACATCAATCTTCACTAGGAGAATGCACAAGTGGAGCACGGGACGTCTCGCCATCGGCAATGCTCAACCCACCCTGCCACCACGACCCCTGGGACCAGACGGTGCATGCTGGAGGCCACGCGGAGCCTAGTGCAGAGAGCTGGCTCAGCCAAGGCTCAGACCCAACCCTTGTCCTGGCCACTGAGGAAAGGGGACATTGAGGCAGTGCAGGACTGCTTCTACAGGTGTTTTTAAAAGACTTATTTTTCAGTTGTAGTTGACACAATATCTTTATTTTATTTATCTATTTTTATGTGGTGCTGAGGATTGAACCCAGGTGAGTGCTCTACTGCTGAGCCACAACCCAGCCCTCAACAGCTTTTGTTTTACGCTGCAGTGCCAGGGAGAAGCCAGGGCCTGTGCTTGCTAAGCTCCCTTTCTGCACTGAGCGACACCCCCAGAACCCCAGCTTTTAAATCCTCATGGTAGTCTTTGTTACAAGAGATCCTACAAGGGATTCTAACAATACCGCGCAGTAGGAGCATGGAGCCCTGGAGAAGCCACGTCGCCCCTCTGCGGGGACTGCTCCGGGGAACAGAGTCTGATATACCTGCCTGTGATCAAGGCACCGCACCCTGAACCAGGACGTCTGGGTCACGGGTCTTGGCTGTCATCAGCAGCGTGACCATGAGCTTGGACCAGCCATTCAACCTTAGCTTCATTGTGCCCCTTTGGACAAAGGGAATGAAAATTGGCTCTCTGGCTGTCACTGTTAAGTTACAATTAGGCACTCATCATGTGGCTGACCATCAGGGCCTTGCTAACTGTGACATGCCACCTAAGTGAAGTTCTCTTCTCTGTGTTGGAGATTTTTTCTCTCAGGATAAGACAATTTGATGCTATTTTGCTACTAGGCACCAGGCACCCAGTGATGCTCCTGGTTTGCAATTTACATGAAACTGTCAAGAGGCGGCACTCAGGTGGCTGGTCAACCCCTGCCAGTGGCTGACTCAGCATTATGAGTGCCAGGTCATTCCAACTCCCTCCCCACCTCAGAAGCAAAAGTCTGTGCCGTGAAAATCTTCACTAGGAAGCCACAAAATGCAAACCCCATCAGCAAATCCTCTCTCCCCAGCAGACACTAGGGTAATCATTGAAGTAGGGTAATCATGCTCATTTGACAAGACCCCGCTCACAGCCGGGACACTCCAGCAGGGCACTCTAGCATGGCTAGCTCCACCAGCAGCACCCACCCGTGTCAGTTTGCTGGTCCTGACCACTGCACTATGGTTGTGTAAGATGTTATCAATGGGTTGAGATGCGAGGTGCCCCCAAAAGCTCACGTGTGAGGCAATGCAAGAATGTTCAGAGGTGAAGACTGGACTGTGGGAGCTGAAATCCAACAGCAGGTTAATCCACTGACTGTAATGGACTAGCTGGCTGGTACCTGGGCAGGCTGGGTGTGGCTGGAGGAGGCGGGCAGCTGGGCTGTGCCAGGGTTTCTATTCCACCCCTGGTGAGTGGAACTCACTCTCTGCTTCCTAAGTGCCGTGTCCTGAGCTGCTTTCCTCCTCAACACTCTCCCGCCATGATGCGCTGCCTCACCTTGGGCCCAGAGCTATGGAGCTGGCCAACTGTGGACTGAATCTCTGAAACTGTGAGCCAAAACAGTTTTCCTCCTCTGTGTTGTTCTTGTCAGGTCTTTTGGTCACAGTGATGGAAAAGCTGACTAAAACAAGTATATGGCACTTTGCAGAGTATTTTAGTGACTTCTGTGTTAGTCTAATGAGATTTCAAAATAATAATAAAAAGAAATCAGCTGACAACAAGGAGCACCAGCGTAAGACAAGTCCCTTCCTCTCTGGGAAACCTGGCCCAATGGGTATCAGATGGCACAAAGGGAATCCGAACACGCAAAGGCTTCACCCCAGTGTCATGGAAATGAGAGAAACACAACCACCCAAAAGCTCAGCAGCTGAGGGGTTGAAAACGAGGTGAGAAAGTATCTGATTACTCAAAGCCATAACTAGTTAAATAACTGCTAGTGACAGGAAAATGCTCTGGAAAATGTTTTCCAGCACCTGGAGGGACAGAGCCCCAGACACTGCATTTCAGCTCTTCTCTGGGAATCTGTACATATTCCTAAAAGGAAAGAGACTGTGTGGGGGGGGGGGGCGGGGGGGTGCAAGGTCGTGCACATGCAAGCAAATACCAACAGGTTAAGCAGAGATTCTGAAGTACAAGTAGCCCGAGGGCAGCGACGTGGTTATTTTACTCACTAGGGGCCTGACTACACCCACACATATACTGGGCCCATGAGGTGCTCAATAAACTGCATACTGCTGCATAAATCTGGGGACGGTAATTATGAGTGACTTTATTTCAATATGTTTCACTAATTTCCCAAAGAACAGGCAAGACGTCTGTGGTGTTTTTAAGGCTCACGAGAGGGAATACCCTTGAGAAGTCTGTTCTTTCCAGGTGTCAGCATCAAAGGGCATCACACACTGACACCACTGATCTGGTGCCTGCTGGGCGATACTGTAGCCACTTGTTGGGCACCGCAAACCAGGGACTAGCCACAACCCCTTCCCGGTGTCTCCATCTCCTTTCCCAACAGGGTTAGCACCGACTGTGGGGAGCCACCACCTCCCTGCAGCCTGAGCCGATGCCTGTTACCTGTACAGTACACGGTCTGCGCCACAGTGGCCGCCACGATGCTGGCCAGCCCCGTGCCTGCCCCCAGCTCCAGCACCGTGCGTCCTTGGAAGAGGTCCCGTCTGAAGAGGATGTAGTCCGCCAGGAGCAGGGCGCCCCGCCACACCTGGAGGGCAGAGGACGAGAGCACCAGCTGATGTGAGGCTCCAGAGAAAGACTCTTCAGGGCCACAGGAAGTGGACAGGGCCTACCCACCTGCTTGCCAACATCCTCCAGGGGGGTGGCCATGGTGTGCTCTGGACAGGATGGAAACCGAAAGAAATGCCCACTGTGAATGGGGACAGACAGAAAGCCACCGGATGGCAGGGGTGGGTGGCGTGGGTGCATGGCAACCTGCCAACGCAGTCAGATGGGCACCGGGCTAGGTGTTCCAGAGAGAAGCGGACGCTCGGGCCACGCTACCAGGCAGGAGTGTGCAAGCATCCCTCGGGAGCAGGCCCCTGGCTCCCTCTCCTCACGTCACCAGGTGACCCCACCTGTGGCTGGAGACTAGGTCACAACAGTGCTTGACCAGCCTCATTGAACACTCGCATCTCATGAGGCCCCAAGTCCAGTGCTGCATCTTTAAAACTGTACCTTGTGTATGTGCTAGTAATAACCACGGCTCATTCCAAAACCTTCTCACACTTAGAACCATGCTACAAGTTAACAAAACTAGTTTGAGTTCTTATCCTTTCCCAAAAGGTTGAAGAGAAGCATGTTAAGGAAGTCTAAGTGTTCCCAAGCACAACGTGTGGGCACAACACGTTAGGATGCAATTCTGGTGGTGGGGAGGGCACGGAGGGTGAGAGGAGAAGAGGAAGAGTGCCAGTCTCTGGTGCCAGATCAGAACTCCCAACCACCTCAGCAGGACCACAGGGCAACCAAGCTCAAACACACGCGGCACAGGAGGGTGGGTGGCTTCCACTGCTCATCAGTCTCACACAAAACCAAACCATGATGTCACTCAAATAAGAAGGGGCCCAGGGTGGAGAGTGCAGGGCTGCAGGTGAGTGGTGCTGCCGCTCCTGGAGCCCTGGAGCCTGGCTCCTTCAGGTTCCCGTGAGCTCTTGGTGTGAGCTCCTCACTGTGCCCAGGGCTCCTGGGACCCCAACAAGGTAGCCAACACAAGCCAACTACCCTGTACCCAAGCCAGGTGACAGTGACTGAGGAGTCCCCCAGGAGAGTGGGCCTGAGGACTTCTCCAGGAGAAATCTCACCAAGATCTCTGCACAGCATGCGGACTTCCCACGCGGGCTCTGAGGCTACAGAGGCCCATGCACTGTCCGCCAGCACCCAGCTGGGCTTGACGTCACCGTTTGGAGTTACTTTCAGGACTTGATGGGAGTGTTAGGCCCAATGTGGCCATCTGGTTTGAAACCAGAAGTGCGTCCACGCCCCACCCACGGAGGTCGCGTTCACTCCCTGTACCTGCGCTGGCCGGACACCTCTGAGCCAGGCCCAGGGCTCGCACCTCAGAGGTTCCCCTTGACCTGGGGCCTCCCCACTTCACAGACACAGACATGGTGACCGAGGCGCAGCCGGATGGTGCTCCAAAGAGAGTGAGGGCTCAGCAGCTGTGCACTCTGGGGGAGTCTCATTCAGGAATCAGTAAGAAGTGGACTTCCTGGGCATTATTTCACTAAATTACCACCCAAACTCTGGAGGGCCGTATCCCTGATCCTATTCTATAGGTGCAAACACTGAAGCTCTGGGTGGGAGGACCCTGTCCATGGTCACTTGCTGGTGAGGGGTGGAGACGGGTTCAACATCCAGCTCTGCAGGGCCACGGTCCAGCCCCCCATCAGCCAAGATTTGCAGAAGATGGTGCTGTAGCCCAGAATGGAACAAGACAAGCCATGACCTACGCTCAACAACTTTACCTTCTGCTCTGCCCCTGGGTGGGCCACCACACACTGGCCCTTTCCCATAGGGTTCTCAGCCTGGAGGACAGTAAATCCCAGAACATGAAATGCCCGCACACTGGAGGCCAAAGCCTCACTGTGGAGTACCGGGCTCCAGTGCCCCTCAGGGAGGCAGGGAAGTGAGGGCTGAGAGTATGAAGTACGCAATCACTGGGGCCCCGGGGCCAGCCCAGCCTGGCTGAGCCTTCACAGCCTCCCTGCCCGACCCCAGCATGCTGAGTGAGAACCTGGACGTGGGAGGCAGCAGGAGCCCGGCTCCCGGTGGAGCCGATGGCTAAGCTGGGAGTCTTCAACAGGGATGTGTTAGGAAAGCACCCAGGAACCCAGCACAGCACAAGGAGGCTCGCAGAGAGGAGTGCTGAAGGCGGGGTGAACTGAGCTGCGGAGGCGAGCAGAGGCCACGTCACACTCGGCCTGGCAAGCAGCCATCTGAAGCCTATCCTGAGGTAAGGGGAGCTACTGCGGAGTCCTGAGCCTGGGCCAGCAGCGGCACCGCCGTCCTGGCTTGAGCCAGAGCCGACACTGACGCTCCTGCGCCCTGGCTGCTGCTGGGGTGCCGCCCCGGTGGCAGGAGAGACTGACCTTTATTTACCTATTCGGATGACACTGTGGGGGCAGCTCTCTGGTGCTTCGTCTCCCGTGATGTTGTCTTCCTCCTGTGTTAGAATCATGGGATGTACCTTGTCTCTTGGAGACCCCTCCAGGTCAGGATCAGAGGCGGCCCGTGGTCTCCTCACCACGTCCAAATCCCCATCCTCATCCAGCTGAGCTCCTGTCCCTTCCTGGCCAGAGGTATCAGCCCCTGCCTGGAGAGGGGAACCCTCACGGCTGTGGCCACTTCCAGGAATGGACCCTGGGCTGCCTGAGCCAGCAAGAGGGAACTCCCATGAGTGAGCATCTCTGTGATGGCCACCCTCAGCCCCCGAGTCTGTCCAAGAGTCTTGACTCCACAGAAGCTTGAACTGGGACAGGAAGACTGAAAGGCAAGACAAAACACAAATGAGCAACTCAAGGGGTGTTTTTAAAATGTCCTCTCTCTGAGAAGTCTGTTACCACCTGGGAGAGTCTTCGAGGGCAATGAGAGATACACTAACACCAGCAGAAAGGGCACCAGCCACCAGTGAGAGCAGCCTCTGCTTTATGAGCACCCACGTGCAGGCCGGGTCTTTCATTTGACCCTCACCACCACGTCAGCTCCACCTCACAGACGTGGAGATCCAGGCTGAGCCAAGCGGCCAAGGCAGCAGACAGCCTGCCAACTCCAGCAGACACCCTCTCACCACACCGCTCCGCCTCTGAAGGTCTGGAGGGTGACAGGATGTGAGATATCCCTCACCACATGGTGACCAGAAAGTCACTGGGACAGTTTCAATAAGGGCTTGTGCCAGGAGGAGTGGGCTGGAGGCAGGGGAGCAAGACTTCCCAGAGGGCGCCCAGGGCTGAGTCCTCCATCTTCCCAGGGGTCTGATGCCCCCAAACTTACTCATCTGCCTCAGGAGAACAAGAGTGTCCACCCCTGGGAATCCAAGGCTGTGGTTGGGTACCCTGGCTGAGTGGGTACCCAACCTGTGTTCCAGGGCTCTTCTGCCCTGGGTTCCCTTCACCCTGACTTCACGTGAGATGGAGGATACTGCCCTACATCTCCCCCTGGAAACCACCTGGGCACCACAGGAGGCACAGCACAGGGGCCTAAGGAGAGCCCCGCCCCCACACCTTCGTACCAGCTGTCCCCTCTGCCTGGGATGCCTTTCCTCGCTTGTTTGGAAAGATCTTTTCAGCATTTAGGGCTGAGCTCCGCTGCCCTTTCTTGCAGCCCCCACAGTATCCCAAGCTTACACCAAAGTTTGAAACAGTCACCCACCTACCCCGCCCCCACAGACATTCACCAAAACTGCACTGAGTGCCATGTTGGGACTGAGGATACAAAGCAGGGGCTACATTTTAGGCGTGATGATGGGGAAACATTATCCAAGATTACAGATTGTGTGTGAACTCCCATGGACTCTGCAAAACTTATCCCATGTGGCATAGATATGGCAACCATATAATGTAGGGGTCAGCAAATTTTTCAGAGATCAACAGGTTAAATCGTAAATATTTTCAGCTCTGTGAGCCACATGGTCACTGTTGCAACTAGTCCACTCTGCCACTGCAGCTACAACAACAGAAACAGTGGGCTTGGCTGTGTTTCAATGGAACCTCATTTATGAAACCAAGCCATGGCTAGGTGCAGCCCACAAGCTATAAAGCTTGTGACCACTGGTTAATCATCAATTTGGAACAGGGGAGAAATGGGAGTTATTAATAATCACATCAAGGGGCTGGAGTTGTGGCTCAGCGGTAGAGCGCTTGCCTGGCATGTGTGAGGCCCTGGGTACGATCCTCAGCACCACATAAAAATGAATAAAAAAAATAAAGGTATTGACAACTAAAACTAATTATTTTTAAAAAACCACAGAGTATGTATTAAAAATAAATAAATAATCACATCAAACAAAAAAACAACACAGGGTAGCTTGAGTTGGAAGGGTCATCAGGGAACCTGTCTGAGGAGCTGATCCCTGCAGAGCCAGGGTTAGGAAGGGGAAAGCAGATGCAGGGTCTGAGGGAGAAGTTGGAAGTGGCCATGGAGCTGCAAGGGAGGGGGAGTGATTGGGCAGACACGCAGGCCCAGGCTGGCTCAGGCTGGGCCTTGCAGGCCAAGGTAAGGAGTCTGGACGTTACTCTGAGAGCAAAGGGAAACTAATGGGAATCTGAGTCTGGAGAGTGCTGTGATTTTGTTTGCGTTTTCAAACAAACCTCTTGGCTGCTGGGAGAAGATGGGGGAAGACGTGTAGAAGAAAAGCTGAGGAGCCTGGGGTAAGCAAACAGAGCAGCCAGGCAGACAGAGGTGGATACGCTGGGCTGGGCAGAGGAATGGGGTGCAGTGACAGAACAAGCCAGCACTGGTCCCTCTGGGGACTGTGAGTTTGCCGAAGGTAGAGTCTGTCTCACTTCTGCATTCCCAGCATCAAGTCCTGGGCCTGGCACAGCACAGGTTCAGGTGCTCAGGAAAGTGCAGGACCTCGATCAACAAGGGCCAGCTGACCTGGTGTGGTGAAGATGGCAACTAAACAATCTTGTCTTCCCAATCGACCCCAAAAAAAGATTAATAGGGGAAAACAGAAGATGAGGTGGGAACTCTGGGGGTGCTGAGCTACTCCACCCACCCCGGTCCTTACCAGGCTGCCCCACACCATTTAGCCGCACCATGAGGTGTCTCTGGTTTGGAGTGTAGAGGTGAACATCTGACAGCACAGTGTCACTTTTGAAGGTGACCTCATCCATGGTCGGGTCCCAGTTATTCCTGGGGCAGAAGCACCTGAGAGGCAAGAACAGGTCTTCAGGAAGGCAGGTTCCGGAGGAGGGCCAGGTAACATACCCAGCCCGGGGCCAACGACTGTGCACCACCACTATCACCAGGGTGTTCCCCTGCCAATTCCCAGTTCTAAGGAGAAAGTCTCAGAGCCTTGGCCAGGGACAAGAATCCAGCGGGACTCTGGTGTCTTGCTCGCACCGTGTCCACTGTCACAGCAACCTTCTGTTTACGGCAGGAGACCTGTGGACGGTGATGAAGTCCCGTTCTCCTCTTTTCCCCCAACTTTTCCACCATGGAAACTTCCCACAGCCAAGAAGGGCGGAGGGAGGAGAACTGGCCACACGTGCCCCGGCTTGGACGCGCCACGGCCACGTCCCGCCGTGGCCTTTGCCCTGCCGCCCGCCCTCCCATCCACCGCCTGCCGCCCATCACCACGACGCTGCTCCCTGGAGTCCTGCCCGACGGGGGCTTCCCGGACCCCGGAGGACGAGAGGCCTCCCCCGCACCCTTCTTTAGGAGGGGACACTGAGGCTGAGTGCCTCCGGTGGTGGCCGCCCAGACCTCCAGGTCGGCTCGGGACCAGCAGGCCGGTCACCCTCCCCACCCTGCCACGCCCCTCAGGGACGTACCCGCCGCAGCCCGCGCAGGGAGCCCACCCGACGCTCGCCGCGGTACTCAGGCGGCCGCCATGACAGCCGGCGTGCGCAGGCGCGGCTCCGCCCCTCCCGCCCCGCGCCACCGTGGCCCCACCCACCTGCCGGCCGCGCATGCGTGTGGGGTGGCTGCTCCGGCTGCCGGCCCTGCGGTGTCTGGGAGGCGTGGCAGCTGCCAGTCCGGCGTTGCTGCTGTGCCTGGCCTGGCCGGGGGTGCCTCTACCCGAGGGTGTGCGACCCCAGCCCTCTAAATAGGTCGCCCAAGGTCACCCAGCTCCTAAGTAGTGTTGTCTGGATTCCAGCCCAGGGTGCACAGCTCTAGAGCCTGTGCCGGTCCCCCACGTGCTGGCTTATTCCATACCCCTGGGGTCACCCTGTCCTTGCCCCTAGTGCTGGTTACTATTAAGAGCTGGTATTCATTCATCCATCCACTCCCGAAGTCTCCAACACCAGGGCCGACCCAGCATTGCAGTCTTTGTGGGAGTCTAAAGGACAAGGATAAAATCCAGTGCATGAGTGAAACTTTGAGTCAACTTGAAGGTGGTCGATGCCTGCGTTAGCTTTTTTTGTGACTGTGATCAAAATACCAAACGTGAACAACTTAGAAATAATTTAATTTTGAGCTCGCGATTTCAGAGACCGTAGTCCATGGTGGGCCAACTCCATTGCTTAGGATTCTAGGTGAGACAGAAGGGCGCTGAGGAGGAAAGCTGCTCAGATGGTGACTCCTGGGAAGCCCAGAGGGGATGCAAAGAAGATAAACACTTCTCGGGCAGGCCCCCAGGGACCTACCTTCCCCAGCCAGGCCTTGCAGTTATCACCCAGTCCAGCAGTCTTGTTGTTACCGCTGTGGACTGGAGTCCTTGCTTCCCTGAAAGCTGAAGTATAACACCAGAGAAGCACGCCCAGGCGAGTGGACAGTGGACAGTGGAAGCTTTATTAAAGGACAGCAGAAAAGACTTCTCCAGGAGGAAGAAGGGGACCCAACAGGCGGAATCCGTGAAAGGGGGAAGTCTTCCCCTTTTTGTATCTTAGGTCTTCTTTTAGTCTTCCCACATTCGCGTCCTGGGTTTCCCTCTGTCCTGCAGTGAGAGAAGGCAGGTGGGGAGGCCAGAAGGTGGGACATGGGGGACTGGAGAAGTAGTCTGGGCAGGAAGGGCCTGGGGTGGTTTGATTAGGACCCTGTTTGCTGGGAGCTATTTCATTAACAGTTCCTGAGAATGGGCTCCCAGCGTTGGGGACATTAACATTTCAATTTTCCCAAGTGCTCTCTGCTTTCCTGGACTCCATTCTCTATAATGACAGCCATTTTCTTTATCTTATTCGATATTAGACCCAATTTACCTAACTACACTAACTACCTATCTTCAAATCTGGCTTCATTGTCTAATTATTAATTCATCAAGTAGATCAATCCACTAATTAGGTCACATTTCTCACAACCTGATTGTTTCATCTCTGAACATTCCTGCATTGTCTAACATGAACTTTTTGAGGCCACCTCACAACCCCCAAACCATAAAGCTCCTAATGGTTTTTGGAGGCCTTGATGTGAAACCCGTAGCCTCGGAGCATCATCCAGGGGCTCTTTGTGGGTGTTTTCTCTGTGAGCACCAGGGCTCCTGGAGAAGGGGGCCCAGAGAACACGACAGAGGGGGAGCCCTTGGGAGGCCTCAGGCCGGGGTGAACTTCATCTCTGTTGCTAAAAACAGGATGGAGCCTGCTTAGAACAAGAGGGTCATCACTGTCACCTGGTCCTGGCCCATGAGCCGCAGGTTTGCAAGTGCCCAAAGCTGCCTCACCCATGTTTGCCAACACTGCAGCCTTGGCCGACCACTCAGCATCCGTCTGGTCTGTACTCAACCAGAGCAGCCAAGCAAACCCCAGAGGCACATTAACAGGCACGAGGCTCAAGCAGACATGCGGACACGTGCAGATGGACACTCCATACCCGTGTGCCCATGCAGGTGCCAGGACAGATACACCCAAGTGTGCACCTATAGATCCGCAGAGCCCCCAGGATTTACTGAGGGATATTTGTTCTTAACAAGTATTCATCCAGTGCCTGTCGGGTATCAACTATCCTAGGTGCAGGGCGGGAGGGAAGGAGAGGAAGTTCCTGCCCTCATTCTGTTGGGGAAGAGGCAGTGATGGCCAGAGATACCATAGAAGCACAGTGTGCCAGGTAGCAATGGGTGTTAACAGAAAACAGGACTGGGGAGTGCAGGGGGATCAAGTGGCTTGGCAAAAGATGAGCGGAGGTGGGTGAAACACACAGCTGTGCCCACCACAGAACTCACAACCCAGCGAACACACGATCGGAAACACGCAGGCCAGAGAGACTCGTCCACTTTGCTGGCATGAGGAAGTTCTCACAGGTGTAGCGTACTTGCGCCTGTCTGAGCGCGTGAAGACACACACACACACACACACACACACACACACACACAGCCTCAGCTGGCGCCCTTTGATTAATTACTTCTAAATAGATTTATCTTTTCAAAACAGCAATGAGTCAACATCATCTCATGGCTATTGTTGATAAAACACGGGGGTTGATGGGGTGACCGAGCAACGCAAATACGAAAAAAAAATTATTTTGAAGGAAACAGATTGTATTTCCTGAAATCTCCTAGGACAGTACAGAAGCGAGATAGCAGGGCGGCTTGGGACCTGAATCAGGTCCTGGTTTTCTCTCTAGTCAGCTGAGAGATTTCTCAGTTTCCCCAGGGGTCTGGCTCTGATGGGGAGGGCCTGAGGGAGGTGGTGTCCTCACCCTTGGGAGATTTTGACTTTCAACTTGGGGGAATAAAGCAAGTAGAGCGATCTTTAAAAACAAAAGTCACAGTGAATTCCACACTATAACCGCAATAGCCAACTTTTAAAAAAATCAATACAAAAGAAACTAAAGATGGGATCAACTCCCTCCTCTGGCTCCGTCCACTCCCTATCTCACCTCCCACTCAGCCCCTCCAGCCCCAGCCTGATCCCCTCCAAGTCCTGCACATGGGCTGTTCCGCGGGCCCGAGATGCTTTATCCCTCAACACCCTCCTGCCTCACCCAGTTCCCCACCTCGTCCCGGCCTGGGCTCCGGGGTTGCCTCTGTGGAGAGGCCTCCCCTGACCATCGTATGTCCAGCAATCTCTCCGAGCCCAGGGCTCCCTGTCCTCCCTAGCCTTCTCACTTTCTGGCAGACTAGATATTTTACCTGTTTAAGTGCTCAATGTCCACCTGTCCCACCTGACTGTGCGCTCTAGCAGGGCAGAGAGACTTGTCCGCTTTGCCTGGCACCTAGGAAGTGCTCAGAGCTGCAAAAGTTTGTTGAAGGAAAGTGGAGAACAGCAGACTGGATGTCACTGGCCATCTCGGGGGCTCAGGTACTTTATGGAGCTGATCAGAGAGTGGCTGGGGTCTGGGAAGCTGATCACTATGATGCCAAAGTGATTCATGTCCTCACAGGCTTCCCATCACCTTTAGGGTCAAGTTCAAACTCTCCCTCTGGGTCCTGCTGACCTTTCCAGCCTCACCTTGCTCCCAGAGGCATGGGCAGTATCCAGTCCCCTCCTCTCCCCTGGTTGTTTGACAGCTCTGCTAGACTTATGCCTACCAAGAATTTAAAAAACTACATTCCCCAGCCCTCCTTGCAACTAGCATGACCCACAGCTGAAGGGATGTGAGAGGAGGTGTCGGGGAGCCATCTGGGGGCCTGTCCTTAAGAGGAGATGGGGCACCCTGGTCTCTACTTCTTTATCCGTCCACCGTTTGTCATGTGGCCTGAAACTTGAATCGACCCTCTTGGGCCATTAGGGCCCCCTCGTAAGGATGGCTGCTGGAAGCTTCCTGAAGACTTCCTCTGGTGGTCTCTGAACCGCACATAACCCACCTCCAGAAATAAAACGGATCCCAGCGTTCCCCCGTCCTCGGGGAATCGCTGGAGAAAGAAGAGATTTGAAAAGTCACATTGAACAGGCCTGACTTCAAACCAGGCTCTTGTTGGACTCAAAGGTCACTTGGAAGGACCCTGGAGGCCCTCAGAGAAACAGCAAGTCTTCTCCACACCACTGGCCTTGGCAGAGAAATGCCCCCGGGGAGGGGACTTTGATGGGGAGAGGTTGCTCACGGTGATTCCTCCAGCAGGCACTGATGCCAGACAAATCCGACTTACCATCACACAGACCAGTGGTGCCCACCTGGAAATGTTCCCAGACCAAAGAACTCTGCCTCGGGACAGTGTCTGACACCTACTGGAGACGCCCCCAGGGCCAGAAGCAGCCCAAATCACCTCCCCCACAGGCCATCAAGGATGTGTTCTTCAGATCAGAGTTAGGATAAAAGTGGACCTGTCTGCCCCTGTCCTGTGAAACCCATGCAGAGCTGACCTAGACCAGGGGCCATGGGTTGGGGACAGCCCTTAGCCCTGGTGACTGTGGGGTAAGCAGACTTGCCGTGTCTGCCCTCCACAGCCCACTGCGGCAGCCCTGAGTGGTACCCGGGGGAACAAAGCCCGGTGGCTGGGAGCTGGTGCTCCGGGTGGGTGGTGCCATGTCCTGTCTGCGTCCTCTGGGCGCTGGGCAGAGTGGTGGAGAGTGGAGCCCTCCACATCTGGGGTGTGCACCGGGTCAGGGCCCGCGACACCTCCAGGCGGGAGCCCTTCCAGACGCCTTTCCCCGCGGGTGGCCCACGACGGGTGCCAGCACCGTTGGCTTCTCCAGCACGGCTTAGTGATTCCACCCAGGCTCTCTGGGGCGGCCACCTGGTCATTTCCAAGTCCTTGAGCCAGTCCTTGTTATTGATGGCCTCTCCACAAACAGGTGTGTTCAAGGATGTGTTCTTCAGATCAGAGTTAAGATAAAAGTGGGTGTGTCTGCCCCTGGTAGTTTTGTGAACTTTAAAGACCACAAAGGGCTCTGGTAAGATCTCAATCAAAAGGGGACAGAGCCCACCCCTCAAACTGAAGTAGGACAGGAGAGGCTGGACACGGGAGGAATTCTCAGGAGCAGGTGTGTTGACCACCGGGTTCCGAGGTGGCTCTCACCTAAGAACTCTTCCTCTGAACCATGATATGGACGGTCTTTGAACTTGATACCCAGTGTGGGGGGCGGGGCTCTGAGGGTCACACGACAGACGGGGGTCTCCCAAGACAAAGAGGAAGCTACAGACCACACTGCCTTCTGCAGATTTGGGCTGAGAGCCGATGTCCCGTGCAGAAGCCCTCTGATAAGAAGAGGAACTCACATGCCACAAACAGGGTGGGGTCTCTGCTTCATTACGGTAAGGGTCTTCTGGGTGGGGGTCGCTGGCCTGCTTCAAAACTGGCGCCCTGGGCTCTGAAGGGTGGCTGGCTTCTGTCCTTGCAGCATCACCGACCCTTGTCACATGGGTCTGGCATTCGGGGACTGTGATTCCTAATGACAGGAAAGTATGGCTGAGATGTCAGGAAGGGGCGTGAGGAGTGGGGGGAGAGCCACCGTGGGCGATGGACGGCAGCGGGACCCAGGGCTGAGCGCAGGACAGCGGACAAGCACACTAAGCAACAATCCCTCTCCTCGGCTGAGAGGCCAGTGGGGATGGTCTTGAGCTGGCTTTTGGCAGAGGGGCTTGGAGGTTTTAAGCCGAGTTGTGGGATTAAAATGCACCTTGTCCTCCTGCTGCTGAAGGTGGCCTTGGCCAAACGCAGTTCATGAAACCTGCTGCCCCATCGCTTGCTGGCTCAAGGCTCCAGAGGTGGGCAGGACGGGGACGTGGACACAGGATCCCCAGCACGTGGTCCCCACCCCCTGCACCTAAACACCTGGGCCTATGGACCACGTGGGGGAGGCGGCAGGAGGCCAAGAGCAGCCGTGGTGATGGCGCTGACCCGCTGCCCGCTGCCTGGCAGTGCCTCAGAGGAGTGCTGCGGAGCCATTTCCCACTGGAAGTCTGGGGGAAGCCTGGGTCCAGACCAGCTGGAGGAGGACACGCTGTGGGAGGCCGGGAGGACATCAGGATGGCAGCAGCAACGCCAGCTGTTCTCAGCCTTTGCACACCTGCCCAGTGAAGCCCCACTCCCACCTGAGCCAGGAAGTAGGCCCCATCTGCCGGGGGGACACTAAGGCACAGGGGCTTGGTGACCTGCCAAGGGTCCCATGTGGGGAGGGCTACAGCCAGGACTTGGACCAGGAAGTCTGGCTCCAGGGTCCAGGCCATCTGGGGCTCCAGGTCACCTGGCCACCAGGGCCTAATTCACATGAGTTGGTATGTGCAAACCCCGAAGCAGGCCACTGGCCGTGGCCAGCCCTGGGCACTGGGTGGGGAGAGGTATGGTCAAGAGACCACCCTTGATGCCGTTGATGCCCTTGATGGTTTGTTTTTACAACCAGTGTGGGTTGTTTCTATGTTTTTTTTGTTTTTGGTTTTGTTTTTTTACTGAAAATAAAGACACATACCCAAAAGCCACCCTCCACCAAGGAAACACATTTGAAGGCAAGTGGGTCAAACCAGCCAACCTTTGAAATATGACTTTGTAGCCAGTTTAGAAAAATAAAATCAACGATGGCCCAAAGATTCTAGAAAGACCTAGAGAAGCAATCTAGAGGGAAAACCAGTCCGCAGGAGGGTCTGGGGCTGCCGGGCCCTGCACCACACTCCTCCAGCGGAGACAGAACAGGACGGCTCCAGATCAGGGGAGAGTGACCGCGGGCAGCATGGCAGCTGAAGCCCACGGTGGGTCTTGCCCTTGCTTCCAGCCTGTTACTCTTTACAAGAAGTGCCGACGGCCACAAGAGCAATCCAAAGTCCAGCCCTAGGGAGAAGGGGACAGAAGTGGGGGGCCACGCGACTACCCAGCCCCCTCCACATCAGCCAAGCCCTGAGGGGGCTCTGGGGACAGAAACTGAACTAGTTCTCCATTCTGTGTGTGACAGAACTGCAGGCAGTTATCCCCCGCTTCTGGGGGCCCAAAACCGCTCTGCTGACTGGGGCCTCTGCCTTGAGGTCCTGGAAGGCCGCAGGAGGCCAGCAGGGCTCTGGGCTCATGTGGAGGGTTGTTCCAAGGCCGGTCCTCTCAAGGCGCCCTCTGGTGGTGGGCAGGACCAGCTCCTCACTGCCCTAGACCAGGCTGCCCTCCCTCCCTCCCTGCCACAGGGCCCTCTCCAGTGGGCCCCGAGACTCCCCGACCTGACGGCGACATTGCAGAGCATGCTCACGGGGACCAGGCTTCCTGTGATCTCAGAGGGGACACCCATCGCTCCCCCATTCTGAGACTGGGGGTCGAACCCAGGGACTCGGGTCCGACCCCATCGCTTCTGTCCTTCCAGTCCTTTAGACGTGAGTCACTGAGTCCAGCCCACACTGGAGGGGACAGGAGCGCCCAGAGGGGGATCACTGGGGACCATGTCAGAGGCTGCCCACAGAGAGAGCAAGGGACACATCCCTCCCTGAAGCAGCACAGGGCCTGCCCCCAACACGGAGGCGGGGTCCTCCTCCAGCCGCCATCAGATGCTGCGCCTCCTAACCCCAGGCCTGTGTGCCAAGGACTGTTCCTGAGGCATGCGAGGGGCTAAGGGGGTGGGTGCTGGCCTTTCCAGCTGGGGGACCACCTTGGGAAGACCACACACACCCCAAAATGAATCCTCACCTCCTCATCTTTGCTTGAACACGATTTCCCAGAGGGTGGCCGATTCTGACCCCGTGCTACTGGGCAGGTTGTGAGTGAGGAGGGAAGTTGACCCCCGGGTCTGTGTGCGGCAGATGGTGTTTCCAGGGCCCCAGCTCCCCGTAATCTTCCATTTGGACCTTGAGGGTCCTTTTGCCCTCCCCCCGGGCTGACACAGTAGACCTTGGTATCAACTGCACCACCAGCCACGGGAGCTGGGAAGACTAGGCTCCTTTGCAGCCACTGGCCAGGTCGGGGACAGAGTGATTCTGATGCAGACTTGCTGTGTGGCAGGAGAAGCAGCAGCCATCCATCACCCACCTCCACAGGAGCAGTGAGGGATGCTCCTGTGTCCTGGTGACTGCTGCCACCCCCAAGATCACTCAGGGGACCCTTCCCACAGCAAGATGAGGGCGAAGTCTCCACTTTGGGTGGATCTGTGTCATTACAAGGTCCCACAAAACCTGTTTAGAGTCACCCTTGGGGCTGGTCCAGCAACAGACCCTACCCCTGCACCCTGCTGTGTGTGTGTTGGGGGAGGGGGACTTATCTAGGGGTTGCAAACCCGAGACAGGAAGGACATTGCCTGGTTGAGGCTCAGTTGATGATTTTAAAAGACTTTCTAGACACTGTTGAGTCCATATAATATGTGTGGGAAGCAGCTTCAGCAGGTGTCTTGAAGGAGGTGACGGGGTGGAGCAGGAGAGACGCTGGGGTCCCTTCTTTCTCCTGCCCCTCTTTACCAAGGCAGGAAGACCCCTCCCCCCTGAAACCTGGCTCCTTTCTACCCTTTGGAGCTCCAGATGACTTAGTCATTCCTGAGAAACAAAGGAAAACTGGTGTCTCCGCCTTTACAAATGGTAGCAGGTTGACTAGTGCCTGCCCCGTGTTCCCGTTCTAACCCCCAGGACCTGGCAATGGGGCCTCATCCCGGGTTCCAAGTGAACCTTAAATCCAGTGACCCATGTCCACTTAGGAGAAACAAGAGGGAGACGTGAGGCAGGAAGGAAGGTCCAGTGGCAGAGCACCTGGAGACCCGGCAGCTGGGAGAGGAAGGGGGACCCCCAGAGGCTCCAGAGAGAGTGGGGCTCTGCCAACACCTTGACTCTGGACTTGAGGAAAAATCCAGAGCAGATTTCTGTGGTTTTAAATCCCCTGGTTTGTGCCACAGGAAAATCACAGAGGACCTAAAGGGTGCACTCAGCCATGCACGGGGGCTGGGGGGTGTGTGCAAACCTTTTGCAGCTGCAGGAGGCCAGAAGGGGAGGAAGAAGGTTCAGACCCCAGGGCTGGGCGCAGCGGAGAGTTTGCTGGGTCTGGGGAGGCCAGGTGGACCCCGGGTGCTCGGAGCCCACAGGTGCAGAGGGTGCGGGTCAGAAGGACGCCCAGGAGGACGCGTGAGGCCTTCACTTACTCTACAGCCCGTGACTGTGACAGGAGAGCCCCCTGCCGCGGACTGACCCCACCTTTCTGACGGGGGCTTGGTTTTCGAGGCCAGTGTGTCAGGGGGGGTGTCAAGGCTGCACTGTGGACATGGCCGAGAGGAGCCATGGTGTGACCCCCGGCCCTCCCAGGCCCTCCAGGGTCTGCACTGTGCCGCCCTTCTCACCCGCCTGCCCACCGTAACGGAGTGGCCCCTGCTGCCACTGTGTGCCTGGACGCACCCACCCCAGAACCATCCACAGAGCTTTCCCACATCACAGGTCTTTTCAAACCTGCCGTGGTGGCTGTCGGTCCCCTACTGGGCTGAGTTCCATGACGCAGGACTGGCAGCTGGTCGCAGGCCTCCTGTAAACATTTTCCAAGCCCCTGCCAGGTGCCGGGTAGTCACTAGGTGGCCAGGAGGCACCAGGGAGGGAGTGACCCTCCAGCTCTGACCCTCCTCTGGGCCACGATGTGCGCCATAGTGCACTGTTGCTAAGCTGCAAAGCTCAGTGGATCAGGTGCCTGTGACGTGGGGGAAGGCACAGTGGCCCCAAACTGGAAGTCAGGCGAAAAGGTGACCACAGACTGAAGCGTTTGTGGAGAACCGCGTCCACCACCAGTCAGGGCACAGCATGTCACAGCTCCTGAACACCAAAGCCGTGTGGGCCTTGGCTTTTCGGTCCACCTGTGAGACACCAAGGGTCAGGGCTTTTGCCTGGGAGGACGTTGGCCAAATCTGTGTCTCAGGCAGTTGGATCTGATTGCTTTCCCTGCCAGGAAGTCCGGGTCTCTGTGTTCTTTTGTCCTCCTGCACAGATCTCATTAGCAAAGTAAAGAAGACTTTGACACCTGCCTGCCATCGATTTTAAGAGGGCTGTTTCATGGTTTGAGGATCACGATGCTGGCCCTGTTGACAAAGGCCAGGGAGAGATAAGCCCTCTGGTGGGGCCAGAGAGCCACGTGCCTGCGTGCGGGGGGGGGGGGGGTGTCAGGGAGCTGAGCGGGGCAGAGTGGGGGCAGAGGAATGGAAGACTGGAGATGCGCACACACACACACACACACACACCCGCCAGCTTCTGCCTCCCGAGGAGCCAAAGGCCACCTTCTCCGCCAGGCGTCCCCACCGGCTCCTGGCTGACTTCCACCACGCGGTGGCACCCCAGCCTCATGAATCAGCAGGGCCAGGTGAAAGGCCTCATGGAAGTCACAGCCTCCAAGGCCACCGGCTGCCACTCCACAGTGACGGTCCCCAGCGCCCACGGGGGACCCTCGCTAAGCTCTGGACATCATAGAGTGACCCAGTGTTCGTTCTGAGATCCACCTGTACCCAGCTGACCTCATGCCCTGATTGAGAGCAAACCGCAGTTCTCAAGCCCTTACCAAGGATCTGGCCTCTCTGCCAACAACGCCGTCCCCATGTTAGAGAGAGAGGAGCCGAGGCTGCGAGCTGGTGTGTGTGGACTCTCAAGGCACAGAGGTGGCAGGGTGTGTTTGCCCCGTGGAGCCCTGGCAGGAGAACGCGGTGTCTGTTCCGCCTGCCAGGAGGGTGGTGTTGGTCAGCAGGAGTCAGGACACCCCTGGGCCGCTGTCCTGGGGTGGACACAAAGCTCCACCACCAGGCTGAGCCGCGCCCACAGCCTCGGGCTCTGCAGCCCACCCAGGAGCCACTCCTGGGGTGGGCACGTGGACCAGGAAGGAGCAGCTTCAAAATGGCCTCCGTGAGCAGGGAGTGGCCTTCCAGCTTCAGAGCTGCCCAAGAGAAGGGGAGGAGTTGAGTTAGGGTGCTAGGGGACCAGGACCAAAGGCAGCTTGGCCCCACGCCCCTTCCTCTGGCGCTCCCCTGGAGGCAAGAGATTTGGAGGTGACGACGGCACCTGGCCTGTGAACCCACACCAGCCTGACCCTGGGCCTCCCTAGCCTCGACGCCCAGCCTGTGCCACGGCATGGGACTAGTGCTCACTTCTCCAGGTGGCACTTGGCGGTGCGTGTGAAACGCCTGGCACATGGCCCGGCCGGGGAAGTTCAAGAAATGGCAGCCATCGTCACTGCCATTATTACTATTATCTGTCACGCTGCTCCTAACTGCCGGCCTCAGGAGGGATGGAAATTCCCCAAGTAGGTTCCTCCCTCCGCAGTTAAGGATGGTGAGACAATGTCACTTGTCTAACCACGTCACCTGAGCGCTGCTTGACTGACAGGTGGGTTATTTTGGGGAGTAAAAAAAAAATCAGCCGAGCTCTTAAGTGCACCAGGCCTGAAAGGTTTCCATGACAACACACACCTGGAGGTCCTGGTGGGAGGGGAGCCCGTGGGGACGAGTTCAGAACTGAAATCAAGAAATGGGGGGAGGGGGTGTCCTCCCCCTCTGTGTTTCCGGCTATGCTTATAGACTGACCGTTGCAGCTGGCCGGCGTCTGGCGGCGTCTCCAACCCCCATGACCCACAGGCTGGGTACTATTATTCTTACCCCGCTTCTCCCGACGAAGAAACTGAGGCTCAGAGAGGTCCCAACCTGCTGAACACACACTGGGTGAATTGGGGCCTCTTGGGGTTTTATTGGTCCAACTAGAGGATCCCACCAGGGCAGGCTTTCTCCACCTCTGTGCTGTTAGGTGTAGGGCTGCACGATTCCTCCAGGCCCTGGAGGGTAAGTCGTAACTCCACCCACAGGCGTGGAGCACCTTCCTGCCACACCACAGGGTGACGACCAAAACCCACCAGGCTAGAGGTCCCCGGTGGACAGCAGCCCTCTCCTCTCATACAGTGCTCCAGCGTGTGGTCACATGACAAGGCTCTCATACCGAGGTCCTGGTCAGGAGCCAGGGTGCAGCCAGGTGCTCAGGAGACCCCCAGCTCGCCCGCCGTACCTGCTTGCTGGTCGACCCACCTCAGGGCAGCAGCTTCTTTAAGGTCAAGGAAACCGAGGGTCCCAGAGGAGGGAACGGGAGCACAGACCAACCTGCCTCCACTGTGGTCCCCGAGGGTCCCCTTCCCTGCTGGTCCACACAGCATGCCCACTCAGCTCTCTGTGCTCCATCACAGACTCGAGTGGGGCCAAGGCCCAGCCTACAGTCACGGGCACCCACGATGGCAGAGGTCAGGCTCCCGAGTCCCTCAAGGACATGGGACAGAGGCATGGAGCAGGGTGTCTGCTCCTCCCTCTGGGTACATCTGAAGCAGCTTTGATGGCTTCCTCCGCTCAGCACCAGCCGGAGAAACCATCACCCTGTTCAGAAGCCGAGGCTCAGGGAGAGTCAGACAGAGGGGAGGCCACAGCAGCCCTGGCCTGCAGCCCTGGTGAAGCCACACGGGACCTGCCCCTGGGAGCGGCCCAAAGCCTGGGACCCTCTGGGTGCGGGAGGAGAGCGCGCATGGCACACCCTCCACACCTGACGTGCCCGACCTCTGAGATTCCCGTCCGCCGAGGCTTTCCCAAGGGAAGGCCCTGGAAACGCCAGCTGCGTCAGCACCCATGGTCCACAGCCCCTGGTCCTTGTGCTCGGTTCAGAAAAGAAAAAGCCAACAAAAATCCTCCTCTTGTCATTTTCTCCAGCTGAGCCAAGCGCGTCCTGAGCCCTGCTGTGTGCCTGAGGCCACGCGAAATACCAGGCCTGGGGTGGTGAGTTGCAGCTGCGGCCTGTCCCCAAGGAGCTGCCTGGCCAGGTGGAGTCACCCCTGGTGACTGAAGAGCCTGTCCTGCACACAGGGGAGCCCTGCCAGAATTCCGCCCCCGTAGAAGGAGCGAGCCAGAAAGTGGATGAATACCTGAGGACCTGGATCCACTGGAGAACTCGTGGCGGAAAGGCTGAATCAGCAAATTGGTAAGTGGTGTGACCGAGGGGACACGGACTGCGCAGGCCCCGTAGAGAGGCATCTAGAACCCTCGCAGCCACCAGGGGCAAGGACGACCGTGATGATGACGGTGGTGGACAACAGTCACCATGACAGAGGAGGAGAAAGAGACCCGGCCTGCCCAGGCTCCTGATTCCCTGCACGCTCACCCGCCTTCCCACACTCGCTCTCAGACGCAGCCAGAGCCCCTGTCACCTGAGCCACTCAACCTGAGAGGAACAGGTCAGACTTGCTGGAGAGTGGGCACCTGGGCCAGCAGCTGGGGACCAATGGCTGGCCGACGCTGGTGTCTAAACACCCCGGCTCACCGCTCCTCGGGGGGATGACCCTGAAGGGAGCCTTCTGTGCCATTCCCGGCTTCCCCGGGGTGGAAGGGGACGGAGCTGCAGCTGCCCGCCACCGTCCTGTGCTAGGAAGCCCGAAGTTTATCATCTACTCACAAGTGTCTCCTGGTGTCACCTCCCAGAAAAAGCACTCAGATCCTCCTCTCTGGTCATCTGTTTCCTGAGGAGCCCAAACGGCGAGACTGAGGGTCACGACGGGGTGCGTACCACTAGCACATTCACGGGGTCCACCACTCATACTGCGAGCATGAACTCGGACCACTGCGCCCTGGAGCCCTGGTGAGAGCCTGCCACACAGGCATGATATTGTCACCCCGTTCTGCAGGTGAGGAACCAGGACTCGGTCACAGATGATCTTAATTGTCACAGCCCAGGTATGAGCTGTCTGCAGCTCTAACTCCGGAGCTGAGGACATAACCACTGTCCCTCGGTTTTTGTCTGCAGTCGTCTGTAGAGAGGACAAGGAGAGGAAGGACATTGGGTTTCCTGGGCCTGGGGGGCAGGGTCCCCTCTGTCTGGGTTTTCTCCTCTGAGAGTTCAGAGGGAGTGACTGGAGAGCTCCCTGGGGACCAAGATCGCCCCAGGAGGGGCGAGAGGAGGCAGGCAGGGAACTCGTTAAGTATCTGCATGCTGGACACTGTCAGGAGGGCCTCAGGAGGGACATGCAGGTCAGCTGTTTTCTGGAGCAGTAAAGATGGTGGATTTTTTCTCTTTTCACTTTCCCCTCTGGGGATGGAGCCCAGGGCCTCGCGCATGCTAAGCAAGCACCGTGCAGCTGAGCCGACCCCGGCCTCAGCCACACTCCAGCTGACCCCTGTGGTGCTCCAGGCCAACAGATGTCCCTCCAATCCCAGTGGAAGTGCTTGGCCACGATGAGCCCATGGTGAGGTGAACGTAGCTCGAGTGACAGTAATTCGCCCCGCCGTGCTCACACGTGGACATCAGCCTGCCGGTGGGCAAGGTCATCCAACACGAGCCTGTTTTATAGTCAAGTGTCGGACACTCGGCTGCAGGTGAACAGCAGATGGTGACTTGGGTGCTCACCACTGACGCCCACAGCCAAGGGCACACCAGGCCTGGAGAACGTGGCATGGAACTCAGGTGAATTGGCCGCATGACAGGGCTGCCCCGCGACCGGTCATCAGTTCCCGGCTGGGTGCTGTGGCTCTCTGCTGCTGCCCGGCACCTCAAGGGTATTGTACCATGCGAGCCCCACCCCACAAAGGTCAGAATTCAAAAGCATGGTGCCTGCTGAATGCCTCCGGGCTTGGACTCCGTCATCAAATGAGAGTCTGTAAGTTGAGTCATCGTGATTTGGGGACATCTGTGTCAACAAGAATCAGGGCACCTGTGGCCACAGGAGGATGGGGTCCAGGCTGTGACCTCCTCCCAGGTCTTAGAACTCTGAACTCAGTGTCACGGCAGCCTCAGCCTCAGCGCCACCGGCAGTTAGAGTGGGATCCCATTCAGGGGCTGTCCTTCCGTTTTCTGCTGCTGGTGACAAGTTAGGAAGAGGGGATGACCCGGTGGCCCTGTCATTCCATGTGCCCTGAGCTGGGGCGAGGGGAAGGGACTGTGCGGTTGTGTCTCTGTCCAGCTGGCAGCTCCAAAGGTCGCGGGCCTCGCGGTGACCGTGGAGGAAAGCTGTCACAGTCCGGTCAGAAGCCACGCAGCTTCCGCAGGGCATGGCTCAGTCCCCAGGCTGTTCCTTGTGATGGGGTCCAGACAGCCCAGGGCTCGAGGAGCCTCCTCTTAGCCTCCTTCAGGCCCCGGAGAAAACGAGGAGCCCCGACCATCCCGACCATCACGACATCACGACATCACGACGGATGGCCCTCCCAGCCCGGGCGCGACCCCTTCCTTTCCTTCCAAGAGCGTCAGAAACCAGCCTCTGAGCTTCCCGCTCCTCTCTTCCTAGACAGTCTTCAGCCTCTGAATGGGACCCCCTGGCAGGACCCCGAGTCCCTGATGCCCACAGCAGCTCAGCCCCCCCGGCACCCAGTCGGTGCTGGGTGCACCTTGGCTGACGAGATGAATGAATGGGAGATGACTACGCGGGTGAGTTCGAGCGCTGTAGTCCTCCCCCTCCACCAAGCGGGGGAAGCGGGCGGGACCAGCAGAAGCATCAGCTGCCAGTGCAGGGGTGTCCACCAGGGGCCAGGAGTGGACAGCTCTCCTTTGCCTAGTGACCACTGGAACAGGTTTTTCTTTTCTGGTTTTGTTTGTTTGTTTGTTTTTTATGGTATTAAAGCAAAACACAAATTTAACATTTTATGCACTTAAAAGTGTACGATTGAGTGTCATTGGTGCATTCACACAATGTTGTACAACCTTTGCCACCACCTAAGTCCAGGACTTTTTCACCACCCCAACAGACCCATAAGCCTTAAGCAGGCATTCCCATTACCCACCGACCCTATCCTCTGGCAACCGCTAATCTGCTTTCTGTTTCTGTGGATTTTCCTGTTTGGGGTGTTTCATATAAACGGAGACTTTGTTTTCAAGATTCTTCCATGTTGCATTCCTTTTCACTGCTGCATAATATTCTGGGGTAGGGGTAGACCATGATCTACGTATCTACTCATCAGCTGGACATGGGGTCATCTCCACCTGAGACAGTTACGTAGAGTGCTGCTGTGAACATCGAGTACAAGTTTTCATTGGAACACCTGTTTTCACTCCTTTGGGGTAAGTGCCTAGGAATGGGATTGTGGATGATGGAGTAATCCTACGTTTAACTTACTGAGGAACTGTCACACTGTGTTTGACAATAGTGGCACTATTTGTATCCCTCCACTCCACTCTCAGCAATGTGTGGAAATTCCAGCATCTCCACATCCTCACCATTTTTTAAAAACTTTTTATTTGTTCTTTTTAGTCATATATGACAGCAGAATGTATTTGCACATATCATACATTCATGGAGGAAATTCCTGTTCTTTTGATTGTCCATGGTGTGGGGTCACAATGGTCGTGTATTCACAGGTGAACACAGGAAAGTGACGTCCCACTCATTCCACTGTTTTCCCATTCCCATCTCCCTCCCTTTCCCCCACTCCCCCATGTTCAGTCTGGTGAGCCTCTGCCGCAGTCTGGCTGGGCACAAATCACCAGCCACTCAAGCAGGAACAAACTTTATTTCCGAACTCCCACAGCACTCCACGCACACTCCCCTGGAACTCTCCCCAACGCCCGCCACCCACACGGCTCCTCCAGGAACCCCACACACCAACCGGAACTCCCTCCACCGAAACTTCACCAACCAACGCGAACTCTCCAGGGATCCCCACGAGAGCTCAACCGGAACTCAACGGGAACTCCTCGAGAACTCAAAAGTACTGGCAAAATGCTAGGCACCAACCCATCTCGGCTGTGGCTCTCAACAAGCCTCCCCTACCCCTACCCCCCATTACGAGTCAGCATCCGTACATCAGAACATTTGGCCTTCGTTTGGGGGATTGGCTTATTTCACTTAGCATGGTATTCTCCAGCTCCCCCCATCTACTGGGAAATGCCATGATTTCATTCTTCCTTCTGGCTGAGTAATATTCCATTGTGTATATATACACCACACTTTCTGTATCCATTCATCTGCTGAAGGGCACCTAGGTTGGTTCCACAGTTTAGCTGTTGTGAATGACCTGCTATAAACATTGATGTGGCTGCGTCACTGTACTATGCTGTTTTTAAGTCCTCTGGGTATAAACCGAGGAGTGGGATAGACGGGTCAAATGCACCTGGGATTTTCTACTTTTTGACTCTGGCCAACCTAGTGACTATGAAGGGGCAACTCATTGCGGTCTTGATTTGCATTTCTCTGGTGATTAGTGATGTTTTCACGTGTTCATGGCCCTTTGTGGATCTCTGGAGAAATGTCTGTTCGGATCCTTTCCCCACTTGAGAATGGGATTATCTTCTTGCTCTGAAGCTGTAAGCTGGTTTGCGAGAACTTTCTCCCTTTCTGTGTGTCACCTTTTCCCTCTCTTGGTAGCGCCCCTGGATGCACACATTAATCTTGATGAATTCTGATTCATCCATACTTTCTTCTGTTGCTTGTGTTCTTGGTGTCGTATTTAAGAAACCAAATCCAAAGTCACGAAGACTCACTCTAATGTTTTCTTCTAAGAATTTTATCATTTCAGGTCTTATATTTAGGCCTATTTCTGGGTATGGTGTGAGGTAAGGGTCTGACTTCATTCCTCTACACGTGGACATCGTGGTGGGTCCATGGGTTAGCCAGTTAGAGGTAAGAACACAAGCCTGAGAGGCAGCACGCGTCTTGTCCAATGGCCACGAGAGCTGAGAGGTGGGACTGGAATTCAATATCAGATTTGACTCCCAAGCTGGTCCCCTTTCCATCCCCCCCCAGGCCCAGGGAATCAGATGGACATGCCAATGTGGCTCTGGACAACTTCTTCCTCCTCTCTGATCCTAGTTTTCTTTCCTGTACGGGAGCTGCTGGTCTCTAAGGGTCATCCCTTGAGCCTCACCGCCCACCGCCTTTGACTGTGAGTGAGGTCTCACCGCCCCCCTTGGCCTCCTCTGGAAAACACTCCCAGCCCCCCTGGAAGTTAAAGCCACAGTTCTGGAGAAATGCAAGCTGGCTGGTGTGCAAGGGCTTCCCCGCCTGCTGACAGTTTTCTTCACAAGTGTTACAGGGAAGCTATTAGAGACTCAGCTTGCAAAGCACCTGCTGTAAATATCCCTCTCGCGGGCCTCTTTACCCAGAAACAGCAGCTCCCTCCCGGCCCCCACTGGAAGTCCTGAACCAGGCCTGACCCACAGTGGCGCTCAGGACACAGTTGGGTGGAAGAATGACCAGAGGAGACAGCTGCGTACTCCTTTGATGGCCGTAGCTCAGGAGGAGGCAGACTTCTAAAGGGGCCTAGGGCAGCTACTCTGCCCTGCCATTGCTGTGCCATGGCTGATGCAAAATGAATCCGACCGCTGTGTTCTAATAAAACTTTATTTATACTCACACTTATGGTATTTCCAATAAATTTCATTCATTTCAAAGAATTTAGGTCTTTGATTTTTTTTCCAACCATTTTAAATGTAAAAAAACATTCTTAGCTCATGGTTCACACAGAAACAAATGCGTCAGGCTGCCTTTGCTATTGTTTGTATGAGTTAATAGTTTGCCAAACTTAGGCTTAAATTTTTTTTCTTAGTACAGGAATAATAGATATTCATTACAGAACAATTAGAGATCATTTATAAATTGTAGGCGAGGGATGTGGTTCAGTGGAAGAACAATGGCCGACATATATGGGGCCCTGGGTTCAATCCCCAGCACTGAAAACAAAAATCACACAAAAGAAATCTGCAAATTGCAAATTAGTTAATTAAAATAAAATTAGAATCATTCCTAATTTGAACACAGAGATCACTACTTCCAATGGGTACGTAGGTTCTCACTAGTCTAACCCTGTTCCTTACCTGTTCCTTACCTAGCCACTTCATATGTGACCATTAAAATCAGATACAATTAAGGATTTAGTTTCTAGGTCCACTATTCATTTCAAGCACTCAGTGCCTACGTGTGACAGTGGCTCCCAGGTTGGATATCCCAGAACAGAACATTTCTACCATCCTAGAAAGTTCTACTAGACAGCGCTGATCTGTTTATATCAACTTAGGTAGATTTAATAAAAAATAGGACAATACCAAATGCACTGCTTTTCTGAGTACCTGTGTTCACCTGCTATGTTAGAGTGACATTCTGGACTACTCATGTTTCAGCACCTGTGTGTAGTGTTCGATTTCATGCAATGGATTTCCCCTCTGGGTTCCCGCTGCACATTTGTTTCCAGTTTGAGATTCTAATAGACACAAGGGCAGCAAAGCACTTTATCCTCAAACCTTTGCACCCTTCATTGTTTTGAGGTAAATTAACAAGGTTTGACAGCCAGGTCAAAGGGTAAGCCCATGTTTAGGAGTTTTTTAAAAATAGGAACGCCCAGTTTCTCTCCAGAAAGACAGTGATCATACATACAGCCATCAATAATCTATGAAACTGCAATTTCTTGAAACCTCCACAAACAATAGCAATTATAGTAACGAGGCAATTTTTGTAGATGAAAAAGTTCCATCTCTTTGTTTTAACTTGACTCTCCTTGACAAAGCGTTTTCTCCATTGTTTGCCGACCATTTGATTTCTTTGGGCAGGTCTTTGGCCAGTAAAGGGAGGCCTCTGTGTGGCTTAGGTTTTAAGGAAAACTTGCTAGATTTCAACATCTGCCCCTTCTTCAAGTCCTTTAAGTTCTTCAAGCAAGGTGACAGGATTAACATGCCAGAGAGATGAGCAAAGCCCTCTCTCTTTCAACAGACCCAGGGTCCATTAAGTCTTCTGTCCTTTTGAATTATCCTTATTTATGATCTCTTTGGGGTTCCTACCATCATGGGTCACCCTAGGAGGTGGTTGTTTGGTGGTTTGTGAATTTATCTAGAAGTTGACTTAACTTGAATTCATCTTAACTCCTTTATTCCTGGGATACAACCCTCCTTGTCTAATCAGATATAAAGCCACCTAGATTCCTGGACAGCGAGAAGGATCTGCCAGACCCCAGCCAACCAGAGAAACAGTCACTTGCCGTAAGGTGGAGTGGCAAGAGCCGAGCTGTATTCTTCCTTGGCCCTTGAAGGTCTGGCATCTCCATTCAGCCATTCCTTATGAGCACTTGACTGTAGGTTGTGCTGATGGGCAATTTTTGTGTCTTTGATTTTACCACTGAATGACTGTGACCTTTAGAACGTTAGGGGTTACCGGTCATCCCCGCGGTAGTATTAACTAGTTCTCACGCCGCAATTTTAATGGTATGAAAGCATCTTCAAGACACCTGGGTCTCGTTTACACCCATAAAGGAGGTGCAATCATACCGTCCATTGAGGACCAGGGCAGCGAAGTGACCTGCCCTGGATCTTGCAGGAGGAACGGTGGTCTGACTCCTAGTCCAGGGCTCTCGCGTTGCCCTGCCTGGCACAAACCACTGGTCTTCCTGATCCGATGGCCAGACGGTGGACAGCGCATCTGGGAGGCCCAGGGAGAGCGCCGCAGCCGTGATCCTGGGGAGGCCCGAAGCTCCCCCCACCCCATTTCCTATGGCACCTTCTGACTGGGACTCCAGGACACACCAGATTGGAGGCACGAAGTGGGGCTGGGGCAGCTAAACGCGGCCACCGCGGGAAGGTCTCCAGCAGGAGGGCGAGGGGTGGTAATTAAGATCCAGTTAAATCAACCTCCAGAGCCGCCCCCTCCCTTAAACCCACCTCAGATCCCCTCCCCATCCAACTTGATGGGGGTCCTCGGCCGTCTCTTCTCCAGTCCCAGTCCCACTCCCGGCCCTCGCGCTCCCTCCTCCGGGACCCCTGGTGCCTCCCGCCGGAGCCCCAGCCTCCTCCACCCGCAGAGGCCGGACTCTGCCCCCGCCCCGCCTTCCTCCTCCCCCCGGGGGCGGTGGCCCGTGGCGGGCGCGCCCATTGGCTGCGGCGCGAGCGAGGGCCAGGGCCGGCAGCGCTGATTGGCCGCGGCGGCTCGGCGGAGCCTGGGAGCCCGGCGAGTCGCTGGGGGAAGCCGAGCAGACACCAGGCGCAGCCGGAGCGCAGATCGTGGACCCCGCAAGTCGGAGCCCAGCGGATTCGAGCCCGGGCCTGGAGGTAAGGACCAGGCGCCTGGTCGCGGGGGGCGGGCTCTTGCGAGGAGAGCCGAGATGGGGTACTTCTGCTCTGCCCCCAGACTGCAAAAACGGAGCATCTTCTCCCAGAAAAGGGCCCTCCATCCTCCCAGGACGCGGAGAAAGAAAGGGTCTCTCACCCTCCACTGAGCAAAATAGCTCCGTTTTCCTTTCCTTTCAAAATAGCTCCGTTTTCCCTCCTCAGGGCCCAGCTCTGAAGTAGGATTGCCCTCCCTGATTTACCCTTTGGAACAGAAGGTTACCCCTACAAAGTGGGATCCAGGAACCTCCTGGGTATCAGAGCCCTCTTTGGAGATGACGCCCCTTCCCTATCCCAAATAAACTAAGTTTGACTCTCTTCCTTCTCCTCTCATCCCCTTCACAAGGATGAGCGGCTTCTTAGCTGGTAGATAACAGTGTCCTCTCCCTCCCCCACCCGTGGAAAACATGGAGGTCCTGGGAGATAAGCCCCTCAATAGGACAAGGACATCCTGGGACAGAGACTCTGCAAGTCACCTTCCAACCCCAGACACATCTCCCTGCATCCCCACCTCAGAAACCAGACTCTGGGAACCAGACCCTGGAAATGGATGATTCCCTGCCCTTCCCCACCCCTAAGAGAGGGGAAGCTGCCCCCTCCGCTCCACTAAGGCACCTGGGGCTGTCCCCCTTCCCCCTGGAATGGGGATGTTTGAGGAGAGCCTTTCACACCCAGGAACAAGGCCGAGGTCTGGCCACAATCCCTGAATTCTCCACCTCTTCCTAACCCTTTCACCCAAATCCCACCCTAAGACCCCACACCCACCCTCCCACCTCTCTCAAGCTCGTCCTTCCGGACCTCACTGCCCCACTGATAATCCCACCCCAGTTCCCGCACTCATGGGGCCGGAGCAGACCTGAAGCCCTGGGCACTGTGACCCTAGGCCTGGAGACCCTCTAACAATGGAGATGGCCTCAGGCATCTGGGCCAGTGAGGACCCCCTCCCCCCACCTCTACCAACACATACACACCTCCTTGAGGCTGTCCTTCCCCCTCCCAGAGAAGGGGTGCCAGGGCAGAGAGGGGCTGCTGGCCCTCTTCCAAGAAACCCCCACTTGCTCCCTGGGTCTGCCCCTCAGATCTCCTGTGGGCATTGCCTAGCGGAATTCCCTGGGCACTCGGCCAAGAGAGATGGATGCTGCTGGGCCCATACATTTGGCTAGGGACAAAATTGGCTTTGCTATTTTGGTGAGGCTGAACTAAGGCAGGATTCTGTGACCTAAGGAGAGCTTGGGGACAGCTCTCGGGTAGACCAGGTTGGTTGGGCAAGGGAGGGAAAGCAAATGAGTTTTGCCTTGTTCTTTGGAGCTGGCACCACAACATGAAGTATTGAGAATGTGCTTCCTGGAGGCCAAAGGTCGGCCCCAGGGAGAGGCAAACAGCCAGTCTAGCATCCTCAGACCTAAAAGAGATTCCGATTAAGGACTCCGACCCTTTCCCTGACAGTTGGACAAACTGAGGCACAAAGAGAGGAAGAGACTCGTTCAAGGTCACCCAGCCAGTAAGTGACAGAGCCAGCCACCGCTCCTACAGGGCCACAGGGTCCCCATGCTAGCTGCAGTTCTCACCTTTTCAGGTGGGACTGTGTCCCCACTTGTCAGAGGAAGCACCCAGGATCTGTAAAAGTCATGCAGCTAGGAACGGGCAGAACTGGAACTCAGAGCCACCCCGGGGCAGCCAGCACCTGGAGGAGCCCTCGTGGGTGTCTGCATCCAGTGCTCACCCGTCTGGAGGTCTCATTGAGCCCTCTGTGGAAGCCAGGCTGGCCAGGCTCCAAACTGGCCCAGAAGAGCAGAGCGCATCGGTGGCACTGTGCTGGGGAGGGCGCCACTGCAGGGACACCGCTACCCCGGGAACTCCAGAGGGTCCGGAGGAAGTCACATCCCTTCCCTCTAGATAACCGCCCAGTCCCTCTGGTTCCCTGTTCCCTGCAGGAGTCTCATTCCTGCTCAGATCCCTGCGTCCTTTCCTGCAGCACCAAGGGGGAAACTGTCTGCAGGTCTCTAGGACCACCCAGCCAGGTAGCAGCAGCCTGGTTCCTACCGATGGGAGGGTCAGGGGTAGCAGCTCTCCTCATCCCTACCTCTGCCCAGCTCCCAAGGGAAAGGGTTGCCGTCATGCTTCAACTAAGAGCTGAGAACCAAGTTCAAGGTGAAAGTTCAGAGATGAGGATATCGGTCCTTGGATCTCCAGTCTGCCCCGTGGTGTGTGGTCCTGGGAAAATCTTTCACCTCTCTGCTATCATCCTCAGGGTTAAATGAGTTAATAGCTCACAGCTAATGGGGAGAAGCCATGATGACGATTTCAAGTGCAAAGCCATAAACCTTTAAAGCCAGTGGGTGGGGGCACTTCCACTTCCAGAATTCAGGACTTTGCTGTAGATAATCTTGCCAGTGGACACAGCAATCTCTTCCCTGAGAGGCAGTGCAGGGTGTGGGCTTGACCTGGACTCCAAAGTCAGATAAAGCTGAGAGGAACCCCGCAGCTGCTGCCTGGGGCGCCTGGAGCCAGCCCTTCCCCTCTCTGAGCCCCAGCTCGGCAGCTCTGAAAGAGGTCTGTTGTCGGTGGTCATCTGATAAGAGAGGGGTCTAGATCAGGAGTCTCCTCCTCCCAGGCTGACATTTGGGGTGAGCTCTTCCTTCCTGTGCATGGTGGGATGCTGGTCGTCCTCCTGGCCCTCTACAGGCGAGGTGTCCACAACACCACCTCTGTTGATAGAAAATGTCTCCACGTGTGATTGGATGTCCCCTCCTCACCGGGGAGAACCACTGGTCTGATGGGTGGGTGGAACACAGCCTGGAAGACCGCTTCCCTTCTTTGCAGAAGCTCCTGGCTCTGGTTTCTGCTTGACTGGGGGTTGGGGGGGGTGGGCAGTTGTCCAGCTGCTGCGCCTCCCAGTTTGATGACAGTTTTAGTCCATCACATTGAAATAGCACTTACTGGTTTCCAGACGCCTTTAGGTCTGTGACACTAGGTTTGCGATTTTACAGACCAGGAAACCCAGGCTTTTAACTGAGGTTTAAAGACTTGCCTGAGGGTGTCTGGCCTCTCTGCTAGAGGGTGAGAAACTGCCCAGGCCAAAGGAGCTTCAGAAACGTGAGCGCTGGGTGCCTTCCTGGGGAGATCATTGGCAGACTCTCCCGCCACCTGAACCTCCTGCAGGTCCTTGGCCCAGCAGCCCTGCTTCGAGGAATCTGCTGTGGGATGCTCACACAGATGACCTGGGAGTGTCCAGTGCCGCGCTTGTCACACCCCTCTGGGAAGGGTTCATATTTGAGCATCCACATGGGAAATGGACAGTGTTTCTAGAAGAATGAGGTAGATCGATGTTGCTGACACAATTTAGTGAAAACAATAAAGTCACGGGATCGATACCTACAGGATGATCCGTGTAGATTGGAAAAGAAAAGGTAATTTGTAAGTACACATGAAAATGGATCCGTAGGGAAGTGGGGGGAAAGAAGAGACACATATATTTATGTGAATGCGTTTTTGAGGGAAGAATAAAGAAAGGAAGGCCCTGGCCAGCTGTCCCTGCCCTGGCCAGCTGTCCCTGCCCGGGCCAGCAAAGTACAGCCCAAAGGGGTCTCAGGGACTTGCTGGCACCAGAAGTTGTCAGCGGTTCTCAGAAACTGGGGCCTCTGAGCCTCCTGAGAGGCTGGGGCTGGAGAGACAGGACCTGAGGCCCCAGGAGGAGGAGCCCCTTGCAGTGGGGACCCCCTTCCCGCCCTGTGGAGGTGCTGCTGCTGTGAGACTGGCCCGATTGCTCCCCAGGAGGGACAGCCTCGGCCCAGCCACTCTCCGGACCCGTCTCCCTGGGTGACTGTGAGGATCAAATGGAACCTTGTGTTCAGGCCCCTGGTACACAGTCGGCACTTAATGAACGTGAGCCCTGATCTCTTGGCATCTGTCCAGTCCCCCCCTGCCCCTTGCCTGACCCCTGTCAGGAGGCAGAGAACAAAAGCTTCGTAAGTGACAGTTGGGGAGCCCGGGGCCTCTGAGGAAGCTCACTGGGTTGAATCAAGTTCCCCCCCTCCCTCTTGTCCCCTGCGCCTCCAGGAGGGAGCAGTTGGGGGCAGTAGGGCTGGGGCGGGTTCCCCCTCCCTCCTGTCTAGCTCTCCGTGCCTTCTCCAGATGCTCATGCATTGCAGGAACCGGTGGGTGACAGGGTGTGACCTCTAATCACACGTTCCCTCCGTAAGACGACTTTCCAACAGCAAATTCCCCTTCAGAAGCTACCAGAGTCCAGTCCTTCATAGGAGCATGTCCCTGGCCCTCCCTGCCCCAGCCTCTGACCTCTGCCCACACCCAGCCTTCCGTGGCCCATCAGTGGTACCGGGTTTCCTTCCTTCTGTATACCGGGCAAGCAGAGATCACACCTGCTGCGGCCGTCCCTTGTCCCAGATGCACGGCACAGTTTCTGCCGTGTGACAAATAGTCAGGGAGCACTTAGTGAATGCTTTCTTTCTTTCTTTCTTTCTTTTTTTTTTTTTTTTGGTGGGAAAACTTGCAGAACATAAAATTGACCTCTTTTGTTTTTGTGGTACTGGGGATTAAACCCTGGGCCTCGCACATGCTAGGCAGGTGCTCTGCCACTCAGCTACCCACCCCCCAGCCTTTTTGTTTTGTTTTGAGACAGTCTCACTAAGATGCCCAGGTTGGCCTTGAATTTGCCATCCAGTGCCTCGGCCTCCTGGGTAGCTGGACATGCAGGTGCGCACCGCCGTGCCCACTAATAGGCCACTATAACCATTGTAACGTGCCCAGCCCAAGGACATGGAGTACCTTCACAAAATACTTTATCACCTCAAAACTGCATGTGCGGTCCCCCTTCCCTAGTCCTCGACAGCCACAGTGGCCTCCTACCTCTGTGGATGTGCCTAGCCTGCATATTTCACATAAATAGAATCGTGCAATAAATGCCCTTTTGTGTCATTTCTCCATGATTTTGCATGTATCCGTTCTTGGTTCCTTTTGACGGCTGGGTAATATTCTGTTGTATGGAGAGAGCACAGCTGGTCTATCCATCTGTCAGTTGATGCCCACTTGGGTTGGTTTCACGTCTTTGAGACTGCGAACCTGCAGGCACGAGTTTTGATGGGAAGACCTGTCTGAGGTTCTGTGGAGAACATGCCCAGGAGTAGAACTGATGAGTCACGGGGTAACTCCTTCTGTTTGACCTTTTGAGGGACTCCCTGACCGAGATCCTCAGCACACTCGCCCTCTCCAGCAATGTGGGGAGCTCCCGGCTCCTCTACGTTCTCACCAACGTTTGTTATTTTCTGCTTCGTTATTATGGTAGCCTTTCCGGCGAGTGCGAAGTGGTTTTGACTTGCATTTCCCAAACAGCCAGTGATGTCGATCACCCTCTAGGGACTTTGCTGCCTTCTGGAGCCACCTTTGGGGAAGCATCCGCTCGCGCCCCTCGTGCTTCATGGGCTGCCCTTTCTGGTGGAGGTGTAACAGTGCTGTGTACACCCAAGTGTGCTTCGGGAGCTCCAGTTCCCTGTCCATCTAAACTCTACTCAGCTCCTGTGGGTCAAGGTCTGTTTGTGACCGTGGGATACCCAGGTGACCCCAGCACTGTTGGTGCCCGTGTCTGAAGCAGTTTCTCAGCCCCAATGCTGTTGACTTCACGGAGGGGGGTGGGGGGCGTCCTGTGCTTCATGGGGTGTTTGGAAGCATCCGTGGCCTCTGCTCACCAGATGTCACTAGTAACCTCCCCCCAGGTTGAGACAGCCAAAATGTCCTCAGACATGGCCAAACGTCCCTCGCGGGGCAAAATCATCTGTGATGAGAATCACTGTTAGGGACTGAAACAGGCGTGAATATTTACAACTTCAGAGAGATCTCTTGTGCCTCACAGGTACGCACTGGGTATTCAGGACATATTGAACGTTGGATAGATGGGTAGATGGATGGATGGATGGATTGGTGGGTAGATGGATCAGTGGTGGGATGGATGGATGGGTGGGTGGGTGGCTGGGTGGATGGATGGATGAGTAGATGGGTGGACAGAGGGACAGACAACCCCATCATCAGTTGGATGGATGATATATGAGTGTGTGAATGGATACATGAACAAATCAATGCAACTTGTAAGTTCTGGAATGTGCCTACAACTCTCCTGTTTTTCCAACTGCAATATTCTACCCTTTCTCTGTTCAGCATGGTGGTCCTTAACTTGCATCAGAACCCCTGGAGGGCTCACTAAAACTCAGATTGATGATCCGAGCCAGAATCCATGGTTCAGTAGAATCACCCACCTGGCAAAGGCTCTCAGCCCAGTATCCTTGTTCTTTGAGAACCACCAGCCTCCACCCTGCCAACCTGTCGGCTCTCGGAGGTCCTAATCCATGCAGGTGCTAACGTCTGTTGCCTTGACTGTGGGCACATGCTGCAGATCTGCCCCTCAGCTGTGCTGACATCCTCAAGGCTGGAGGCACTGTGCCTTGTTAACCGTGACCAGCAACATTGTGTCATCCGGGAGCTGGAGGAAAAGGCAGAAGCTCGGGCCCCACCCAGGCCTGCAGAGCTGAATCAGCATTTAAAAACTGTTCTTGGCATGTTTCCGGGGCACCCTGGAGTTTGAAACCTGCCCTTGGACGTTCCCACAACTCTCACGCTCAGGGCTGGGACCGACCAGCCTTGCTGACGAGCCCCGTGGACAGCGTCTCTCCCAGTGTGGGCTGGAGCGTGCCTAAGGCATACTGGCCACCGTGTCTTTACCCGACATGCTCTGCCTCGTGGAATGCCTGAGCTGGCCTTGCTTTCTCCATGGAGAACATCCCAGGGGCAGTGTCTGGCTCAAGGTCACACGATGACCATGAGGTAGAGGAGAGACTGCCATCCATTCCCTCAGGGGGAGTGAGAGAGAAGGGGTTGCCGTCCACAGCAGTGATGTGGGGAAATGTGGAGGGGGACTGCGAAGCCATTAGCTTTGTTCTCCAAAAGTGGGGAGACGGGAGGTGACCTCCAAGTGTACAAAAGACCAGGACCTAGTGTGGCTCCTCTCATTTATTTGGCAAGTGTGCATTGGGTTCTTAGAGCCCAGATGCGGCTATCTGGAGTGGAGTATTGAACAGGAGAACAAGGCTCCTTCTCAGTGCCTTATCAGTGGGGCTGAAGTACAACTGAACTTTAGTCCTTAACGACTGTGTTCGTTTATTGCGTGGTTTCTGTGTGCTGTGTACAGTCAGCACAAGGAGCAAGTGTGCTTGTGAGTGCGTGTGTGTGTGTGTGTGTGTGTTCTGGGGAGAGAGAATGCCCAGAGCATCCTGGGCTCTCTGGGGTACAGAGGCCCTCAGACAGTGGACCTGCCTTGTCCTGAGGGTCAGGAAAAATGAGCGGTACCTGTCCCTGGGATGCTGGGGAAGAAACTGCAGGAGAAAAGGTCAGAAAAGATGGAGAGTCCTCCTGGGCAGACAGCAGCACATTCATGAAGTGCGATAAGGAAACCTTCAGGGTAGAGTCATGACTCTCTCACACACAGGAAACGAACCCTGGGTATTGATTCTAAGCAGATGTTACAACCAGTTCAGAGGGAAAGCCAAATAAAGCTCAGATGTGTACAGAGTTTAAAAAAAAAAAAAAAGGTGGACATGCATTGCAAATGGAGGCCGACTGGTCAGACAAGGAAAAATCTGCTTGGTCTAACATTTTCCTACAACTTACAAGGGGTTTCAAAGGAACACGGTCTCCATATCATGAGCAGAGCTAAAAATCAGAGAACCAAAGGGCTCGTGCGGCACGTAGACCGTGCATAATTTTCTGTTGGCACATGGCTTTTTTCTCCCTATGAAACCAGTGTCCAGAGGACAGGGAGGCCTTCAGCAGGACACAGGATGGAGGGGAGGCTGCAGGAAGGGCCCAGTCGTGACCAGCCCGGTGCCCCACCGCCGTGGTTTGGACTTGGCTCAGAGACCCACGGGGAGCCGTGGCGGAGTTTTAAGCAAGGTGATGATGCTATTTTATTAGCACTTGAGAGAGATCCTTCTGGAAGCTGGGCAGACAGAGGACAAACACCTTCTCCCCCCGTTGGGCCCAGGTTCCATGAGGGAAGCCAGCCAATCCCAGAGGCAGGCTGCTGGCCATTCAGCAAAAGCTTTTAAGGCCTTACAGCTCCTTCGGGGCAAGGCTCCTGAACAGCAACCAAATGAGCAAAGCGCCGCCTCGCAGGGCCGTCCCCCGGGGAACCAGCCTGGCCCCCTCTCCCTGTCCAGAGCTGCAAATAGCTCCCTGCCGGCTTTGCAGGCTGAGAGTGTCCGGGGACAGGCTGGAAATGAGCACACCCAGGAACATTCGTGCAAATCACTGCCCGCTGCCGATTCGCATGCCTGGCACCCAGCCCTGCCTCGGTGCCGCTGTCCTCCAGGGCGCCCAAGGCAGGGCCCGGGGAAGAGCCGCACAGAGCAGAGCATGGACGTTCTGACCTAGGGACAGGTTCCAGGCCGGGTCACGCTCAGTCGAGGAACGTTCAGAGGACTGGACTGAGTTCCATCGAGATGACAGTGACCCGCCCACACTGGCCGCTGAGCGGGCAGGGAGGGCGTGCTCAGAGCCCGGCAGGTGCAGGCGCGTCTGGCTGCTCACAGTGACCTGATGAGGCGAGACGGTCAGATGTCAGAGATGGGAAAAGCAGCTCGAGGTGACTGGCGAGGATGACCGGCCGCGTGCAGCGAGGGTAGCCAGGCTTGAAGACTCGGAGCCCAGGGAGGCCTCTGGTGTGCTGGTGCTGTCTGTGGCCCCCGCGCGCTTGCCCCCCGCCTCTGTGGAGCAGCAATGTCTTCTGCTTTGGTCACAGCAGGGCTGGGGGGTGGGGGCCGCTGCCACAGCAAATTCAAAGGGAGAGTCCAAAATGCCGAACAGACGCAGCGATTGTGGAGAAAGCAGTGGACGTGCTCCAAAGCCCCGGAGACAGGGAGTGGGCTGCAAGGGCCTTTCAGAGACAGGGACACTTGCTTCCTGTCCAGGGTTTGGCATTGAACGGTGGCTGTTGAAGGATGGGTAGGAAGCCATGCTCTGGTTTTTTGGGAGCCATTTTGGTCACTTTGGTTTCTCTCTTAAGACGATCAGGTAGTGGGTCCCAGGAGAGAGGGAAAAAGGGACCCCGAGGTGGGGATAGGCAGTTGGAGGCAAAGTTTGCCCAGAGTGGTCAGCCATCCATCCACCCACCCGCGGGGCAGGAGCTCTGGTCTTCGTCCCCCTGTTCTGGCCTTTTCTGAAGCTGGGCAGTGGCCGATGTCTGGGCTGAGTGCACCCTCCCCACAGCAGCCTGCCATCAACCCATCTGTCCCCATGTGGACACGGAGGCCTGCCGTGGCCCTGTAGGCCAAGGAAGAAGGGCTCTGTTGGAAACCAGCAGTGCTGCCCGCTCCCCGAGAGCCCAGGGCCAGCGGCTCCTCTCTGCAGACCTCCGAGAGGCCCGAGGTAGCATCAGCAAGGCAGAGGAGTGGACCTGGTGACATTTGGCTCTTGGAAGCGGTATCCCCAGACGTCTCCAGTACTGCAGATTCACATCTGTGTTGGGGCAGGGTTGAGAGGGAGGTCCCCCCGCCCCCCAGAAGGGCCTGAAACTCTCGCGGTGCTGCATTACTCTCTGTCCCTTCTTATGGGAACGGAGCACGTTCCTGTCATCAGCCCACGGCAGCTGCGTGCGGCATGTCAGAGGTCACTGCATTTGCCCGGGTGGACTATGCACGTCCATCTCCAAGGACAGGCCAACGTAGAGGTCCTTGCCCTTTGCTACCTGGGGGTTGAGCACTTCCCCAGCACATTTCACGGGAGATTTGCTGAGCTCAGGCCTTTGAAGGGTCCAGAGGTATTTCCTAGGTGATAATAGGTTGCAACTGAATTTCACCAAGATGATCTTTAACCTAGGAGGTTGTAAATCCGAGCCTGCTCTTCTTCCAGGGCTGCAGGCTCTGTTCCTGCAAAGGCTTAGTGGAGGGCAGCGGGCAGCCCCTCTGCAACTTGTCGCCTGGCTGCAGGCGCGGGGAGGTCCACAGGTGAAGCTGGCCACCCTGAGAGCCATGAACAAGCTAATGAATCAAAGGTTGTGTGGGGCTCGGCTTTTAATAGGGGACCAAAGGGCCCTGGCCCTGCCTTCTGTTAAGAGCACCTCGCCTGCATTATCATTTAACCCTCGAGAGCCTCAAGGTAGTTCTGAGCTCGGCAACATTTTATAAACAAGGAAATAGAGGCACAGAGAAGTGAAGGAGCTGACCTCCAAGGTTATACACCTTGCTGTATTTGGATGGCCTGGGGCCAGGGCTGCAGCAGGGCCTGGAATGTGCAAGGCCCTGGGTTCCATCCCCAGCACCGCAAAAAAAAGTAAGGGAGAGAGAGAGAATCGGTCAAGGGCATCGGTCCAGAGAGGCAGCCCCCTCTGGCCTAGGACAGTCCCCTGTCATTCAAGCCTTCCCGGTGCCCAAGCCGGGTCCCCCACCTCTCCTGGGGAAGCCACTCTCCCCTGGCCACCTTCTTGCGGGAGTTTATCACGCTGTTGAAATTCTCAGCACATTCACGGTCTCCAGAACTCTGGTGAGTCCCTGGAACTCAACTGTGTCCTTCCTGGGGCCCAGGCCTTGTCCTGGGACCTGGTACCCAGGGAACGTGAGGTCAGCAGTTGCTGAGCGACTGCGACTGTGTCGTGAGATCAACTCTCCGAGAAGTTCCTGAGCAGGTTTGGTGCCTATTTAGGTCCTGAGTTTGCTTGGAAGGATTTGTTTTGCTCTACCTTGGCCTTTCTCGTCAATGAGCCCTTTGCTTCGGGATCCCTGTGGATTCTCACCCAGTGGTAAGAAGTGATACCGAGAGATCCCGGGCACCCTTTCTGTGGCGTATCCCAGTGACACCATCTTGCTGGCCTGGACCCACCGGCATGGCCACCATCCACCTGTCTTATTGGGATTTCGTCAGTTTTACGTACCTTCCTTTGCACTTGTGGGGGGTGGGGGCTGTTTGGTTTGGCTGGGGATGAGACCAGGGCCTGGTGCGCATTCGGCACGTGCCCTTCTGCTGAGCTGCCCCCGCCCCCACCTGCACACTTTGGAACAACTGCCGGTCTCACAGGGGCCGGCTGACCCCTGAAGCAGCAGCCTCCGTCTTGGGTGACTCAGAGCCTGACTCCAACAGGCTTGGAGGTGGCGCTGGGAGGTGGAGGCCGCGGGTGGCGGGGAGGGCAGCCCTGCAGGGCCCCGGTGCCTGGGAGTGGGGCCCTGGAGAGCGGGCTCCGGAAGAACCATCTGAAGCCTGAGGGGTGAGGAAGGGGAGGGCGCGGGAGGACAGACCCTCAAAAGGCCGCAGGGAGACGGAGCGGGGCGCAGACCACGGGCTGTGAGAGGACTTAGGGTGCCATCCAGCGGGCGCCCTGCTTACAGCTCAGTGGTTTCTGAGGCTCAGTCCTTCTCATCCCTGGTTCCAGGGTTTCGTCTTAGCCGAGCACGGCCTGAACCCTTGCTTCTGGGTTCGAATCCCAGCCGGGCTGCTCCCAGTAGTGAAAACCTAGGCAGCTCGGTCTGCGCTGGGTGCCGAGTCCCTAAGTGGGTGTGACAGCTCGCGGACCTCGTGTTCACTGTGGGGCTGAAGGAGGAGCCCAGGGGAAGCCTGCAGGACAGGCCTGGCGCTTGGAAGTTGCTCAGTGAACATCAGCATTCTTCTTGGTGCTCCCTCGCTGTTTCTTTAAATCAAATCGGTCGGCTGTGTTCACTGAGCTTCACCTTAAGCAGCTAGATCTGTGCAGGCCAGGTCTCTCTCTCTCTCTCTTATTTTAATGTTAATGCAATTAAAAGGAAAACATTGCCATTGAGATACATGTGTCATCTGTTACTTTCTCTTGGGAAATGCATCCCATCACCAGGAATCCAGGGCAACTTGGGGGTGCCTTCTTGTGTGTCGGGCAACTCCCGTGACTCTGAGCCTTTGCCTCCCTGTTGGGAGGATGGGCGTGGTAAAGCAACCTCCGACAGAAGTATCGTGGCACGTAGTGAGCCCTCCAGAAACCCTTCCCTGGCATGAGCCTGCTCTGTGGCATCAGACAGATTGCTTGTCTTCTCTGAGCCTTGTTTTTTTTTCCCCCTGTTAAGTGGGAGAGTTGGGCAAGATCTCCATGAGGTTTGTAAGCAATTATGAAAGAGTTCTTGATTTGAAAATTCCAGTTGTCACAACCACTTTGCTAAAAGAGGGGCTTGCATGCCGGTGGAGTGATGGCTTGGCTGTGACAGGCGCATTCTTGAGGCTGAGGTGCCCCTGGAGTACCTCAGCTGTCTGTGCTGGGCTAGTTCATGGGCAGAGAGCAAAACAGGGAAACCCGGTAGATCCCTGCTTCCTGACACTTTGGCTCCAACTTGGGGCCCAGAGGGTCGTTACCTGGGGACACTGACCTGCATCTCTGTGAGCTCCGTTCTTTGTTCTGGGCTCCTCAAGCCTGAGAGGAAGAGCCCAGGTTTGTCTGGGGACGTCCTTTGGGAGTAAGAGCATCACACTGATGCCACATGGCTTCAGGGAAAAGTTGCTGAGTCTCCAAGACATCGCGCCACATGAGTTGGCTTTGCGGAGAGAGAGGAGAAGTCCTCAGAGATTTCTGTTAAAAGACTGGAGTGAGAAGCAGATGGCTCCTGGTGGTTGTGATAAGAGGCGGGCACCTTGCTGTGGTTTTAATTTGCTGCAGGAAGCAAATGATGGTAAAGATTGCATTTCTCTGCCTCTGCAGAATCATCACCCTAGGCATCATGCTCGGTTTCTGCAGAAAAACCAGGCAGCCAGACAGACCTGGGTTCCAGTCCTGACTGCCACCCTCTTGGTGCAAGAACAGGGGCACGTTTTGTTTAACCGTCTCTGAGCCTCAGCGAACTCACGGGCAAAAAAATCAGACCACCACGGCTTTTTTAAAAAATATTTATTTTTAAATTGTACACAATACCTTTATTTTGTTTATTTATTTTTATGTGCTGTTGAGGATCGAACCCACGGCCTCGTGCGTGCTAGGTGAGCGCTCTACCACTGAGCCACAACCCCAGCCCGGACCACCATGGCTTTGCAAGGTGTTTAAGAGCATCCGTCGGTGGTGGTGTTTGGAAATCCATCTGCACAGGGCGAGTGTAGATGAAACCTGGCCCACCAAAGGGCCCTGTGGCTTTCTTTGCCTCCGTTTCCTCATCTGCCATGTGGGAGAAATTTGTCCTGTGATGGGGAGAGGCTAAGTCTTCAAATGAAGAGCATCTAGCATCTGTAGAGAGACCAGTTATTGGTGGTAACTGTAGAGACGGGTTTGCCCCGATACCTGCCGTCCCTCAGGACTGCGCCCTAACCCCGGGGCCTGGGCAGACAGACAGTGCACAGAACCTCAGGCCTGGACACCGGGAATCTCTGAGCCATCAACTCCAAACCAAGTCCCTTCACCAGCCGCTGAAAGCCCGTCCCGTGTGCCTCTGGAGGTGATCCCCCGTCCAGCAAGAGAGCTTTCTGAGTTTTTGAGCCAAAATCTGCCTTCTGGTTACTTCTTTCCCATTTTACAGCTCATGGAAGATGGCGGCCAGAGCAGAACCAGGTCTGGCTGCGCGGCTCACCCCCGTGACCCCTGGGCCCCATTTCCTTGTCATCCAGGTTCCTTTTGCCCCCCGCCCTCTGCCCAGGACCCACCAGGTGGGGCACAGGCAGGGGTCAGGAAGAGCCCATGGCCGCGGGGCGCTCACAGGGAAGGCGGCTGCCTGGCCAGGAGCCCTCTGGAAGGTGAGGGTCTGGGCTGTCTGGCTGGTCCTTGACTCCTGTAGATGTGGACAGGTGAACAGGGAGGGTTCCAGCAGCCAGGCACTGTAAGGGGCAGACCTCGGCAGGCCCATGTGGACAAGCCTGTCCACGCCGAGAGTCGCTGTTCACATCCCTGCGGGGGACGCGCCTCGGTGGAGCCGATGCCTGTAGTCGGCCTGCGGCTCCCGTCCCCAGGGGCGAGTGCAACCCAGGAACTTGTGGACATTCACCTTGACACTCCATCTCACATCCGCTGTGAGAGGAGAGAGGGGAGCGGGGAGTTGGTGTGGTGTCAATCAAGCTGTCAATCAGGAACGAGAAAATGAGGAGTAAAAAACTCCAACAGAAATAAAATCTGGTGGCCTGAAGTCACGGCACTAGTGCCAGCTGGGGGCAGGAAGAAAAGCTGTCAGGCCCCAGAGAAGCTCATTCCAGGCGGGGCCGCCGCAGGGCCCTGTCCTCATGTCACAGGGCACTCGAAATGTTTTTTAACTATTTTTTTAGTTGTTGATGGACCTCTGTCTTATTCATTTATTTATATGCGGTGCTGAGGATCAAACCCAGTGCCTCACACCTGCGAGGCAAGCGCTCTACCGCTGAGCCAGCCCCGGCCCCGGGACCTGAGGTCTTCGTTGGAAGGCTGGTTCTATTCTCCTGGTGGTCAGAGGGCTTCGGTGGCTTCCGTGGTGGGCTTCGCTTTACGATAACCCCGTGAGCTGCTCCACGCGAACTGCATTGAGGGCAGAGAACCCGGGAGTCTCCTGCAGCCACCCAGGGGAAGGCTTGGGTCCAGGTGGAGACAGGAAGAGAAAGTGACTTGAAAACTCTCTCTGGACAGAGAGAACCCGGACGCTGCTGGACAGAGTCCAGGAGAGTGCGGTCAGGGCCTGGTGCTTCCCGGGTCCCGTGCCAGCGCTGGGTGTGGGAACCTGCATTCCTTTCCTGGTGTGTGAATTGTCAGTTGCAGAAGATGAAGGTTGGTAGATTGGAGAGGGCGATAAGCACCTCTCTGGCCTGGTGGCCAACCACAGGTCGGAAAAAAGTACACGGGAGAACTGGACACAGGGGGCCACGCCGGGGATCCCAGCTCTGGGGGAGGCCAAGGCAGGAGGAGTACAGTTCAAGGTGAGCCTGGGAAAATCAGTGAGGTTCTGTCTCAAAATAGGATAAAAAGGACTGGGGGTGTAGCTCAGTGGTAGAGGTAGTGGTACTGGGTTCCATCCACAGTACCAAAGCATAAATAGGATGATGCATATAGGTTATATGCAAATACTGTGCCATTTCATCTAAGGGGCTGAGCATCCATGGGACAGCTGTGCAGTCATCCCCTGGGGTTGCTGTAACAAATCGCCACAAGCTGGGTTCCTCAAAACAACAGGAATTCATTGTCTGATACTTATGGAGACCAGAGATTCGAGGTCAGGGTGTCCACAGGGCCCCGAGCTCTCTGAGGGCCGGAGGATTCTGGGCTCGGCGGCTACCAGAGGAAGAATCGAGAGCCCCTGAGCTCACGGTTCCTCTCCAGCAACTGCTTTCTCACCCCTGTCCCATGGCTCCTGGAGGCCACCCGTCAAGCTCCCTGCAGACAGGAGGAGATGGACCAGAGACCAGTGAGGGCTGACAGACAGGTGGGCAGAAGGGGGGCAGTGTCCCTACAGGTGCCATCCCCTTAGACCCACGGATAAAGGAGGTGTGACCCCATTTCAAGGACGCTGAGGTTCAGAGAGGTCAGGCCACCTGCCAGAGGCACAGGAGGTGGGGGAAGCGCCTGTGTTTCAGCGGCGGCACCGCCCTCGGTGCAGAGCCCTCCCATGCGAGGCTCCTGGCGAGGGCTCCCCCCGCCCCTGGCATGAACTCGGCGCCCTCTCTCACCCTCTCTCACCCCAGGGGCTCAAGGGGCGGCCTGGATGGGGGGGTCACACCTCCTTTATCCGTGGGGTTTGTCATGCAGTTAGGGCCACTCCACCTGTGGCTCGAGTGGGCGGAACGTCCACGGTGGCTTCTCTCTGTGCACGGTCTCGTGCTCCCGGCTCTCCGTGTGGCTCGGACTTCTCCTGGCTCAGCAGTCTCAGAGCAGTTCCCTTCTCATGGAGGCTAGCCTCCAAGGGCAGGAAGGGCAGTGCTGACCCTGGTAGGAGCAGTGCCAGGAGCTGGCCCAGCATTGCTCTGCCACGTGGTGGTGGCGTCCTGACTAGTCACACATGACAGTAAATGCACTTCAGCGCCTCACACGAAAGTGGAGTATAACTTCTCGTCCTTCTGGTTGCACATGATGCAGAATCACACCGCGCCCGTAGTCACGTCCAATCCATTCCACTGTCCTTCCACCCCCAGACACCCTCCCCTCCCTTCACGCCCCTCTGTCTGATCCAAAGTGCCTTCTTCTTCCCTAACCTCCACTCCCTGATTGGGGATTAGCCTCCTCAGATCAGAGAAAGCAGTCAGCCTGCTCTTGGGGACTGGCTTACTTCACTTGGCATGATGTTTTCCAGCTCCTCCGTTTACCGGCAAATGCCATGATTTCATTCTTCTTTCAGGCTGAGTAATAGTCCATTGTGTATATGTAGCACATTTTCTTTATCCATTCATCTGTGAAAGGTACCTAGGTTGGTTCTGTAGTTTACTATTGTGAATTGAGCTGCTAGAAACATGGATGTGACTATGTCACTGTAATATGCTTTGGGTATAAACTGAGGAGTGGGATATCTGGGTCAAATGGTGGTTCCATTCCCAGTTTTCTGAGAAATCTCCATACTGCTTTCCACAGTGGTTGCACCAATTTGCAGCAATGTATGAGTGTGCCTTTTTCCCACATCCTCGCCAACATTTATTGTTGCTTGTATTCTTGATGATTGCCATTCTGACTGCAGTGAGATGGAATTTCAGTGTAGTTCTGATTTGCATTTCTCTAATTGCTAGAGACATTGAACGTGTTTTCATATATCTGTTGATCCACATTGGTTTTTTACAACAGCTGTTTTGATATGATTCACCTGCTACACAGTTTGCCTACTTAAAGTGCACACTCAGTGATTTAATTGTTGTTGTCTCGGCCACTTTAAGTGTACAATTCAGTGGCTTCGGCTGCCGTCACACTGTTGTGCAACGATCACCACTGTTTTCACAACTTCTAAAAAGAAACTCTGCAACCATTGAAAAATCACTCCCTTTCCCTCTCCCCATGTTTGTCCACTTTCTGCTGCTATGACGAAATACCTGAGATAAACAACTCAAAGGAGGAAAGATTCATTTTGGCTCACAGTTTCAAAGGTTGGCAAAGATGGAATTCCAGTGTGACTCTGGACAGGTGTCTTGGCTGCTCTGTGCCTCGGTTTACCCTTTTGTGAAATTAAAATATAATAGTGTATCATGCCACATCTCTCAGTGATCAAAATACAGTCGTCCCTGCTTTTCTGCAGGGGATACATCCCAACACCCCCAGGGGTGCCTGAGACAGCAGGTGGTATCAGACCCTGGAGGTACTGAAATTCTCCTGATGCCTGGCAGCCTGCCCACAGTCCTGGGGTCCATCTGTCCTCCGTGGTTTATGCCTGGCGACTCCTTGGCTCCGATACTCTTGCACATGGGGCCATTATTAAGTAAAAGTAGGGGTTCCTTGAGCACAAGGTGACACTGTGACACTGTGACACTGTGACAGTCCCTCTGGTGGCTGAGGCCGATACAGAGAGGCTGACCGATGGGTGGTTGACGTGCGCAGCTGCTCCCAGGGATGATTCGCATCTGGGCAGGACAGAGCGGGACCCTGCGCGGCTCCACCCTGACTCTCCACACACTGTGACCTGGTGATTTCCGGAACTTGGCACCAACCGTTTCAGACCCTGGTCGACCTCAGGTAACTGAAATGGTGGAAAGAGAAGCTGCGGCTTCGCGGGGACTGCGGCAGGCGGGTCGATGCCGCCCTGAGCCCGCAGGTCTCTGGGGATGGGGGAGACATGAGTCAAACAAGACCCATGTTAAGGTGGGAAGCAGGAAGGGCCAGGGAGGGCAGGGTGCCGGGAACTGGACAGCACAGACCAGAGGAGGACAGGGGGGGAGCCACCTGGGTCTCGGGCTTTGGGATTGGAGAGACAGCCGGGGGGTGCCGGGGGGAGAAGAGGAGGGCGGGGTGGAGGATAAGCAGGCCTGCAGGGCCTCCTGGAGGCCGTGTGGCCTCTCCTGTGGAATGGGGACCATTGGAGGACTTTGACCAGAGGCAGGACTGAGGAGATCTGACCGAACCTTTGCAAAAAACTCCTCAGGCTCTGTGTGGGTGGGACGCAGACTGAGCAGGTTGCTGGCGAGGGGCGTGGTGGAGGGGTGCTGGTGGGGTGGAGAAGGGGAGCGATCTGGGTCTGTCTGTCGGGTGCACCTGGGGATTAGGCGTGATGCAGAGAGGGCTCTGGAGGGTGGAGCAGCGTTCAGGTGGAGTTGGAGAGCAACTCTGGGGTCACGGTGTCACCTCTGACGGGCACCTGCTATTTATAGAGAACAATGCTGGCTTTCCAGACATGATGGGAAAGCTCCCGCCTGCTGCATTGCTGTTAAAAACACAAGAGAACTTTTTTTTCTTTTGGGGTGCTGGGGATGGAACTCAGGGCTTCACACTGCAGGCCACCTCCCCTGCCCTAGAAAGCAAGATCGTTTCAAGGAAAAGTTTTATAAATGGTGGTAAACGTGGGGAAAAAAATTAGCATGGGCTCTGGATAAATGCTCTTTGTATGCTGATGTGTCAGGGGGGAGAAGGGCAGAAAGGGACCCTGCCAAAGTGGGTCTGGAGATTTCTCTGAACTTGAACTTGGTTGTCAGGAAGTAGGACAGACCTGTGGCTTGAAGGCTCGGGATGCCTGGAGCAGAGGCGGGCAGACTTTTCCTGTAAAGGATCTGTTCGGCCTGGGGTGGCGGGGTCACACAGTTTCTCTCCCAGCTACAAGAGCACTCTGGGTGTAGCCGGGTTACAATAAAACTTTATTAACCAAACCGGGCCCATAGCCCTGGTTTGCAGACCCCGGTCTAGAGTCGGATCCCAGGGCAGCCTAGCCCCCAGATATCCTTGTTCCTGGCCTTCAAGGAATTCCAAGCTGAATTCTGAGCTTCCCTGGCTTCCACTCTCCTGGGATTGGTTTCCCCGTGAAACAAATGCGCTGAACTCCCGGATTTGGCGACCTACTTCCCGCTCTAAGCATTTCCACCTGGGGATTGGAAGACAGTTTGACCTGGTTCAATGCCAGAAAACTCACGTCCTTTTTATAGTGCATTTGGAGGTTCGTCTCCGCTTTCCACACCTTCAGGATCCAAACGGAACACAGATCAATTTTCAGGTACCTCTGGGGCTCTCTGTCAAAGCCACGTCGAGTTATTCGGTAGCTGTTGTCCCATAATTAAATGTCTAGACACATTCGCTGCCGTCCCCTGACGTTCCCCTGATGCCCTGTTAAGGTTTCTCTCTGGATTGTTTGAGAATGGGCAGGAGGCTCCCTCTCCCCCAAACGTGGGGTAAAATCAATCATACAGATCATTCACAAAGAAGCCGAAACTGCAAGAACCTAGGGGAACAAACAGCCTCGTGTCCAAGACAAAACACTGTCAAACAGAAAGCCCACTTCTTTCCAGACTCCCTTCATCAGGTATTGGTTTATGATCTTGTTTTTGCACCTCTGCAAAATCACAGCCAGGCTGCGTAGGAAATTTTATGGGGTTTTTTTTTCCTTCTCTCATTACATGGATTCAGAAATCATTTGCCTGTCTTTTACTTAGTTTCCAGTAAATTCCAGTATGATCCAGTCTTTGTTCTACCTCTGCTGGTGGTGTTCACGTTGGTTTTGGTCGTGCGCTCTTCTAATTGACCCCACGCTCGACATCTCTCTACAGAACTGTTCCCTCGTTCAGGTTTATCTGCATTGGCTCAATTCCTACAGTTGGGATTCTTTGACATTAAAAGTTTTAATATCTCATTCTCCCTGTGGCCCCATGGTTTTCTGTAAGGGTCAGACTCGGGTACCCCCCAGGAGTGTCTATCTGGACAGGGAGCTGGGGGTGACGCTCTGACCCGCAGCCCTGAGGCCAGAGGTACAGACGCTCCACTCTCAGGGGGTTGGCTGGTTGGTTGGTTTGTGGGCGCCACCCCTGACGCACCCTGGGTTTTACAAAGCGATTAAGTGAGAGGGCACATTTCATGGTCCCTTCGCAGTGAGTGACACCGTGGAGTGAGTGTGACTCAGTATGCCAGCCACTTGCCCACGTCTCGGTCCCGCCTGTGTGCCCTGGAGTATCATGGCGCACAGTAGGCTCTTAGGATAGACGTTTCATATATTAGTAACTTTTTTTCTGAGCCCTCATCGCCCCCACCTGTAAAATGGGAATGAACGAATTCATTCCACAGATACTGCATGTCCTGCCACGTGCCCTCGGGGACCTCGTGTCCCTGCATGGCTCTGCTGAGCCGCCACCAATGACCACGGTGGCCAGGAGGAGGGATGGGACTGAGGAGACCAGCAGATGGACTGGAGACACCTCAGAGGCAAATTTGAGTTCCACTTCTAGTGGTCCTGACCGCCACGGCGTTTCACGAGGGCGTTTCTAAACGTGGCCACACTGTGAGACCAGGGGAGCTGGCGGGACCCAACCCGGCGTGACCTCACCAGCACTCCAGGATGATGCCCACCCCAGGTTCACATTTCGCCCAGGCTCTGGACTAGCCCAGAGTCACCCCAGAACCAGGACCCGTCATAAAGTCACTACCGCCATGCCCGTCCCCACAGGGACATGGCCTGACTCCCGTGTCTTAGTGAAAATGAGGGTGGGGCTTGGCTGGGGGAGAGAGCCTCCCGCAACCCTCCAGTCCAGGTCAGAAAGAACCCAGCAGCTCTGTGGTCCCAGGGGACCTGATCTCAGTCCCCTGGAGGCAGAAGAAGAGCGTGGGTGGCACGGATCACCTGGCGGGTTCCCTGGGTCTCGCGGGTGAGAAGTTCAGGTCGGTCACGTGCCTTCGAACTTTTAAGTGATCTGACCTATTGATTCATCAGATGGTTTAAAATTAAGTGCTACAGGGCAAGTGCTTGTCTCTGAGTTTCATGTTTCCAGGCCTGTGGCTGGCAAGATGTACAGAGCATTCTAGAACATTTATTATTAGTCGGCAGCGACAGGAGACCAGGGCTTTCAATCAACCTTGGTTTGAACTCCAGCTCCTCAGATGGGCTCCAAGATGGTGGATGTACTCCTCCACTGCGTGAGCTCATTTTTCTCCTCCGTAGCTTGTGAGAGCCCCTGTGCCACAGGGCAGGAGAAGAGGTGCCAGGGGATCAGCCAGTGCTGGTCACTAGCTAAGGGTTCACCTCCTTCCAGATATGTCCCAGCCCTCCCACCTGGGCTACATTCTCCAGTGAGCCGCACGTGGCCGTGGTATCCGAGATGTGCTAGAAGCATAAAATACACACCTGGTTTTGGAGACTTAATTTGCCAAAAATCACATAAAAAATTTCATCAAGTGGTTTTTATATTGATTACATGTTGAAATGATACGTTGGACCTAGATTAAAAAGGATCTACAACATTTACATCAGTTATCATGTATAGTCTGTGTTATGCATTATATATATATATATATTTTACGTTATATGTGACACATTATACATAAAATTATATACATCACACACAAAATATACATTAAATGGAATATATAACACTGCACAGGTTAAATGGGGTGTTATACATATTATATATTCTACATTACATATAATGTTTTTTATGTATCACACACATCAGTTAAATAGATGATACATTATACATAGGGTATACATGATATGTAGGTTACTTAGATTGTACAACATTAATTCCATCTGTTTCTTTTCAATATGACCTAGAAAACCTAAACTAGCACATATGACTCACATATATCCGTCTTTTCAAGAGCATTGGTCCAAAGGCATGATTTAAGAAGCAGGGATGAGGTGGGCACAGTGTCACATTGCCTGTAACCCCAGTGACCCAGGAGGCTGAGGCAGGAGGATTGCGAGTTGGAGGTCAGCTTCAGCAGTTTAGCAAGGTCCTAAGCAATTTAGTGAGACTCTGTCTCAAAATGAAAAATAAAAATGGGCTGGGGGTGTGGCTCAGTGGTAGAGCGCCCCGGGGTTCAATCCCCAGTGCCAAAAGGAGGAGGAGGAGGAAGTGAGGAGGAGGAGGAGGCAGTGGAAGGGCATGAACTTGGCAGTCAGAACGCCCGGCCTGCCCTGGGCGCAGCACTCTCGGGAGCTGGCAGGGCGTCCCCTCACCTGGGCGGGCCTCTGCCAACATCTGCGCAGTGGGAGCGAGGCCACACAAAGGCATCGATTGGGACCTCGATCGTGCTTAGCGCAGCCCCGGGCGCACAGTGGGTGCTGCAGCACAGACAGAGGCCGGGGCCTGCTGTGCGTGTGCTGGGATTGCTGTGTGCAGAATGGGCTGAGCACGTTCCGGGGTGAATGCAGTGACTCTCGCTGGGCTGCGGCCTGCCCTCTTCACCTCCCTACAGCGGTCCTCAGAGCAACTCGGGAGGCGGGGCAGCTCCTCGTGGAGATGAGGAAGCTGAGGCTCAGGAGCACTTCCAGGTCTGAACAGGAACTAGCCCAGGCCTCCTTCTGCCAACCTCCCCGGACTCTTTCAGAACTTTCCAAGCCTCCAAGGTGCATTTCTGTGTTTCCTTCGCCCTCCAATTAAATAGCTCCTGTAGCGGTCCCCAGAACAGGAGAGAAAACCAGGCTGCGGTACAGCCCAGCAGCTGGCGAGGCTGACTCTCCTGCTGGTGCCGTGCTGTTGTTACCTAGGGTGGCCTGCGGGCAGAGATGCCACTCCTGTGGTCCACTCTGGTTTTCCAACCGCGTGGAAAGCCGTCTCAACACCTGCGACATGTTTCCTGGACAAATCAGTACCCACTTCTACCTCAAACCAATGTAGTGGCCAAGGATAAGGAGCTGCCTGGCCTGGGGGGGCACCCCACACCTGCTCATTTACAATTCGTTTTAACTTAGTATATGAAGCACTTTCCCACAGCGGCACACAGAGCACCCCCTCACTCTTTTTACTGGACGCATGCTGTTCTATGTCACGGGTGTGCCAAAATTTATTAAGACAGTTTCCACAGATGGACACTTAGGGTCTTTTCAGTTTATGTCAATGAGACAAATTCCTGCAAGTCGATTGACGCTGGAGAAAATGGTCTGTGTTTTTAAAATGTTATAGATTTAGATAGATTGCTCCCTGAAATATTTGCAGAAACTGCCTTCCCACCAGCAGCGTGTGAAAAGCCCCACACGATCCGCGTGGCCCGATACTTCAGGATCATAAGGCAGAGTGGAGAACGCAGAGAGGGAGCCAGAGGGCAGCTGGGAGGCCAGTCAGGAGGTGGGCAGCTGAGAGCAGGGACAAGAGAAAGAGCAGCGGAGTCGGAGCCCAGGGTTCCTGTGGAAGTCCATGCCCGGGGCGTGGGGGGTGAGTGGAGGGGCGAGGAACCAAGGGTCCCTCAAGGGTCTGGCTTGCACACAGTGGTTGTTCACTGAGATGCCGCACACAGCAAGGGACCGAGTGTCGTAAGGGAAAGGCCATGCTGTGGCTGAGGCTGTGCTGAGCTTGGTGGGCAGGGTCTCCTGTTGGGGCATGGTGAACCACTGTGAAAACCAGGAGTGTGCCTGAGGTCTTGCAGAGATGGGTGAGTTGTTGGAGAGATGGATGGATGATAGAAGAGGGGTGGATGGGTGGAAGAGAAGGTGAAAGGATGGAAGGATGGATGGATGGACGGGAGGGTGGAAGAGAAGATAGATGATGGATGGATGGAAGAGAAGATGGGTAGATGGATGGGAGCATAGATGAGAAGATGAATCCAAGAGGGGATGGATGGATAGAAGAAAATATGGATGGATGGATGGATGAACAGAAAGATGGACAGGTGGATGGGAGAAGAGAAGGATAGATGTATAAGTAGACAGAAACCTAGATTTTACTCTGTTTAGATTGAGCCATATGAAATTGCTATTTTTCTTTAATATCTATTTTTTAGCTGTAGTTGGACACCATACCTTTATTTATTTTTACGTGGTGCTGAGGGTCACACTCAGGGCCTTGCACTTGCTAGGCAAGTGCTCTACCGCTGAGCCACAACCCCAGCCCCTGAAATTGCTATTTTGTTGTTCAAAAATGATCAGATCTTGGGATTGGGGCTGTGGCTCAGTGGTAGAGCGCTTACCTAGCATGTGTGAGGCCCTGGGTTCAATCCTCAGCACCACATAAAAATGAATAAAATAAAGGTATGTAGTCCGCCTACAACTATAAAAATTTTTTTAAATGATCAAATCTTTGTTTTATATAGGCCAAAGTATTTTAGAGCAAGGGTGCTGATGTCTGCAGTTTATTTTGAAATGCATCGAAAAATAGGATTGAGAATGGATGGAGGGTAGACAAGTGGTGAAGCAAGGCCGGCAATGTTGATGGTGGAAGTGGTGTGTTGGGCTTGTGGGTGTTCGAGGTGAGATTCTTTCAACTCTCCCATACAATGGAAATTTCCATGACATATTCCTGGGAAATGTTTCCCCATGGTAATTATTGGCAGTTTCATGTAGTTCCACCCAATATTTATTTCTCATTTGCCAAGAGTTCCTTCCGGGTTCCCAGTCGGTGACATCAACAGACCTGCCTTGCTACAATCTCCTTTGGCCTATTCTCCCCCGATTTGGAGGGCAGGGGTCCGCCTTTCTCCCTCCCAGAAACCAGGTGGAATGGCCCTGATGTGCTGATCACTGCTCCCAGTACCCGGTATCCGGCTGGTAATAATTATAGATTTCCTCTGCGATCCGATCCCATTGGTTGCCGGGGCAACGGCGTAATCGCTCAACTGAAGGGCTGTCACGGTGATTTAGAACCCACACGGCTCCTGCAGCCTGCAGTCTGGGTGCCCCCACCCCTTGCCGTTGTCATGGCAACCGATGAGCTGCACAGGACCGAAAGCTCTGTGTCAGCCTCCTTCCCCCTCCCTGTCCCGTGATCGTCCCCACTTCCTCCTCGGGCCCCTCTTGGACGGGCGTTGACCCCAGCGAAGGCTGTGGGGGAGAGTGATTGATCCCCAGGTTACCCCAAGTCCCCGGGAGGGGGTCGGAGGACACTAAAGCCGGAACAGCCCCTCCCCGAGGGGTCTTGGAAGTGGCTTGGCACCCCTCCTGGCTCAGCCCCTTTCTGCTGAGCCTGGCTCTGCTGAGCAGCCCGCACGGGCGTCCTGGGGGAGCCATTTAGGAGTCTAGGAGGAGGCCTGGGAGGGGAAGGGGTGGGGACGGCTGGTTTCTGAAGGTCTGAGAAGATGCCGCTCATCTTTCTGGCTTAAACCAACGGGGCTTAAAACGTCTTAAAAAAAAAAAAAAAAACTGTGTTCCGTTTTCCCTGTTTATCTCTCCCTTCCTGTCCCTGGTTCCCCTTGTCTCTTGCGACTCTTCCCCTCCGTTTCTGTCCCAGAGCCCTCTCTCTCCAAACCCTCTGCAGTCCCTGGCTCTTCCCCTCCTCCTCCTCCTCCTCCACCTTCGTCCTCTCCCTGAGCACTCGCTGGATCCCAAAACTGCTTGCTTCCCAAGGGCCCTCTTCTCCCTCCTGAACCTGACCCCATGTTCTGGCGACTGCCTGGAGCACCCTCCCACCGTGGGAGCTGGTACCAGGCAGTAGCTCTGAGGATGAGCCCAGTGAGCCGCGTGTCTGGGGCTCTGCAGCATGACATAGAGGGAGTGCTTTAAGCAGAACAGGCTGCAGGACCCTGACTGCCAGGCACGTGAGTGCAGGTGTGTGTGCTGGTATGTGGAGGTGTCTCAAGGCAGTGCTGGGGTGTGCAAGTCCGTGTGTGTGTGTGTGCCCGCGTGCGTGTGTGTGTGTGCAGACACACCTATGTGAGGCTTTCTGTGTGAAGGACACACAGACGTACATGACAGATTTTTCAAGGATGTTCTCTTGAGCCTCTTTGAACCAGCAACTAAATAAAGATAGATACAAAGATGATAAGTAAGCCATTTGCTTTCCCCCGGAGGCTTGCAGAAAAGTCTGCGTGCATCTGGTCCCCGGAAATGCAACAAGGGTCGCCTTGAAAAGCCTTTTGACTCAAGCCCCAAAATAAATCCCTCCCTCCCGTTCTCGGGGCTGAAACAGCACTCGAATCCCTTTCTCCTGAGCGAGCGAGGCCGGCAGATCGGGAGGCGGAGGCGCTGTCAGCGGGCATCTCGCCTCCTTCCCTCCACCAGAGGGAAGGAGTTTGCAGGGAGAATCTCAATTGACAACCTGCAGGACTCACGCCCAGAGGGGGTGGGAGGAAGGACTGCGGCTCCCCTCGCATCTTGCGGACAAGATTCAAAAATTCATTTTGGAATTTTACACGGGAGCAGTCCGTGTCCCAAGAGACAGCAGAGGAAAGAAATTTTACAAACAGAATCCTGGAGGCTGGCCTTCAAGATCCCGCAGTCGGTGTGTGCGAGCTGGCCGCCAGGTCACCCAGAAGGGAATCCTTTGTGTGTGGCCTGTCCCCAGGCCCTCGGGAGACTTGGAAGCCATTGCTCTGGGTGAATACTGATGGTGGCCTGGGCACCGGGGAGGGAGGAGAGAGCCAGACCCCAGCGCCAGCCTCAGGAAGTTTCTGCTCCCAGTGGAGACAGACCCGATCCCGGGGGGCCACACGGAGGCACGACCGTCTTCCTCCCCTGCCCTGGCCTCTGGCTGCCGTGGCCACTCTTGCCCACCTGCCACAGCCCTAACTACCTTTCCACTTCCTCTCTGTGGCTCCCAGGAGAGCTTTACCCTCCACCAAGTACCCCCAGTACTGTCCACCGTCCTCCTGGGCCCTCCACAGTGACCTCTGGCTCCTGTGTCCCACATCTTCTCATGAGCTTCCGTTGATTCGAGGGGAATTAAGTTAAAACCTTAAGACTGATGCGTGCTGAGTCCGTGCCCTGGGCTCTTGACACGGTCACGTCCCAGAAGGCAAGATGGCTGGAAAGGGTTCTGGCTTCAAAGAGATTCAAGGGCCACAGACCCACGATCCTGGGCAAGGCCTGAGTCAGTGACACGTTTCTTGAGAGTGAAATGCTCTGTGTCTCAGATGGCTCCTGCTGAGGTCGCACAGGGAAGTAGCCTCGCTCTTTGGGGGAACCAGCTGAAGGCTGGAGGGGTGAATATCACAGTGGCCGTGACTAGCTCTCAAATGGCCCATGGATAGCCAGAGTGGTGTGGACATGGCCAGGCACGGACCCTTGGTGTTTGGGGACGTCCAGTTCCTGTTGAGTGCACTTGTGACTTTTCTGAAGGCTCAGAACTTGCTGCGCAGCCACTGCGTGCTGGGCACGCTGCCCGGCTTTATCCACAGACCATCTCCATCCCCAGAGCAGCCGGGGTGGGCCCACCGCACCCATGTTCCAGGTGGGCAAACAGAGGCAGGGCCAGATTCCAGCCCAAGGCGAGACCGCATTATTAAGAGACACTTCCCTGATTATTGGGAGGTGACTCCAGGTAGCTCAGCAGTCCTGTACCTGTCCAAGAAGCACCTGGGGTCTGAATGTAGAGCTTTGCCACATGGTAGAGGGTGAGGGCGCTGGATCTGCTGCCAGCCAGACTAGCGAACTTAACAGCTGTGTGATGTTGGGCAGGTCACTTGACTTCTCTGGCCTTTCTTCCTGCTTTCTTTCTTTCTTTCTTTCTTTCTTTCTTTCTTTCTTTCTTTCTCTCTCTCTTTCAAGAGTCGATAATGGCTACATCTACTTTGGAGAGTTGGTGTGAGTTTTTAAGGGCATTCTGTGTGATACTTAGAGCAGGGTGTGGCCCTCAGAACGTCATGGGTAAGTGCTCATTGACCCACGGCTGCTGTCGTTGGAACCCTAATTCCCCCCCCCCCTTGGACAAACCTGGAGGGGCCTCCTCTGTCCCTAGGGCTCCCTGGGTCCGCAGCCTGTGGACAGTATGGGTCCCACACTCAGAAGCCTGTGCCTGGAATATTGCTCTGCTGTCACCGGCTTGATGTTCTCAGCCACTTGTTTGGCGAGGGGCCTGGAATATCTGTTTTGCATGGGTCCCACCAATCACTCAGCCAGTCCCGTGTCACCTCCTTATGCGGCCCCGTTGATGGCAGCAGTCAGGCTGCGCCACCTGTCCCTGCAGCCCACAGGTCAGACTATGTGACATCAGCCACACACCAGCCCTGGCCTGAGCCTCAGCACACACGGTTCAGGACAGTGGCCACCTGTGTCCAGGCCGGCTATGGTGCACTTGAGGTGGGGCGGATCCCAACTGAGATGCCCGTGTCATTTTGAAGACTCAGTATTTAGAAACGTCAAATACCCTCTTGTTGGTACTGATGGGGATGGTGTTGGATGGTGTATTTGGGGAACCTCAGGGTAAATCAGATGCACTATGAGAACGGCGCAGGCCGGGGGGACCAGAAGATGGCAAGCTTCCTCCGAGGTGCGCATTGGACGCCTGCGCTGCATTTCTGGTGGGCAGCCCCGCCGCAGACCAGTGTCCCTGTGACTTGGTCCTGGCTCCGACCTGAACCAGACAGCAGGTGACACGCGGCAGCCCTGGCGCTCAGGCCTGACCCGAGTCCCCCAGTCAGCAGGCTCCGTCCCCGGGCACCTGCTGTCCCCTCCTCTCCTTCCTGAGAGCCCCGATGGCCTGAGGATGTTCACAGGCCGCGGGGGACGGGAGGAACTCTGAAGTGGGAATCGGGAGGACCAACGGGGGGATCCAGTTAAAATCCCAGATCACCCTTGGCCCTGCTCCACTCTCGGTGCCCAGAGGCGCGGCCATCAGAGCCTCACAGTCCAGGGCTTGAAGCCGACGTTGGCACTGACAGGCTCAGGGACGTGGGACAGTCACTGCCCTCTCTGGACTCCAGCCCCATCCGTGCGGCAGAGTGGACAGCGCCTGGCGTGTCACACCATTGCAAGGACAGGCTCAGCTGATCAGACGGAGTGCCAGCCCAGCACCCGGCACGTGGGGGCTGTGCCCCTGATCCCTGTGTGCCAGACAGGATCCATGTTGTGAGGAGGACGAAGGCGGACTGTGGGGAGTCCGTAGACCACGTGCAGAGAGGCAGACACGCAGCACGTCCGCGGCCTTACCAAGAACCCGCAGGGCGCCGGCCCTGAAGAGCAGGCTGAGAACCGCCAGGCGGCTTCCCGTGGCCACGAGAATGCAGGCGGGTCTGTCCTGAGCGGGTCTGTCCCCAGTGCCTAACAAGGGAGGGAGGGAGGAAGAGGGCTCTTAGGACAAGGGAGAAGCAGAGATGTGACCACGGTAAACCATGAAGGGTTGTGTGTATAAACCACGGAAACCCCAACCACGGTGACTGCTGAAACCTGGTGGTGAGCGTAGCCAAGTTCATTCAGCTCACCTGTATCTGAAAATTTTCATAACAACAAAAAGTGATCAGTGACTTGAGAAAGTCAGAAGAGTGACCTCTGACTCTGAATCGAGGGCCAAGAAGGCTTCTCAGAGGACATAACTTGAGGCACCATGAGGAGGTGCAGGCAGTTCAGGGAATGTCGGCAGGAGGCGAGGCAGAAAGGACGCACGGACAAGAGGACGCCCCTCAGGAGGCACAGCCAGGAAGGTGGAGGGTGCTGCGTGTCCAGCCAACACCTGGGCTCCAGCCTTGGGCGCTGGGAGCCTGGGAATGTGCAAGCACAGGCGTCAGTGGACCACCACCTTTCCTGCCCCTAACCCTCCAGTGTGTACACGTCGTCACATGCCAACACCCATCAAGAGCTTTCCGAGAACCATGATCTCACTAAAGGACAAAATAAGGCACCCACAATCCACCACAGACCACTTGATGTGGGTGTCCTCTCTGAGGATGTAAAATAGCTGGCGTAAGAACACTCAGTGAACTGCAAGGAAACAGAAATGATCCAAAACTGTATCAGAGAGATTTAACAGAAACATTGATGTCATTTTTAAAAACCTTTGAGTTGAAAAGCACACTACATGAAATGGAAATCATTATAGAAGGCATTAGTGGCAGAATAGACCAGAAGAACCAGTGACCTTGAAAGTTGGCTATTTGGAAATTTAGTTGGAGGAGAAAAATGTAAAAATACTGAAGAGAAATAAAGCCTATGGTAATTTTGGTATAGCATGTATTGGGATTCAAAAGGGACTTAAGAATGCCAAAGGGGTAGAAAGCTTCCCAAATCCAGAGAAAGTTACAATATTCAGGTACAGAAAGGTCAAAGGTGACTTGTCAGATTCAATTCAATGAAGTCCACATATCATAATCAAGCTCAAACATGAATTCTACTTAGACATAATGAGATGAACTTCCTGTACATCTTTTTGAAAATATATCCCCAAGAGAAAATCACGTAAAACAACTTGCAATTAAACTTTATTTGATGCCAGATGAGAAATAAATGTTTTTAAAACTGTAATTTTAATATAATAATTATTTGCTTTGCATGTGCAGACCAGCAGCTTCTAATATTGTACCAGTTCCTTCACCAACATTTATTTCTAAAGTAACTCAGTGGAGACTAAGATTTCAATTGCATTTTTCTTTTATTTGTATATCTACTCTGAAGGTTATTTTTGAAAAATACATTATTTCCATTTGACTTTAGAGGTCATAGGACACATAGGCCATTATGTAACCAAATGCCTTGTCTTTTTAAAAATAAATTTATTTATTTTAATTAGGTATATATGACAGCAGAATGCATTTTGGTTCATTGTACACAATTGCAGCACAACTTTACATTTCTATGGTTGTACATGATGTAGCTTCACACCATATGTGCAGTCCCACCTGTACCTGGAGTAGTGATGTCCATCTCATTCCACCGTCTTTCCTGCCCCCATGCACCCTCCCTCCCCTCCCTCCCCTTTGCCTAGTCAAAGTTCCTCCATTTTTCCAACGTCTCCCCCTCCCCATTATGGGTCAGCATCCACTTATCAGAGAGAACATTTGGCCTTTGGTTTTTGGGGATTGGCTTACTTTGCTTAGCATGATATTATGCAACTCCATCCATTTACCTGCAAATGCCATGATTTTATTCTCTTTTAATGCTGAGTAATATTCCTTTGTGTATATATGCCACAGTTTCTTTATTCATCCATCTATTGAAGGGCATCTAGGTTGGTTTCACATTTTAGCTATTGTGAATTGAGCTGCTATAAACATTGATGTGGCAGCATCACTATAGTATGCTGATTTTAAGTCCTTTGGTATAGACCAAGGAGTGAGATAGCTGGGTCAAATCATGTTTCCATTTCCAGTTTTCTAAGGAATCTCCTTACTGCTTTCCAGATTGGTTGCATCAATTTGCAGTCCCACCAGCAGTGTATGAGTGCGCCTTTTCCCCACATCCTTGCCAACACTTATTGTTGTCTGTATTCTTGATAACTGCCATTCTGACTAGAGTGAGATGAAATCTTAGAGTCTAAGTTTTTATTTGCATTTCTCTAATTACTAGAGATGTTGAACATTTTTTTTGTATATTTGTTGGTCGAATGTACACCTTCTTCTGAGAAGTGTCTGTTCAATTCCTTGGCCCATTTATTGATTGGATTATTTGGGGTTTGGGTGTTAAGTTTTTTGAGTTCTTTATATATCCTAGAGATTAGTGCTCTATTTGATGTGTGAGGGGAAAAAATTTGCTCCCATTCTGTATGCTCTCTAACCTAACTGATTATTTCTTTTTCTGAGAAGAAGCTTTTCAGTTTGAATCCATCCCATTTATTGATTCTTGATTTTATTTCTTGCACTATAGGCGTTTTGTTAGGGAAGTCGGGGCCTAATCCAACATGAAGATTTGGGCCTACTTTTTTTTCTATTAGGTGTAGGGTCTCTGGTCTAGCTTCAGTGCTAAAGAACAAATTAAGTATGAATAGTAATAACTAAATTAATATGATAAGAGATAGATAAGAGACAATGTCAAAAATGTAAAATAGAATAGCAAAAATTCAAAATGTGGAGAGGAATAGAGTGCAAGTAGGGTTTTTGTTGTTGTTGTTGTTGTTGTTTCTTTTCCTTTCTTTACATCAGTTACTATCACTTCAAAATAGCTTGTCAGAAGATTTTTTTTTGTAAGCCTCCTAGAAACCACAAAGCAAAAATCTCTAATAGACAAACCAAAAATAATAACCCCAAAATCAAAACCCACTACTAGAGAAGCAGAACTTAGCCACAAAGGAAGATGTAAGAGAGGGAGAAATAAAGAAAGTAATAACCACAAGACTAGAAAACAAATCACAAAATATCTGTAGTAAGATCTTACCTATCAATCATTACTTTGATGTAAATGGATTAAATTCTCTAATTAAAAGACAGAGCAACTGAATAGATTTTTTTTCCCCCCTGAAGGCCCAACTGTATGCTGCTCACAGGAAACTCATTTCACCTCTAAGGACATTCATAGACTGAAAATGAAGCCATGGAAAAAGATATTCCATGCAAATGGGATCCAAAAGAAAGTAGAGGTAGAGGGATGTGTACTAGGTAAATGGACTTTAAGCCAAAAGCAGTAAAAAAAAGACGAGGAAGGGGGAATTCAATATCTCTTCATAATCAAAGCTCTGAGAAAATCAGGTGTAGGAGTAAGATACCTCCATATAATAAAGTTCTTTAAAAGTGAAAGGAGAGGCTCTAAGTCACAATCTCTCCGCTGACATCATAGTGAGTGGGGAAGCTGAGAGCTCCCTCTGTAAGTTTTGGATCAAGACCAGGGTGAGCATGTTCACCATCTTTACCGAACCTACTTCTGGAAGTTCTGGCCAAACAATCAGGCAAAAGAAAGAAAGAAAAAGCATATCCAGATTAGAAAAGAGCAAGTCAGATTGTCACTGTTTGTAGGTGACATGGTCTTATACACAGTGGATTCCAAACACTATCAGAAACTAGAACTAAAAAACAAATTCAGCAAAGTTGCAGGATACAATACCAACAAGAAGTCAAAAGCTTTCCTATACTCCAATAGCAGATTACCTACAGAACAAGTCAAGGCAGCAATTTCATTTATAATAACTACCAAAAAATAAAATAAAGTACCTAGGAATAAATTTAACCAAAGAGCTGAAATGTCTCTACAATTAAAACCATAAAACATTGATGAAAGAAATCAAAGAAGACACATGAAAAACAGAAAGACACCCCATGTTTGGAAAAATAAATGTTGTTAAAGTGATTAAAAAATCCCCAAAGTGATCTGCAAATTCAGTGAAATTCATATCAAAACTCCAATGACAGTTTTCACGTAAATAGATAAAGCAATCCTAAATTCACATGGAAACACACACACACACACACACACACACAAATAGACAAAACGATCTTGAACTAAAGAACAAAGCAGGAGGCATCACATTACGTGACCTCAAAAGGGCTGGGGGGAGGCTCCGTGGTAGAGCTTGTGTGTACAAGTCTGAAGCCCAGCTAGAGGGGCGTGCACGTGTGTGTGTGTGTGTGTGTGTGTGTGTGTGTGTGTGTCTATGAAGCGTTACCATACCTCTGGAATGAAAACAGCACAGTGCTGACATAAAAACAGACAAACACATCAATGGAACAAAATGCAGGGCTTAGAAGCGAACCCCTGACCTACGGCCAGCTGATCTTCAGCAGAGACCTGAGAACACTCCTTGGGATGTCCACGTGCGGAAGAATGAAGCTATTCCCCCCCCCCACCACATTAAACACACACCCACCCACTCAAAAGGGATTGAAAACTTCAATGCACAACCTGAAACTATAGGAAACTCCTAGAAGAAAACGTAGGGAAACGCTCGGGACCTTGGAACAGGCAGGACATTTCTTTATAAGACTCCCCCAAAGGATCGGAAACAAAAACAAAAAATAGGCAAACGGATGACACCAAGCTAAAAAGCTTCCGCAGAGCAAGGGAAGTCACGGGTGGAGTGAAGCGACAGCTTACAGAACACGTGAGAACATTCGCAGACATGCACCTGACAAGGGGCTTATACCCACCGTGTATAAGGAACTCGAATAACTCAATAAGAGAAAAGTAAAATTCAACTAAAAAATGGAAAACGGACCTCAGTAGACACTTCTTAAAAGATGACTGACAAGTGGCCAATGGTATCTGAGAAGATGCCCAACATCAGTGACCTCGGGGCAGTGTCAGTGAGAACCACGTGAGTCTCTGAAGGCCTTCAGACCCAAGCAGCCTTGTGGCTACCTAGCTAGCTCTGCTCCCTCCGGCTGTGTGTTCACGTGCAAACAGCAGAACCCCTCGGAGCCTGTTTCCTTACCTGAAAGATGGGAATAGGAGTAGACGAGAGGGTGTGTGAGAAGCCTGCAGTCCTTAAGGAGGAGGGTCTCGCTGGTGACAGGCGCAGGATTTGCGCACTTGGCAGTTCCTAGAGCATGTGCAGGTGGCCTCCTTTCTCTGGAAGGGAGCTGTGGCTGCTCCCGCCACCCCGACTCTGTTTGCAGGTGGCTGGTCCTTCCCATGGAGCGCGCGGTCCCAGAGAACAGAGCGCGGCCTTGTGCCGGCTCACTCCGGGTTACCAGGGCTTGGTGTGGGTGCTCGGTGAACATTTAGGGAACCCAACAGATTCGAGAAGCAGGACCTTCGGGGGCTTGGGCCGGGGCGGCTCTCGCAGCACCTGGGGGGCACCTCGCCGGCCCAGGTTCTGTGCTGCTCTCCTGCTTCCAGACGGGACCTGAAATCCAGCCCCCACCTGGCCACGCACCTCCTTCCCGTGGGTTTCCCACTCGGAACCGAGGCTCCATGTCCCTCCCATGCCGAGGACTTCCACTTGCCACTGCGCCTGGTCTTTCTGCTCACAGATGGGTCTCTACCTGCCATAGGCGACCTCTCCTGAGTATCTGATGTGAGCTCACCACGTCCTGCCCACGGAGCCTGGGCCAGGAGGACCCCCAAATGGCCGCAGGAGGGTGGGAGGCCGGGGCCCACCAGCTTCGCTATGGACCTGGGCCTTCAGGCTGGTCGCAGGGCCACTGAGGGTGCCCTTCCTGACAGGCCATGGAGGAAATGCCTCCCCCAGGCCAGAGAGCTCCTGGGAGCAGAAATCCCACGGGGCACTTTTCCTGCGGCTCCGGGTTCATCCTGGACCTTCCCAAACTGAGTGCCTCCTGAGCTTGTGGGCAGCTTCCTTCCTCCCATCCTGCAGAGGAGGAAACGGAAGCCCTGGGGGAGGACAAGGCCCCAGAGTCACCAGGATAATATCTATCCCGGCTCCTGTTCCTCTCAGCCGCCCCTTCAGCCTGTTTCCAGGAACCGTCCCCCTCTCTCCTACCCCCAGGGGCTGAAGACTGTCTCTGGCCCCAAGAGGCAGGAGCAGGGAACCCTGCGGACAGGGAGGGTGGGCTGGCTCCCAGGCTGCACAGAAACCAGGACGGGCTGCTGGACGGGCTGGGAGGGGTGGGGAGGGAAGCCGGCAGCGATAAGCTCCGTCCCTAGGCCATCCGTCAGAGCCCATGAATGGGGCCCTGTGAGCCTTCCGCAAAGGCCCAGGGCTCGGCTTTATTGGTTGTCATGGCAACCCCTGGCCTGGACAACAGAGCCACCCTTGGCCAAATGTGTCTTTGTGTCCCCTGGAGTCTGCAGGAAAGCTGACAGTTGGAAAGGAATGTCCTGAGAGCCTGCCAGTGCTGGGTCTCAAGCCGACGTAGGGCCGTGAGAGGGAGCACTCGGAGGCCCCAGAGAGGCCCAGGGGCTCACTTCCAGCCAGCGATGCATGCAGAACTTCCCTTCACAGGCCTGGGAAGCCGCACAGGAGCAGGACACCCTGGGCATAGCACATCTGTCAGGCGTCCAGCACTGCTTCGGGGCTGGGGACACAGCACCGACTAAGGCCCAGGTCTCGTCCACCCTCTGCTAGCTCAGGAAGTGGGCTCATGGTGATTATCCCCATTTTACAGACGAGGAGACTGAGGCACAGAGGTGACTTCACCTGCCTGACGGCACACAGCTGGTAATGCAGAGCCCACAGAGGCTGCTCTGGGGTGTGCTTCTTCTGAAGGATGCGAACATTTGAAAGATGACAGGTGGAAGCGGAGGAAGAGAGGCCGCTTCGTGTCCAGTGCCCCTCCCGGTGTGTCCCCCAGGGGCCATCCCGGCTTCCTGAGTTGTTTGACTTCTCAAGGCCAGACCCACCCCTTCCAGGGCCTTGGGGTCACACAGGCCTGTGGGGATGTGAGGGCCCAGGGGTCCCCGGTTCTTCTCCCCTCCAGAACCTCCCAGGGCAGGGCTCACGCCTGCGAGACTCAAGCTGGGGTGCTGTGGGAGTCCCTGCCTAGCTCCACGTGACGGTCAGGCGTGGCCCAGTAAACTTCTGAGCGGTCATTCCAGGCAAATTCTGCAAATGCCCGAAATGACTGCGAGGAGCGGCCCCTGTGGTGGGTGAGAGTAAAGGGCAGCAGGCATCCTTCTACTGCTGATCGCTCTCCCAGGCAAAATGGGTGGACCTCTCCCCTTTCACCCGCCTGCCTCTCATCTCTTTGATTTAGACATTGAACTCCGCCTCCTCCCCATCCCACCCACCCCAGCTCCCTATGCACTAGGCAGATAAGAGGAAGCGGGGAGAACTCATTAGCATTTTAATTAAAGGCGGGGGATGGGGAGAAGTGGGTGGGACTGAGGAGTCCACTATCTGCCCAGAGCAGGGTTTTCCACTTGTCTGGCTGGAGACACAGAACAAACAGAACTTACTGCAGATCCAGTGCACGGCCAAAACCAAAACCACCCTCGCTTGCCCTGGACCCTGGCCATTCCATTCTGCTTACTGTGTGGATGGACTTAAGGTTCTCTTTCAGATCTGATCACTTAGAGGAAAAAGCCCCCACTGGGCGCCAGGCTGTCTGTGACACCTCACACCTGCTGGTGGCAGAGGCTTGCCTCGCATGCTCAGGGCCTGGGAACCTGGGGAGTCCCTGCTGTTTCTGTTCTTTCCCGTCACCTTTGTGGCAGCAGATCAAAGTGGGGGGGAGGAGAGCAGGATCAGAAAAGAACCTCAATTAAAACTGTTTAGAAAACAAGTTGATTTTAAGAAAAACTCTCAGTGATCACAAGTTGTGTTAAGAACAGGCCTGGGGACGCGGGGAGATGGGAGGTTTCACAGGTGGGGACAGTGGGCAGCCAGCCTGCTTTCCTTTCAGATCTGGGGGTTTCTCGGTCACCTCGTAGTCACAGCTTCGAGGTGAGCCAGGGGCCTGAAAGCAACCCCCTAAGACTGGGCTCTTCCTGGCCCCCCTCCCCACTTTCCAGATGTGCAGATCCCAGGTCATCAGATGGCAGAGGGCCTGGTGGGAGGGACGGGGAGACGCTAAGGCCACTCTGGACAGGAGCAGGGTCGGGAGCAATGTCCTGGGAGTCCTCCACATGCTTCCAGATGGTTCTCAGGGTCAGAGTGTGGCCCAACACACACGTTCACACCTGAGGAAACCGAGACCAGAAGAGGCAGGGTCTGTGGTCTCTGGGACAGACAAGGGCTCCCACCTTCGTGATCAGGGAATGTCCTTACCCCAGGCCCCACTCACGGCTGGCTCTCCTCTCCTACAAAAGCCGAGGGCCAGCTCCACACATCTTTTTATTTTTTGTTGAGATAAATATAACAAGTTTAACTATTAAACCACTTTAAATGGATAATTTGGTGACACAATGTCATCCAGCCATCATCTCTATCTAGTTCCGGAATGTTCCATCACCCCAGTCGGCTCCCCACGGATCCAGCAGCCCTGCCCTATCTGCCCTCCCCAGCCTCTGGCGGCCTGTAAACCGTTCTGGGAGTTGCGTGTAAATGGAATCAGGCCACGTGTGCCCTGAACATCTGGATTCTCTCACTGGGTGTGGTTCCTCACCATCATCAGGCTTCTTCCCTCCCACCAGCTCCCACCATTCCAGCCCACCCCTCCAGCAACCCACCTCCTAAGCTCATGTGACCCCCGCATCTCGTGGACATGCCAAGTGCATATCCCCTGCCCCACCCAGCAGCTGGCTGAGCACAGACCCTCTGGATAAGACGAGAACATCTGGGACCCTCCTCCCCTGGAGAGGGCCTCCTGGGGCCCCCTGACAGGTGGGACTGGCTCTGTTCCTGGGGATGGATTCCCGCCAGTCCTGTCCCCAGCTTCCCTCTGCCCCCATGACTTCACATCCCCCCGCCTCTCTGCACCGAACCCTCGCACCTCTGAGCGTTTGCTCCTACGACCCCTGGAATGTCCATGGAACAGCTCAGGGACACCTCCCTGGCGTCCTACCCCTGGCCAGAGGGATGCTCTCCACCTTGCCTCAGCACCCTGTCCACAGGGCCCAGAGTGGGGATTCCTCTCTGTCTCTCACGTTGACAGAGAACTGCAAGATTCTTATGTCTGTGTCTTGCCAGGTTATTTTAAGAATTTAAGGACAGGCTGGAGAAAGCAGCCTAGTACATTAAATTCTCCCACTTCCCCCGCCCCCACTGTAGTCCCCGGCCACTCAGTGATGAGCTTCAGAAGGAGAGCAGTGTTTCCCAACCTCCTTTCTCCGCACCTAAATGACAGGGCCTTGCCTCTAACAGGGGCCTAATTAACTGATGAGTGAATTAGTGGGCGACAGAATGAGTGGACGACAGCCTCCTTTCTTATGATTTGAAATACTTTGTGTTAAGAATTAATGTCTGATGGAGATCACGTTTTGTTATAAGGTCAGTTTCAACCTTAGGCCACCAAAATGTCACATGTCACCAAGATAAGTTTTCCAGTATGACATTCTGCAGTTGCAAGTGTGCTGTGCGGATGTGGCTCTCGCTTGTGCAGAATATTCAAATGTTAACGCTCAGATTCTCCCCAGATGTACTTCATAGAAAGGGAACTGTGGGGAGCCTCAGTCATGGCATTTGAGACAAAGGGCTGGAGGTGAGAGACGGCAAGTGCGCCTTCTGTGTACGCTGCTAAATTGCCAGGCTGGCGTTGAGCTGCATGTAGCAGAAGAGATTTTTAAGAATCCATTAAATCGACAAGAGGGGAGTGATTCCTCGGTCAGCTCATGGCCACACTTTCCTAGCCTACCTTTTCCCTGCCAAAATTTTCTCTGGTGAAAAGAAAGAAAATGTACTCGCTGCACGACAGCAGTTCTACTCCTGCAGCCCCGTAGCTGCTGCAGCTAGGGTCACTTAACTGATAGAGGAGCAAGATCGAGGGCCTTGGGGTCGGCAGCCCGGGCAGCTCTGTGACCGAGGCCCACTCCATCGCCCTCTGACGGTTCCTTTCCTGCCCCGGAGATGCCGCTGTGCCGGAGGGTGGGGCAGATGAGGGTGGGCAGTGCCTTGCAGAGCGCCTCACCCACAGGCCTCAGGCTGGGTCCACTTTCACCCTGGAGGAAGGAGCCAGCGTCTCCAGGGCGCAGCGCAGCTGGTTCTGGGGCCGGACCTCCGCCTGCAGAGGGGACACTGTTGCTGAGGACTATCTTGAGCTCCCTGCTGGCTTTACTGGCCTGCAGTGGAAGAGACACTGTCCCTTGCATCCAAGGTCAACTTGACCTTGGCCTTGAGATACCTGGGATGGGGTGACCATCCCAATTTGCCCAGGACAGTCCTGGTATCCAAATGGAAAGCTTCACATCCTGAACCTCTCGGTTCCAAGCCAACTGGGACAGTTAGTCACGCTGGGGCTGTTCGGCCTCCAAAATGGGCCACCAGATGCTCACTGGGTGCCCAGTATCACCTGGGAACAGGGCAGTGGGAACTCTCCGCCCCTCACCCTGTCATGCCTGGATGTCTGCTCTGAGTCTGGCCATCTGGCAGAGCACAGGCCCGTCCTCACCCACAGGGGCTCTCCAGCCAGCTCTGTCCACTTGCTTTCTTTTCCCATCCAGAAAATGGGCAGTCACCCCTACATGTGGGTACGGAGTGTAGCACAGCTCAGATGAAGAGGCGCTGAGTTAGAGTGTCTCGGCAGCACAGCACTGGCTTGGACTAAGGTGGATATTTAATAGCAAAGGGCTGGTGGTCGGAACCTTCTCCACAGCTGGGGTGGGGTGGAGGGACCCGCAGCCCGCAGCATGAATTCTTTGTGGGCCTCAATCTGGGTTTGTGGTCTCTTTCAGGGCAGCAGCCAGTGAGGGGTCCCTGTTCTGGAAGGAGGGGTCATGGCCTTCATGCTGTTCACGCGGCGGCTGGTCTGCAGCTCCCAGCACAAGCACCGCTTGCTAGTGCCAGGTAAGCCCGGGTGGGGGGCAGGTTGGCAAGACCTGGTCCTGGGGCGGGGAGACACTGTGGGTAAAGGACCAGGGTTTGAACTTTGCTCTCTTCCCCGTTGAGTGCTCTGCAGTGTGACAGGCTCTAGTGAAGCTGGGTGGCAGTGGCAGCCATCAATGGCCTGTGGCTGTAGCATCCCTGTCACATGGCCCTTGACTTCAGCCCGGTGCAGGTTCTCCAGGTCGCGTGTGCTCTGTGCCGTGCGCATCCTGGGTGAGCGCCCAGACAGCCACCCCCTTGCTCACCTTCAGTACAGGAGTCCGTGGATCACGGGAGAGTCGACACTTGGTTATAAACAGGCTTCACGTGGGGGGCCTTGGCACCCCTGCAGGCTGATGGTAGTGTTCTGAGCGTGTTTAACGCCAGCCGGGCCAGGCCTGATGGGCAGTAGTTAGTACATTCATCAGCTTTGCATCACTGCAGTGAGTCACCTGAGACCGTTTTGGTTGGAATGTCTGCTAGTCAGGATTGGAAAGTATCAACGTTACTGGTTAGAATTCATGTTAATTTCCATTTTGGTCTGCCCCACTTCGGTTTTCCTGCCCCTGAGAGGTTGAAGTCAGTGGATCTTGGATGCTTAGGGTGTGGGGGCTGAGGGAGGTCTGAAGCAGGAGTCTGCACCTGCCCCATGGGACAGGTGTGCACAACCTGGCTTGCGTTGGCTCTGGCTGCTGGGCCTGCCCTCTCCTGCCAGGACCTCTGCTCCTATGCTCCAGGACAAGGGCTTGACTTCGCTGGTACATGAGCACTAACCAGACTCCAGACTCCTGCTCAGATTTCACCAGTGTTTCTTTAATGCCTTTCTCTGTCCCAGGGTCAACCTCGTTTCCCACATTGCCTTAGTTGTCAGGTATCGGGATCAGCTTTTTGTTCCTATGATGAAAAATCTGATGGGGGCTACTTATGAAGTGCAGAGGTTTCTTTAGCTCACAGTTTTGGAGATTGAATGTCCAAATGGCATGGTGCAGACTCTAGTCTAGCAAAGGCCCTGTAGGGGATGGCGAATGGAGGACCGCGGGTGACGGTGGCAGAGTGCACCAGCCAGCAGAAAGAGCTGGACGGGGCCAGCTTGCTCCTTTTCTGACAGCCCTCGAGAGAGCTGCCTCAACTCCTCCTGGGAAGCACCCCAGAGACCTAGAACCTCCCCCGGCCCCAACTCTTAGAGGTTCACGGCCTCCCAATAGCATCCCTGGGTCGGAGCTCCCGGTACCTGTGCCTTCACGAGGAGGACAACCTGTGTTCACACCAGCCCCGGGTCTGGCCCCGCTGCTCTGCCATGTTCCTGTCTTTCCTGATTCCCTCGAGCCTGATGGTTCTGAGGAGTCGTTAGCAGGCTCTGAGGCAGTTTTGTCTTATGTACTTACAAAAGAAACATATTAATGTTGACCCGTAAGTATGTTAAAATAATCCCAACCCCGAACAGGCGGGCCAGGCACGGTGTGTCCCAGTGGGAGAGCCGCGGGCATAGACCGCAGGCCTCGTGCCGTGCCAGCTGCAGAGGGCACCCCCTCTGGGGCTCCTCTGGGGCTCCAGCCTAGGACAACGTGGCACCATCTCTCAAGGTCATGCTCAAGGACATCTGAGCCCTCCCAAAGGGGCACGTGGAAAGGGTCCTGGGTTAAGACTCACAGGAGCCCCAGTTCCGGGCGGGCCTGACCTGGAGTCCAGCCCCAGCCTGTTTTCTCCTGGCACAGAGATGCTGCCTGTCTCACAGGTGCCTGGCCTCGGAGGAAACGGCTCCCGGGAAAGCACTTCCTGTGTGTCTGCGTGGGGTGGGGGGTGCCCAACACCCACTTTGCAGCACAGAGACGAGGCCCCAAGCACGGAGAGGAAATGGCCAAGTCCCCGCTCTACCGGTGGGTGTCCTGGGGGAGTCACATCTTTCTGAGCGCACGGTGCCAGATTCAGAAAGCCACACAGCAAGACACTGGCCTTTCCTTTTGGCCTTCAACTTGGCCTACCTAGTGGGCGGCGCAGAGGTGTTCTCTGTAAACAGTCCTGGGAAAGGGCCGACCGCGTGCCTCGGGCACCTCGGGCAGGCGACAGGGGGACGAGGGCTCTGAGGGAAACCCCACAGGACTCCTGCTGAGTTTCCACCCTCCAGCCCCCGTCGCAGCCCCCACGGCAGAAGGACCTGAACGCGGACAGTCGGTGACTTGCCCTGGGACAGCAAGTGGCTGAGCCAGGCTTTGGGGGAGCCAGTCGGGTGCCAGGCCCTGTGTGCACGTGACGATGGCCGATGTTTAGCAGCCTGAGGTGACCCGTGCTCACAGTCGAGGGCCTGGGTTCAGTCCCTGGGGGCTGCCGGCAGGAGGCTACCCTCCGCCCTGGATGCCCAGACGTCTAGCGCAGCTCCAGAGCTGGCGGCCGCCTGCGCAGAGCAAGGGAGGCGCCGGGTGGGACCCACAGGCTGTCTGGCCTCACGGTGTGGGAGGCTTCTCTGTGGCCTCTTTACCCACGGGGCACCGTGAAGCCAGGAACAGGATGGTGGTTAGTGGCTGGAGGGACTGTCCCCAATACCATCATTTTGTGGAAAAAAAAAATTTTTAATTGTGACCTTATATTGATAAATAGTGTACAGAGATGGGGAGACTAGGCCTCCCTCAGGGGTCAGGTCTGGGTAGAAAATTCACAGTATCGTATCCTCAACGAGCTCATGTGAGCATATAAGGGGCATAGAAGATGCTTTTAAAAAGAAAAGCAGAGCCAACAGCTCCAGCTGGACTTGACCTTGGGTTCGGCCGGACTCGCCTGTAGGATCTTTGCCTTTCGGTAAAGTGACATTCTCTCAGTTATAAAATTGAGAGGACATTGAAAATGCTCAGTGCTGCTTTATGGGTGGGAGTCAAGAATCGACTCTGGGTTGGTGTGGCCACGGAGGGCCATGACCCTCACTGTCTGACCCAGAGGGCTGACCTGTGTCCGTCTCCTGTCTCAACAGCACCCTCTGCCTTCCCGCTGTGCTCTTTCTTATGAATGAAGCCAGAGCATTCCATGTCACTGCAGATTTGCTTCTCGTCGCTTCTCTGTGCTTCTGAAATAATTTCCCCCTAGGAGAAGTAGGTTGTTTTGGGTAGATGTTTCACTTCAAAGGTCAAAGAAAGGAAAGAGGCAAAAAAATATCCATTACCTCCACAGTATCCAAGAAAGAGGGCAGCAGACTCACCTCCAGCTCAGCCACTTGCCAGCTAAATTTTAGCAAATTAGTCAGCTTCTGTGAGCCTTGGTGTCTCCTTCTAGGACATGAGAACAGGGTGGAGTGGGATAGTCCACGTCACCCACTTAGGAAGATTCCTGGGACATTCGCCCCGTGGGATAATACACACAGGACATCTGCCTGTGTGACTCGATAGAGTTCAAGGGAAGGTCTCCCTGAGCTCCAAACTTTGTTCTGTTCTCTTATGGGGTGTGGCATTTTGTCATTAGTATAGAACATTCATTATAGTGTCATTTGGTCATTTTCCATATCAAAAGCCAAAATGAAACACAGAAGGAAGGGCAGAAATACCGGGGTTGTCAATTTGGGGGTCCCCACCTGGCTCTGCTGGGTGACTTTGAGAAGTCACTTAATCGCTCTGGTCCTCATCCCAAGGGAGTTGTGGATTCTCCCACCCAGGAGGTAGCCTGGGTGGGGCCTGCCTAGCACACAGTAGGGCTGACTCTGTCCATTTCCCCCCTTCTCCGATTGCACAGTTGCCAACAAATTATCAGGCTCTGACTTTCAGGGTCTCTGCAGGGCAGGCCCCTGCCCTCCTCCTTCCTCTGCGCACAAAGACTCGGCCCGAGGCAGAAGCTGACGCCATGATTCATAACGTGCTGCACCCACCGGGCCCCAGCCTCCCGCAGCCCAGAGCCCCGTTGGCTGGTCCTGGCCGCTCTGCCCAGCTCCCCTGCTTCCTGCTTGTCTGCCTCGGGTCCCCCTGTCTGCAGCTCCCACCCCGGCCCTTCTTCCGGGACCCACCCAGGGCAGCTCTGGTGCACCCTGCCTCACCCTCTGGCCCACATTCCCACCCTGGGCCCCAAGAAGCCTGAGCTACAACCTGACACCAAGACAATTCCTGGGGAGCATAAAGGACTCTGTGTCCTCGTGGGGTCAGTAGTTCACTGTGAAGGCTTCACCTGTCCCCTTGGTTAGAAAGGAAACAGCTCAACGCTGGTGGAGGACTGTCTTCCCCAAAATACCCCTCTCTGCTTTACGGGGTCACGTTGGCAACCCCGAGTTCCACCAGGGAGGAGGCACAGTTAATGTAACAAGGTCATCCGTGCACCCCACGACCTTTAACCCTCTTCTAGCAGAATAGACTCTTCAGGAATTTTGTTTTTTAAGATCAAACAGAAGAAAACAAAGGCTGTTTTCTTCATGCTTAAATCAGTGCAGTGCTGTTTTTTTAACTAGACTTTATGTTCAAAAGGCTGCATTATATTGTGGAATTAATTCAGAAACTTTGATATCCAAAGCAATCATAGAAAATGAAGAATGAATTTAAATGTTTCCTAAAAATCGCGGCGCTGTGTGGTTTGACACGCCATCTGTGTGAGTGTGTGTGTGTGTGTGCATGAAATCCTGGCGGTTTTCCCCCCCCTTTTCAGTGCTGGAGACCAAACCTGGGCAAGCTCTGCTCCACTGAGCTCCATCCAAGCCCCTGACATTTTCCTATAACCTCTCTGAACCTTGGTCTCCTCTTCTGGGTAGCGGAGACCAAGAGATAGAGCTATTACATGTATGTGCACGCTCATGGGAGAAATGTCATCACCCGGGTGATTTGTCTAAAGTGTCTGCTGATCCCCTCGTCTGGTATGATTATGGTGACAAAGGCCACCCCAGGAAGAGGAACTAGGCTTTCTCAACTAGCAGGCACATACCAGGAAGGCAGGTGAAGAGAGAGACGGAATCCGAGGGCCACTCCAAGTCCTTCCACCCTTATCCGGGTCCAGCCCAGTTGCCTTTCACTCAGGGATGAGCAGGGCGGGCTTGAGGCCACCCCCTGTGTTTCAGCCACACACTGAGCCAAAGCACCTCAGTGACTCACCCGGGAACGTAACACCCTCTGAGAGTTTACAGTCCGTGAAAAATGTGAAATGGTTCCAGACAAATGACTTGTGACAAAGACTTTTTTTAAAACAGAAAACATCTGTTACCTGGGGGCCACCTTGATTTAGAAACTTAATTATTCTCTCCTGGTGGATTTCTTTCCTTTTTTCTTTTCTTCTTTTTTGAGACGGGGGTCTCACTAGTTGCCCAGGCTGGTCTTGAACTCCCAGGCTCAAGTGGCCCTCCTGCCTCAGCCTCCTGACTAGCTGGGACTCCAGGTGCAGCCACTACACCCAGGTTCCCTTCTGGGTCGTTTTGATTGTCACAGCTGGGGACACAGCTGGGGACAGAGACACCTGCATGCAGTGATCAGTGGCCAAGGGTGCCCCTGAGCACCCATAGTGCCAAATGGGATAGCAAAGAGTTACCCAACCCAAATAGAGCTGAGGCGGATTAAATGGTGACTAAACTTTTACAAAATCTAGGTAATTTTTATAATTGATCTTTCATGTGCCAATACTATTGGGCATCTTCCTGAGTCCATTTGTATTCAAAATTTCTACCTCAAACAATAGGGGCATAAATATTGCATGCTGTGGTTGGCTATGTTGACTGTACTTAGCTGCCCTCCAGCCGTGCACGCTTAGGTTGTTGCTCCTTTATTGTGGCCATAGACAATACTCTATGAATACTTTTAGAGGACGTGTCCTTAAGGGACAGGACTCTGGTGTCCACTGACCCTCACTGCACTAGGGCAGGAGCTGCCTGTTTGGGCGTAATTTCAATGACACTGACTTTTCCCATTTGTGACATCTGAGTGCTCTTGCAGGGCCCAGCTCTGTCCTGACTGAGCGTTGTGGGGCAGCTGGCCAGGTTGAGGCTGAGGTCTGGTTGGGACCTTGGGCATCTGCTGGGGCAGACCCTCATCACCAGGGGTCTCTTCTTTGTTTGCTGCAGGATCCAGATACATCAGTCAAGCTGCAGCCAAAGTGGACGTTGACTTTGATTATGACGGGCCCCTGATGAAGACAGAGGTCCCAGGCCCCAGGTCTCGGGTGAGTCCAGCACATCTGAGTGGTTTGTGGGGGTAGAGGGAGGGGACCCAGGAGGCAAGAACACAGAGGAGCTCAGGGGCCTTCGCTGGCTGCCTTCTGACAGCTCCTATGAAAATAAACTAGGCCAATCCACACTGCAGGCAAGGAAGGCTCCAAGAGACGGTGCTTATCTGCTGCCACAATAATGCTGCCCGCAGACCTGCAGGAGCCCAGGAGCACACAGCAGGCAGCACACAGCAGGCTCCTGTGTTTGGGGCTGTGTGGGGGCTGGGCAGTTGGCTCTGCTGACTCCCCTCCAGGCAGGGGACAGCTGGTCGTGGGCTGATGCAGGGTAGTCTCACCTGGGGTCACTGCAGGGGCATGGCTGTACGGCATGTGTCCCACCCTCCAGCAGACTGGACTGGGCTTGGTCCCCTGTGCTCAGTCTGCTGAGGCCTGGGCTCCACTCAGGCTCACGGGTACTTCCACCTGATGTCCTCGCCAGCCTGTGACTCTGTGCTCTGGGTCTAGAGTCAAAGGCTGGACAGGACATCAACAACAGTGGAAGAATGCGGCAATATATAGACATGGGGCCTAGATGTTCAGAGCCTTGAACTTGAACTTCAACTTCAACTTGAAGGATAAGGAAGGAGGCACAGAACAATGGCATAACCCTTTGTGATGCAAATTTACCTTTTCTTTGTAGATTTTGCAGATTTTCTCCAGTCATTTTTCTTGGAGTGTCTATATACCTATTGTCATTGTAACTCCTTTATGGATTCAGAAATCTCTGTATGAGTACAAATGATTTGTTATTTGGGAGAGAGTCTTGCTAACAAAAGGAGAGACTTCATCATACATATTTCTATCGGGAGATGGATCCTAACTTCATAATAGCAAAGCACTAGAATGATTTCTCATATTCTTGTCAGTAATATTATTTTATATTTTTGCATGGAAATTATAATTTTAAAACATTAATTGCTGAAGTTTGTTTTATGTTGAATTACTTTTGGAACTGAGATGTTTGTCATCTCAGCGATGACAACGATTTCTAATTCCCAGTTTCTACGTAGAGTTTTTGGAATGTTTGTATTATAATTATAAATGGTTATTTGATAGGCAAAATAATATTTTAGTTGATTTTATTTTCTATTCCTAATGAAGTGTGAAAGGCGCCAGTAGCAGGGGCGGCTTCTTCTTCTTCTTCTTCTTCTTCTTCTTCTTCTTCTTCTTCTTCTTCTTCTTCTTCTTCTCCTCCTCCTCCTCCTCCTCCTCCTCCTCCTCCTCCTCCTCCTCCTCCTCCTCCTCCTCCTCCTCCTCCTCCTTCTTCTTCTCCTCCTTCTTCTCCCTCTTCTTCTTCTTTTCATAAAAAAGGAATCCATGTTTTGGTGGACACTAGATAAATACTTTCCTTCAGCTTAAATTTTTTTGTTAGATATTTAGTTTCTTTTATATTCCAGGTATCTAAATCTCACCTGTTGTAATTTAACTGGGTAATGGAATGGTTTCCTGCCAACTAATTATATTAAGTAATTTTAAATTATTTATAATATTGATGACTAATAAACTACCATGGTACTGGCAAGAGAGGGGAAAGCAGGACAGATTTCCAAGCTGTTCTGGCAAGAGTGTGTTTGCCTGACGCCCTTGTCCTTCTCCCCTGCAGAAGTTGATGGAGCAGCTAAACGTCATTCAGGTGAGTGGGGCCAGGTAACGCGGCTTGCTTCTTCTCCACCACCTCTCAGCCAAGGGGCGTAGCTTACTCTGTGCTGGACTCAACTCTGTTCTAAACCTGTTTTCTAATTGCGCTTGTGATTTCCTCTTTGACCCATTGATTATTTACATCCTGCTTAATTTCTACATTTTTGTGAATTTCCCAATTTTTTGTTATTCATTCCATTCCTTTGTGGTTGGGAAACATTCTGTGCAAGATCAACCCTTTTAAATGTGTTGAACGTCTTGGATGAGCTGCCATGGTGTGCCCTGGAGAAGTGTCCCTGCATGTGGTGTGCCCTGGAGAAGTGTCCCTGCATGTGGTGTGCCCTGGAGAAGTCTCCCTGCCAGCCTGGGGGGGAGGTGCCATCTGCTGGGCTGCCGGGTGCAGTGTCCTGCTGATGTTTGTTGGACAGCTGCTTTTTTAGAGTGTTGCTCAAGTCTCCTGTTTCCTTGCTCATTTTCTGCCTAGCTGTCCTAGCCTTATTGGATGCTAGGTATTGAAGTCCACAACTTTTTAAAGGGGAACTGTTTCCCTTCAACTCTGTCCATTTTTTCTTCATGTGTTTGGGGGCTCTGTTGTTTGGTGCAAATATGTTTATAATTGTTGTATCTTCCTAGTGGATTATTCCTTTATCATTATAAAATGTCTTTCTGTAGTAACTTTTTTCTTGTTGTTTTCTAGTCTGTTTTGTCTGGTTCCAACATAAGCCCATCAGGCTTTCTTATGGTTACTGTGTGCATCATATATCTTTTCCATCCTTTCTCTTTCAACCTATTTATAGTCTGGAATCTAAAGTATGTCCCTCTAAATAGCATGCCAGTTGCTTCTTTACACCCAGTCTGGTGATCTCTGACCTCTGGTTGGACTGTTTTTAATCTATTCACAATTAATCTATTCACAGTTTAATCTATTCACACATAATTGTATTTACGTTTCCCATTTCACTTTTTGTTCTCCATGTGTCTGGTGTATTTTGTTGTTGTTGTTGTTGTTCCTCCATCTTTATTTTACTGGTTTTTGTTGGGTTGGTTTTGCTTTAGAGCGGGGGTATGCATCAAATGAATATTTTCCTCCATAACCTTTTTATTTCTTTAATGTTCACTATTTATTTCTAGTTTTCTTAGTGGCTGCTGTAAGGTTTACTACATATATCCTAACTTCTTGGAATTCTGTGTTAGATTTATATTTCAGCCTTTTTCGTTGTGATATCTGAAACATATATAGAAAAATTCACAAAATACAAAAGTCACAACTTTAAAAGACTATTAAAGCAAGCCACCCATGTAGTTACTCCCAGAGCAAGAAATGCAGCCTTAGAAGCACCCAGAAGCACCTTGCATGTCCTCAGGATGGCAGAACATAGTTGACTTTACCGATTCGGGCTTGTTCCTGAAGACTGAGCCCTCGGGGGCCGCCGTGAGCCTGAGTGAGTTTCTTCTTTCCCCCAGAATGCAGAGGCTGTGCATTTTTTCTGCAACTACGAAGAGAGCCGAGGTAACTACCTGGTGGACGTGGACGGCAACCGCATGTTGGATCTTTATTCCCAGATCTCCTCTGTCCCCATAGGTAAGAGCTGGAGAATCGGTCCTCTGACGTCCTTCCTCTCTCCCTCCCTTCCTCCCTCCTTTGCCCTCAGCCCTCCGCTTTAGATGCTCCTCCCAGCAGGCCCATCCCTCAAAGCCAGGAGGGAGTAGTGGGCGGAGGGCATGTTACGGGCACGTCGTTCCTCATCCACCCCTCCCCACACCCCCAAAGGTATGGATTAACATCCCCACTTTGCAGATAGGAAAAGAAAGCTTGGAGGTGGCAGCTTGGAAAGGAACCCCAGCTAGGCGGTGAACCAAGTCTGTGTTTGTGGCCGGTGTGCACAGGCCCATGTCTTGGTCTGGGATTCCTGGCGGAATAGCCAGACGCAGGAGTGGTGTTCCGGTCATCTGCTAAGGGACAGCCTTCAGGGGAAAGGAGAGGAAGGGGACAGTGTAGGGCAGGGGGAAGCTAAAAATGAGGGCTCTCTCCTAGAGCCTGACTCCAGGGGACTCTGAGCAATTGAACCCCAGACGGGAGCCAGAGGGCTGCCTTTCTGCACCCTGTGCCAATCGGTTGCCCATCAGCTGCCCGGGGGAGGACAAGGGCAATCTCCTTGCAAAGCGGCTGCCATGGAGCCAGGGCAGTCTTCCAGGGGAGGGGGCAGCTGGAGCCATTGTCAGCCAGCACACACAGCAGCTGGGAGGGGAGGATCTCTGTGGGATGCCCACAACACCTGCCTCCAGACTCCCCTCCCAGCCTGCACAGCACGGCCATGGGGAGACAGGGCTAATTTGCCAACGCAGTGGCGGCTATCTGCAGCCTGGATGGGTAATGTTCCTTTGGTTGATGGATCCCGGCGGTGCTCAGTGGCCCATGGACTGTGTCTGATGAAGCCTGTCCCTTTGCAGAGGAAGCTGGCTTGTCTGCAGCAGGAGGGGTGGGGAGGTACTGCGCTCCTCGGCCCTTTCCCCCTCCTCCCCTGAGACCCAGCCTTGGGTGTCCACCTCCTTCTCGTCCCCAGCCTGTTTCCTCAAACCTGTCTATTTCCCATGAAGATGTGATCAGACAGTAGACAGGTGACTCATGATTTGGGAACATCTGTCATTCAAGGTGCCTCAGCCTTTGAAAACATTTCAGATTCCAAGACCCACCAAACCGCATCTCCTGTTTGTGTGGGGTGCAAGAGACAGGCTCTGGACTCATCCTGGGTTCGAATCCTGACTCATTTATTAACCATGACCCTGGGACCCATCGCCAGCGCTCCCTCAGGTTGAAACCCTAGCCATCAGTATGTGCAAGGCACAGGATCAGGTCTGCAGCTTTCCTGGAAAGACGAGGGTCCTGTGTGGTCCCCTCTAGCCATCTTCCCTCCCTGGCCTGTGGTCTTTGAGATGATTTTTTCCAAGCTAATACTAATTGAGAGTTCACTGTCTGCCGGGTGTATCGCTAAGGCACCCCATGCTGTCTCATTAAATGACTACAGCGTCCTATAACAGGGTTTCTGAACATCATTTCTACCTTACATCATTGCCAGGTTTCAGGGGGACACAGGGTCTGTCCAGTACCTTACAGAGAGTCCAGGGCTGAGGCGGGACAGGACCTGACAACTCCACCTCCTAGCCAGCTGGGAGCCACCTCCCAGCCACCCTGTGGCTAGAGGCCCAGGGTGGGACACCCCTAACCAAGGCCAGCTCTGCTGCTCTTCCTCCTGCAGGAGTCAATCAGACAAGCAGCTTCTGGGCTTGATGAGGTTTACCTGGAGCAAGCTTATCCACTGAGGCAGAAAGCCCTCAACACCCCACGGCGGGGAGAGGAGTCGGAGCTTAACCACCTCTGGCCAAAACATTTGGAAAAACCCAGAGAGTGTTCCGTCCTTGAGTGCGTGTGCTATCCAGCCTCAGACCCCGTGAGCCTCCGTGTGGGGAAGGGAGGAGGCTGGAGGGTGTTGACTGTCCCCTTGTCCCTGCTTCACGTGCCAGCCCATCTCCGCGGCCAGCAGAGGGAGACCACGATGCTCTTCAAGTCTCTCTGGCCTTCTGCATTCTGTCGAGGAGAAGGTGTCCCCAGGGTGATGCCAGGTCTTCAACACCTGCCCATCTCTGTTAGGGAGGACCACAGGCCCTAGACCCAGAGCCCGGCGGGGACAGATTGTTCCCACTGCATTCCGCCTGCAACTGGGTGACGGGAGGCCTCCTTTCAAAGCAAATGCATTTCAGCTAAAAAGTGAATTGATTTCAAGAAAATAGGTACAAGGCCTGTGCGTTGGCCCATTGGGGCTGCCGTGATAAAATGCCATAGACCCGTGGCAGGACAAGGCCAAAAGTTATCTCTGAGGGTTTGGAAGGTGGACGTCTGGGATAGAGGGACTCAAGAGTTGGTGCACAACAGGGGCCACTTCCTGATGCCTGGACGGCACCTCTCATTGGGTCCACACTGTGGAAGGCCACAAATGAGGTCCCTTGAGCCTCCTTTGCAGGGACACTGCTCCCCTCACAAGGCTCTCCCACCCCCAGTCCCCTCCCGGAGCCCCCCCCCCCCGACACCACCTTGGGTTAGGATTTCGGCAGAGGAATTGGGGGTAGCGGGGGCAGACTTTCAGACCCTAGCAGGATGTGGGATAGAAATTGTGATCCTTTCAGACCAGGGATTATTTCTCCAAAGTCTACTCCTCCTCTAAGAGGCACTGGGTAGTCTTTCCTCCTACGCAGGTAGTTGTGAGCTCTGGCCTGTGTCCCTGAACCTCTCTGTGATTCATGCATTCAATTAAAATGTATGGACCCGAACACGCCGCAGACCTCAGTGCCTCCCTCCTCCTGCAGATCCGGCCTTCCTGCCAGGATTATTGCCAGGATTAGCAGTAACGAACAGAAAGCCCCCTGCACAAAGCCCCCTGCACGTAGGAGACGCTCCATTAACAGAAGCTGTCGTGAAAGGAGGGAGGGTGGATATGGTGGACGTGAGGGGAGGAGGAGGAGATAGTGCCGCCCAGCTAGAACGCGGGGCCCACAGCCTGCTTCTGGACGAGGAGCCAGGCGTCTGCTGCCCTCTCTGGGTCTCTCTGCTTCCATCTGCATCTCTGAGCTGACAATATTTGCTCACGGGCTCTCTTTGGGATTCGGTAGGATCATGCATATGAAGTACCTAGCACAGAGCCTGGCACACAGTTGGTGCTCAATAAATGGGAATTATTAGTTATATGATTTCTTTTTAATATTCCAGAAGTTTATACATAAAGCCTGAAGATTCTGAGAATATTTGTCAAGGTTATTGGGCCAGATCAAGCTGTGTTTTAGCTGCTTTCATTCATTCGACCAACAGTGTTCAAGAAGCGCCACTGGGGGGGGGGGGCAGACAAGTCGGACTGCAATGCCAGGCAGCACATATTTTCTTCATTTCATTCTTGATCGTCCATGGCAAGTGTTTGAAAACACGTGACTCAAGTGCACTAATCCTGCCTCCCCGAGCCGTGCTGAGCGCCTTCACTGGCACTGAGGTTTCTAGTGGATTCCTCAGGATTTATTTGCACAAGATCATGTCATCCATCTGCAAAGAGACAGTTTTACTTCTTCCTCTCCAGTCTGAATGCTCTGTTTCCTTTCTTTGCCTGTGCACTGACTGATGCCATGTCCAACAGCAGTGGCAGGAGGGAGTCTTGCCCTGGAACCTGGGCGGGGGAGGGGAGGCAGCCTCTCACCATCCGCGGGGCTGTGGGCTCTGGGAGGGACCCTGTGTCAGGGAGATCAAGCATATCTGTGTTCCCAGTTTATCGAGGGTCTTATCATAAAACATTGGGTTTTGGCAAATGCTTTTCTGCTTCTGTCGAAATGTCCGTGTGACGTGGGGCTTGATCCTGTTGGTCTGGGATGCTGTCCTCAGGCAGCATTTGACAAGTGCTGACCACGGAGGTGTCAAACTCGGTGGGAAGAGGAGAGTGGCACAGGCAGCCACTGTCAGCTGGCCTTCCTAGGAGGGGGTCCCGCCTAGGCCTCAGGCAAGAGGGAAAGGGGGCCACCCCAGGCCACAGGATGGCGCAAGCCAAGCGTGCAGAAGGCGTGTTCAGGGCACAGCTGCCCACCTGGGAGTGGAGAGCTCACACCAGGGCACAGGCTGGCCCTCCTCACCCTCCCTGGCCTGGTGGTGCCCAAGGCCCCAGGGCTGCCCAGAACCTGCTCTAAGCCCCTACCCCTCCTCCCATCGCATCACAGTCCTTCACAGTCCAGCCCCGGAAGAGTGCGGTCAAGACCTGGTGGCCCCGGTAGCAGAACAGGGTGTGATAACCGCGGGGCTCCTCCAAGACTCCCTCCCATGGGGTCCAGGTATCGCCGCAAAGCATTCTGGGGCTGGTGGAACAGGATGGCCACAGTCAGGGGGCTCTGTAGGAGGCAGAAGGGAGAAGGGGTGTCACCACGGGTCTCAGGGGTCTTGTTGCCACTTCTCAGGCTTCAAGCCACACAAACATGAGGACGCGTCCATCAGGTTGACGGCTGGGATTTTTTGAAACACATGTCAAAAAAAAAAAAAGAGAGGTCAGGCGTGGAGTGCTTTTTCCTGAGACCCTGCCGCCATCCGGTGCTCCAGTGCGATGGGTGCTCTCAGTACCGACTGGCGGGCGGCCGGAAGAGAGGGTCCTCGCCAGCTCAGCTCCCCCAGGAAGGCCAAACCGCAGCAGCACCTCGGAGACGTCTTCATTCTAAAGGCCCCTGAGCAAAGCAGCCTTACTCAAGTCTAACTTGGCCACACAGGAATAAGCCTTCTAGACTAACTTTAAAAAACCCTGTGGGGCTAGGGCCGTGGCTCAGCAGTAGAGCGCTCACCTAGCACGTGCGAGGCCCTGGGTTCAATCCTCACCACCACATAAAAATAAATAAATAAAATAAAGATATTGTGTCCATCTACAACTAAAAAAAAGAGAAATAAATATTTTTTTAAAAATTTTTGTGTTTTTATGACTCAGGAGGCTGAGGCAGAAGGATCACATATTCAAGGCCAGCCTCAGCAACTTGGAGAGGGCCTAACAACTTCATGAGAACCTGTCTCAACTTTTTTCTTTTAAATAAATAAATATTTTTATTTTAAAATTTTACTTGAGGGAGTGTCTTTCCCAAGCCTGAGCCCATCCCCTATTTCTTTCCCATTCTCACTGGTTTCTTCTAGCGAGAAGTGCGTGAGCACACCTGTGTCCCTCCTATTTTGCCCTTGGCAGGAGACCTCAGGTTATTCTGACTCAGCACAGGTAACTCTCGCTTTTCTGCCATAGCCTGGGCACACTGGAAGCCCTTCATCCCATGAATGAGTGGCGGTTTATTTCCCTGGTCTGCTATCGATGGATGTTAGGTTGCTTTCAAGTCCTGAGATAGAGAGGGTCCCGTCTAAGATCCAGATATGGAGGATAAATTCTCAGGAGAGCATTCGCTGGATCCCAGAGCACCCTGGGCCTTGTTGATATCCTCAGTCCTCTCTGGACAGACTGCCTTTGCTTCACGCGGGTCCCTAGCAGGGCGCCACCTTGAGCGCCACCCCAGCCAGGGGCCCTGGGGAAATGGCGGGGCCATCTGTCCTGTTGCACCTCTCCTGGCCCAGTCTTGAGATTTGCCCTGACCTTGCATTCACTTCCTCTGAAGTTTGTCTGGTCCAGTGGGTCTCACACCTGCATGAGCATCGGAATCCAGGCCTGGGGCAGGTGTGGGAGATTTCCCAGCCAAGCGATTCAGAGTCAGTGGTCAGGGCTCTGGGAATCTTCTCGTCTTCCTTTGACATGGGAAGAGGTCACAGGGCTGAAGGCCAGGTAGGGGATGGGGAGGGAGGGTCCTGGGGAGTCTCATCCCTAATGGTGCTCATCCCTAACGGTGCCCTTGTCTCCCCAGGTTACAGCCATCCCGCCCTGATGAAGCTCATCCAGCAGCCTCAAAACGCGGTATGTCTCCCTGTTGCGCTGAGTAAAGACCAGCTGTGTGTGGCCATCCGCCATACTGGTGTCTTTAGAAATAGTCTCTTCATTCATTTGTCATTCCATAAAAATTTGTTGAGCCGGGTGCAGTGGCGCACGCCTGTAATCCCAGAGACTCAGGAGGCTGAGACAGGAGGATCACAAGTTTAAGGCCAGCCTCAACAACTTAGCAAGTCCCCAAGCAAGACCCTGTCTTAAAATAAAAAATGGAAAGAGCTGGGGGTGGAGCTCAGTGGTTAAATTCCCCTGGCTTAGATCCCCACCCAGTACCAAAAAAAGAAAAAAAAAATTATTGAGCTCATCTGAGGCACCGGGAATGACTTGGTGAGCAATCACCTAACACCACCCCCCCCCCCCCCCCCCCCCGTGACACCCAGGGCCTGAGGGAAGCCACGTGGTCTTCAGGCACCTTCTACAGCAGGGCTCTCAACTCTGCACCTGCAACCTAGGGAGGCAAACATTCTGTGTTATGGGGACAACTGTGTGTTGGAGGGTGTTCAGTGCCTCCCTGACCCAAAGTGTCTGCAGACGTGGCCAGGGCCCGCAGCAGGCACACCTGGCTGAGAGCCCATGAAGTGCAGGGCTCGTCTGCCCTGGGGGTGGCTAGAAAGCCATCGAGCGCCTACGAACACAACCCACCCACGTTGTTTTCCAGTTCTTCCCCATCCTGAGGTTGGGGAAATGTCCTGTTTCCGTCACTACCATGACAAATGACCCCGACCTAGGTGGCTTAAAGCTGCACCCCTGGACCGTCTCAGCTTCCGTGGCCAGGAGTGTGGTCTTATGCCACTCAAAGCCACGTCTAAGCGACTCATCTTGGGGGTGTCCTGTGTGGCCAAGACTGTCCATCCTCCTGGCTGTAATCCCACTTGTGAATACTCTGCTGTTGGTGGCACGAGGTGGGCTCCAGACTGGGCTCTCGGTGTGCCTGCGGGCGGGCACACCTCCCAGGTCCTCGGGCTACCGCGCAGGCCTGGAGTCGCTGGCCTGGGTGGTGTCTGGGTGGAGCTTCAGCAAATCCTGCCCGTTTTCTCAGCTGGTTGCTCCCATCTCCACTCCCACCAGCAGCGTGGGAGGGATGCTGTCCCCCATTCCTTTGCCAACACGGAGTGTCATTGGGGTTTTCATGTGCCCCAGAGAGGGACATCCTCTTCCACAAACAGCTTGAGTCCCCAAAATAAATCCAAGGCAGGCCGGGAGGACCTCAGCCTAACCCTCACGGGACCTGAGTCTTACACGTTCTTCCCTTTCCAAGGACAAAACCGAAGACCGTCAAAAAGAAGCACCTTCCCTCCTTAGGAATGGTGGCCCTGCCTGGCGGGGAGCGGGAGGGACCTGGGGACACCTGGCCTCCAGTTAGCGGACAGGGCCAGGGCTGCTGCCGAGGAAGGAGGGTCCCAGGGACAGTGTCTGCTGGGCGCGGGGCAGGCTGTGCTGTTCGCGGTCAGCGGGCTCTGTTTCCCGTGTGGTGCAAACCCCAGCTGCGCCGGCAGTTGGTGCTCAGAGAAGCACATCAACAAACAAGTCAAACACATTTCAGTGTCAGCTGCCGGCAGAGGAAGGATCTTCCCCAGCATCGCATGAGGTCCAGGCCCAGGGAGGCCGGTTCACGGAGGACTGCCCTGTCCCTGCCAGGAGGCTCCCCAGCCCACCCCCTCCACCCTCCCCCGTCCAGGGCTGCTCCTGCCCCTCCTGTCCCCAGCAGCCCCTCCGGCCTCTGTTCTCTCTTCCGCCAAGCACCCTGCGAGCTGAGCTTCGGGTGTGCACACGAACCCTCCCCAGGGTCCCCACCTTCACATGCCACCAGAGGCCTCTGCTTCCAGGGCAGAGCCCTTGGTGACCAGCTTCTGCTCTCTCCCTGGGCCTTGCTCCTTGACACGTGCACCTCCGCAGTGACCCTGAGTCCTGCTCCTGCCAGCGCTGGTCTCCTGCGAGAACTGCCTCTATCCCAGCTGCAGCAGTTGCTCTGCAGGGCACCTGAGTGGAGCTCACTGCGAGGAGCCCCAGCAAGTCTTAAAGCAGCACTGGCTGACCGCCACTCCAAACAGCGACACACCGCGGGGCACACAGGTGTCAGGCTGGGAGGCTGCCCACTGACAGTTCTCCAGTGGAGACGCACTCAGGTTACAGAATTTCACGACAGTTTCCTGCCAGGAGCTCAAGAGCTCAGGTGCGAAGGAGCTCAGCAGCCCTTTTGCACCCCAGCAGCACCGCCCTGAGACTCCAACGTAATGAAGTCAGGTGACTGCAAAAATGACACCACATTCCCTGGATCTAAAATGTGGGTCCCTGCTACAATTTTTTATGTCACCAGGCCCATCTCATTGTGTTACCCACAAGCTGGGCAAGGGTTGTTGGGCTTTGTATGTGCACAGTCACAGTGCAGTGAAAAACAGCTGCAATCTGACTTCCCTGCGCAGGGGATGAACGTAGCAAAGGGTCCCTGGCCAGGTACCGTGGACACAGACCTGTGACTGCCAGGCCTTCCCATTTGCACAGTTGTTTGAGACTGAGCATTCTCTGAATGCCATGTCACTGCATAGCTCCTTAAAAACACCTTGACCCCATTTGGGCAGATGAAGACCCAGAAGCTCAGCGAGGTTAAGTGACTTGCCTGGGGTTGCAGAGCCACTTAAACCTAAGCCCGTTCTCTCCATGCTGCACTTTAAGACTGCTGACTGATAGTGAGACTTGCAGACACCTGCCCTCATTTGATTCTGAGACCTGATGTCCCAGATACCTTCTGCTCGTAATGCCACGCTTTGCTGAACAAGAACACCACCCCCACAGCTTTCCTGGGCCCAGATAGGCAGTACCCAGTCAAGCTGCCAGCCTGCCTGTTGCCCTCTGGGAGCCTCGTCCCCTGCAGCCTGTGACGGTGAGGGCAATTTGCTTCCACCCTACTCTCATGATGCACCAGATTTCTTAGGAGCTCTATGAAGAACTAGGGGGAAACATTCCCTGAAGGACCCTAAGCAAGCCTAGGTCTCCAGTTGTGCCAAGCCAACTCGTACCCAGAACTATTAATATCGCCTGGTGAGGCTGCCTGGCATGTCTGACAGGGAGTGGCACCTGAAGCGAGCAAACCTGAGTCCGTGTCATGGTTCTTCTGTCCCTTTCTGTCAGTGCATCTTAGGAAAAGTTGCTTGACCTCTCTGGTCCTCAGTTTTGCTAACTCTACAATGGGGAAGCTTATTTTCCCCCAGGAATTATCTGAGACCCACTTGGATAGTCACAGAGCAGAAAAAGCAACAGAAGTATGAATCTGCCACAATTTCTAGTGACCCAAGCCAAGTCCCAAAGCCACCAGGACAATGATCTCTGGAGCCTCCCTGTCCTTGAGCCTCCCTCACACAATGATGTCACTGCTTGGATTTGCATTGAGCTTATTACACTGATTATGTCGGGAGAGAGAGAGGTACCTAGGAAGTCCCCAAATCCCAGGACAACCCTGCTTTTGTACTTAAACGTCCGTATTTTAGAATAAGTCTGTCCATCTAAACTAAAGCCCTCCCAGATTCCTCCCGCGCTTGCCAGGGGAGCTGGGGACCCCCAAGGCTGTCCCGACTCCACTTCCCCAGGAAATGCAGGGCTTGGCTCCTGGTGGGCCCCCCCCCCCCCGCTGTGTGTCCCTGGCTCAGGCCCCTCCTGGGCCCCTAGAGTAGCCCCTGCAGCCGCCACCTGCTGCTTGCCGAGCTGGACTGTGAGTCCGCTGGCTCAGCGCACACTGCCCCTCGCTCTTCGGCATCGCTCTCCTCCAGGGCACAGCACAAGTGACAGGGTCAGCTAGGCAAGCATAAGGCCCTGCCCACACGGCCAGGTGTGAGCCCCACGGTGCAGTGACGCTTCTCCCCAGGACTCACTGTCCACTGGGTCCGGGCCCATCCTGCCTCCCTGGGAAGGAGAACGGCCCCACCTGGCCTGGTGCTGCTGCAGAGAGAGCCACTGGGAGTGTCCTCCCAGCCCCACAAGCAGTGCCGGCCACTTTCTTCCCTTTTTTTTGGTGGGAGGGTTACCGGGGCTTGAACTCAGGGCACTCGGCCACTGAGCCCCATCCCCAGCCCTATTTTGTATTTTATTTAGAGACGGGGTCTCACTGAGGTGCTGAGGACCTCGCTGTTGCTGAGGCTGAGACCCTCACATCAGGCCCCTGTTCTACTCGGAAATTCCAAGTAGAACTCGAAATCCTCCTGCCTCAGCATCCCGAGCTGCTGGGCTTACAAGCAGGCACCACCGCGCCCGGCTTTACCCCAATCTTTTAAAATCCTGACAGAGCAGTGCCCTGCCCCAGACATCCCCTCCCAGCTGGGTCAGCCCACCAGTGGCTGTCCTGTTCCCCGTGGCCTGCCTTTTCCAGAACGTCATGTGAATGGAAACAGACCACACAGCCCTTTGCTTCTACCTCTTACTTGGCATCCGGCTCTGAGCTTTCTCCACGTGGTCGCCCGAACCCGTGCATTGTTCTTGATGGTGCTGGGTCGTCCTCCGTGGTGGGCACGAGCCACAGCTGTTCCCCTCTTCCCAGCGGAGAGACATTTGACTAGTTTCCAATTAGGGGTAAATGGAAATAAAAGCCACCACAAAGGTGCACACACCTGTCTCCATGTGGGTGTGCGCTTCCTCTTCTCCTGGGAAAACACCTGGGGCGGGTGGCTGGGCCTCAGGACTATGCCCTGGGGCATCACAGGAAGCCAGCGCGCTGCTTTCCCAGGCAGCTGCACCATCTCGCCCTCCAGCTCTGCATCCTGGATGGCACCTGTCACTCTCCTTCTTCCCATTCTGACGGCGTTTTTTAAATGATAGAGCTACAGGAAGTTGCAAAAAATAGTACAAAGAGATCCCATGACCTTTCACCCAGACCTCCCACCTGCAGCATCTGATAATTGAGAGCACAACCAAGGAACGCCCTCTTCAGATCCAGAGCAGCCTGGTGAACTCTGAAGTGCAGGGAAATGTGTCACTGCCCGGACAGGACAGCAGCAGCCCACAGTGCCCTGTGGAGCCCACTGAGCCCATCACCTGTGGAAAGGTGGAAAGAGACGCAGGTCGGCCCTGGGAAGTAACCATTTGCCCCTGGTCTTTGCAGAGCACCTTCGTCAACAGACCTGCGCTGGGCATCCTGCCTCCAGAGAACTTCGTGGAGAAGCTCCAGGAGTCCTTGCTCTCCGTGAGTGGGGTGGGGTGGGGTGGGGGGACGATCCTGTCACTGTGCAGCCCCACCTCCGCCTCCCGCCCTGCTGTCCTGGGGTGGTCCAGTCAGGCGCAGCAAGGATTGCAATGGAGGATGGGGAGCTGCTTCCAAAATCTTGTTCTTCCATAAAGATCCTTTCCAATTTTCCTCTTGAAGGAAAGAAGGAGTTTTTGTGGGCAAGACCAAGGGAACCGGGCAGTGTGATATTTGTCCTTGGTAGGAGCCCGGCCCGAGGTCTCCAGTCCTCCTGGGTTTTCAGTTTCAGTTGCTACAAGGATTGAAGTCACGGGGACCCTGACTTCCCACCTGGAGGGTGCAGTGTCTGTGGGTGGCAGCTGCATCAGAAGGTGCAGATTGGGCTTCCCTGGCCGTCTGTCCCCTCTGCTGGCCTCAGGGCCCCCTGGACTTCTCCTCTGCCTCTGGAGAAGCCTGAGTCCACCCTCCCAACCCGGCTCCTCTGGGCATCCCTCCCGTCCTTGGCCTCTGAGTGACGGGGTGATGGAGCCAGGGCACAGCCCCCTCACAGATGCAGCTGGGGTCCCCCGGGCCTGGGCTCACAGCTGACTCCCTCACTGCAGGTGGCTCCCAAAGGGATGACCCAGCTCATCACTATGGCCTGTGGCTCCTGCTCCAACGAAAACGCCTTCAAGACCATCTTCATGTGGTACCGGGTGAGGCTGGGCACAGACCCTCGGATTCCACCACACGCCCACCCTGCCTGACGGCTATCCCCACGGGCCAGAGTATTAGCTGCAGTGGCCAAGCTGGAACTCCAGGGAGGGCCTGGACGCAGCTTCCCAGCGTCCTGGTGTGGGTGGTGGAAAGGTCTTGGTGTCAAACCCACCCAGTGTGACGGCACTACTTCCACTGGGGGACACACGCCCTCCCCAGGCACAGGTGTTACGTGGAGAATAGTAACGTATCGCGATGCGCGGTGCTCGGTGCTCGGTCCTCTATTTCCAGTACAATGAACAGTCTGGGGCCCGTGCAGACATACCACGATCAATACAGGAGACCAGCTCCCAGAAAGCACCCCCTGGTCGACTGGACTAAGAAAGAGTTTAGGGGCCAGGTAGCTGCCGTCTTCAGTGTCTCAGGTTTTGTCCTGTTCTGTTTTGGCAGAGCAAGGAAAGAGGACAAAGGAGTTTCTCCAGAGAGGAGCTGGACACCTGCATGATTAACCAGGTGAGTGCGGTGGGCTCCTTGTCACCTGTCTGCGGGGAGCCGCCCCAGCCCCTCGGCTGACACAGGCTGACCCAGCCTGCCCTTACTCTTGAGTCCACTCCCTGGGGATCAAGATGGAGTAGAGTTCTTCCTGACCAGCCTTCGCCAGTTTCCCAGAACAACTGACTGAATCTGACAGATGCTAAAAGGCCATTGGTGTATTCTCTAGAATAAGGCAAAGCACCAGCATGGATGTGTACACAGAGTGTTCTGTTGGTGGCACCTAGGTACACAGGAAGGATTGGGTAACTAGGAGTTGCAAACCGAACCCTCATTGTTCACAGAGACACCGAGGTGGGCACTGCTGGGGCGATGGCGGGGGCTGGGGATTATTCCAGGGAAATAAGATGGGTGGCTGCATCAGTAGCTTCCTGTCACTATCACAAAATACCTGGCATCAACAACTTGAGGGAGGAAAGGTTTATTTTGGCTCAGAGTTTCAGAGGTCTCAGTCCTTCTTGCGCAGGTCCTGTAGTGACTGCTCATCATGGTGGGAGCACAGCCAAGAGGAGGCTCCCACCTCTTGGTGGCTGGGAAGGGAAAGAGAAGAGCCCCGGTCTCAGTATCCCCTTCAAGGACATGCCCCCCATGACCTAACTTCCTCCCTCTAAGCCCCACCTCCTAAAGCTTCCACCCCTCCCTGCAGCACCACAGGCAAGGGACCCAGCCTTCAACACCAGAGCCCTTGGGGACAAAGATGGCAGGAAGGCAAGATTCCCACCCACCTCCAGCCACAGCAGGCTTGTCTTCATTTTGTGTGAAGTTCAAACATAAGTGCCTGCTGCTCTAAAAAGGGGGGGTCTGGGGGTGTAGCATGTGCAAGGCCCTGCAAAAAAAGAACCCGTCCCAGCACTGCAAACAAAGAACCCACTCCTGATCAGCTTCTGCCTGCACTCAGAATATTCTTCAGCTGAAACAATTATAATTAGGAAGGCTATCTCTGGGCCTGGACGGGTGCTGGAACTTTACGTAAACCACACGGTCACTGCTGTCCACCGTGTGGATTCGTGTGCAGGAAGGTCCTGCTGGCGGGTTGGCGGTGGCTGGCTCGCTCCTTTTCCTTAGACCTTCTCATATGCATTTCTCCTAATCTCACCTCCTGCTAGTGAAGGCATCCACATCTTCCTCCGTATTCACAGGAAACTGCTTCCACTTCAGATTTACTTTCTTTCTTCTTTTCAGACCATTTTCTTAAGGGCCCTTCTCCCACCTCCCTCCCTGACTGAGCTTCCCTCACCTGACACCCAGGCATGTCCTTCCCATGGGCATTTTTAGATTCCCGTCCATCATTTTTAGTTGCGGTGTTCAGATACACATAAGAATGTGTACGTGTTACATTTGTAAACTGGAGACAAAGAAAAAAATTGGCAAGAGGGTATTTTGGAATTTGTGGGAAAAGGTCTTGGAGTTTTACCCAGAGGTCTCAGGGAAAATGCCGCCTGGACCTCCCAGAGACTGGCGCAGGTGGCCTCTGAGGCTGCCCAACAGTTCTCTAGAGTGAGCGGCAAGTGGAGGACCAGAAAGCCATGGAGGTCCAGAAAGCCATGCCAGCAGGGGCAGCTGCATCCTTTCCTTGGGGCCAGGCAGGGGTTGGGAACTCTTGCATTGGCTTCTTGACCCTCACACCCAAGGGTAGCTGCAGAGGGGGAGGGGGAGTGGGAAAGGTGGGTGTCCCCCACAGACCAGTTCACAGCACACCCAGCAGCATGGGACCCCCTAAGAGCTGTGGAGGGCAGGGTGTGGGCTGAACTGGCAGAGATGGTAGAACAGGGGCTGAGTTCAGAGGTCCCAGCTGAGAGGAGCACAGCATGAGCGCTGCGGCCACCTGCAAGGGAGAAAAATGTCCCACCTGTGCAGAACTCATGGGAAGCCAGAAATTCAGATATATGTGAAATTGGTCTTAAACTTGATAACTTTTTTTCTTAATTCTTTAAGTGCATGAACAGAACAGAACATCTGGGGGCTGGGTAGGGACCTCAGGGACCCGCTTACAACTTCTCGGCCTGGAAGGACAGGGTTCTTCTGATAGACTTTCCTCCTCCATTTGGCAGGGTCACACTGGTCCCCAGTCCTCACAAGGATGACTGACGCTGATCTTTCTTGGTTCTAGGCCCCTGGGTGCCCCGACTACAGCATCCTCTCCTTCATGGGTGCTTTCCACGGGAGGACCATGGGTAAGGAGGACGGATGTGGTCCCAGGGTGGCATTTACAGTGATGGCAACAGCATCAGCAGTAGTGCCACTGCCTTTGGTCTGGCGCTGGAGATTTACGCAATTCTTGTAGATTCCAGATGATTCCCCAAAGAGGGGCACCGTTATGTCCACTTTGCAGATGTGGAAATTGAGGGTCAGCAAGAGAAGGAACTTGCCAAGGCCATTCAGTGGCAGAGGCTTGGATTTAAACCCTTGTGTCTCATCTTCAGAGCTTGTGTGTAATGAGTGGCAAATCATAAAGCACACGTGCACGTGCACACACACACACACACACACATTTGTGGGCTTTTCAGGATGTTACAAGAGCTGGGATCTGCAGGCCAGAGACTCCCTGGCCATTTCAGGTCTGGGGCTGAAATCATGTCCCCTTCAAAGACTGTCCGTGCCACTGCCCCAGCCAAGCGTGTGCTCTTCTGTCTCGCTGGGCTCAGGTTGTCTGGCAACCACACACTCCAAAGCAATTCACAAGATCGACATCCCTTCCTTCGACTGGCCCATCGCACCGTTCCCGCGGCTGAAATATCCTCTGGAAGAGTTTGTGAAGGAGAACGAGCAAGAGGAGGCACGCTGCCTGGAGGAGGTACCGCCCCCTCCCTTCACCTCCCCGCTCCCTTCTCCTCCCTGCCTGCCTGGCCCAGAGGACAGACGTCTCATCTGGGATGAGGGTCATGGTCCCTGGAAAGGAGGTGGGGACAGAGAGACCTCATTCCTCACGTGTTCCGTGTCCGGAAGGGTGGTGAAACCCTCTTTCGCCACCACACTCATCCCCCACTTCTGGTACCAGCTTCTCTATCACTCACGCTTCTTTGGGGACAGAACCTGAGGTCACTCCCCATTTTAATAACATGTGAAGCTCATCTGTAGTGACAGTGATCCTATCAGGGCTCTGTGGAGGTGGGATTGGGGAGCACTTGGTGTGCATGGTCCAAATTGACTTGTGCTCTATGTATGAAATATACACAGTATTTTAAGGGCTTAATATGAAAAAAATCACTAGTAAATTTTAAATATTCATTACATATTGACATAATAGTTTGGATGGATTAAGTTCAGTAAAGTGCTGTTAAAATTAATTTCATATTTTTTGGGGGGTGAGGATTGAGCCCAGGGGTGCTCTACCACTGAATCACATCCCCAGCCCTATTTTCCTTTTTATTTTTTATTTTGAGACAGGGTCTTACTATGTTGCTTGGGGACTTGTTAAGTTGCTGAAGCTGGCTTTGAACTTGGGATCCTCCTGCCTCAGCTTCCTGAGCCACTGGGATTACAGGTGTTCGCCATTGTACCAAACATGGAGGTTTCTAAAATTAAAAAGACATTAACTTTAACAGCATTTTGTTGGACCTACTATGTCAGTATGTCATTAGTATTTTTAAATGATCAGAGAGACATTTTGTCTTTCCACATTGAGTCTGGGACACTGTGTATATTTTATACTTAGAGGTCAATTCAATTTGGACCAAGCACGATGCCGAGTGTTCCCCCGACCCCACTCCACACTGCCCTGGTGGGGTCGCTGTCTGCAGATGAGCTTCACAAAGTGTTTTAGAGAGGAACCATCCCAGATTCTGCCAAAAGATGCTCACAACTACGATGAGAGCAACGAGAATGTCAGGGTGACGAGGTGCAGCAGTGGCAGTGGGGCTTCCCTGCCGGCAACTTCTCCGAGCCAGCCACAGCTGCCTTGTGGGTCAGGACGGGGCTTCCCAAGTGCAGTCCTTGGCCCAGGGCTCAGCTTGCGCCCCACCAGCACCAGTGCCAACCTCAGGTCAGACGAATTGTTCCTAAAGGACCCATGCTGGTCCCCGAAGTGGCACAGCACTCTCAGCACCATTCCAAGGGGCTCATGGAGCCCCAGACACCCCTCCATGGACACAGCTCAGGAGCGTCCCTGAGGCATTGTCACCTTTGCAAGCTGCTGTCATTTTCCATGGTTTCCAGGTGGAGGACCTGATCGTGAAATATCGGAAGAAGAAGAAGACGGTGGCTGGGGTCATCGTGGAGCCCATCCAGTCCGAGGGTGGAGACAACCACGCCTCGGATGACTTCTTCCGGAAGCTGAGAGACATTGCTAGGAAGGTCAGAGAACATGGCGAGGCCACAGGGGTTTCTGGGTTAGGTTCTGGGAGCAAAGAGTGGGCTCTGGAGCCCGTGGAACATCCCGATGTGCAGCAGGGGTCACGTCATGGATAGAGGAGGTGGGTGGGGAGGTGGGGGGTGCTTCTTTAAATGTCATTGCGAAATCAGCCACCAATCTGCTGCCTTCATTTGGAGCTTTCTCAATAATTAAGTGGCTCCTGGGAAGGCCTCAGCCTCCTCCCTTTCCTTTCTGGAGACCCTCACCCCATCTTTCAGTCAGTTGTGGTCCATACTCGATGGGGCCCCAATGGACAAACTGTGTTAAGATCCCGTGTCTGTTTTCATGGGTTGTGCGTGTATGACTCACACTTCATACCAGTGAGTCCGCAGATCAACACTACAAGTCGTGAGTTGGTTTAGACACAGTACCGTGTTAGCAATGGGCTTGGCGATAGGCAGAACGTGGAAACTGAGTGTAGGAGGTGACGTCCCCTCCCCACCGTGGACACATTTACTCCTGCCAGGGTCCACCCTGGGACTAAGGCCAAGCCAAACAGGCTGGATGCAGCTCTCAGGCCCCTGCTGACCCCAGCTGGGTGGTCTCAGGACATGCGCAGCACACGGCACAGCTCGGCTGGAGCTGCTCCTCTGCTGGAGGGTTTGGTTTTGATTTTCAAAGCCCAAGAACGTTGGTTTGCTCTGCAGCTGAGCCAGCAGGAGCTGTGGCTGGGTTCTGGGTCCAATGGCAGGTCACTGTGCGGGGTGGGGCCGCTGGCCTTGTCAGGTGTTGATCTCTGCCTCCTGTCTCCCACCTGCGGCCAGCACGGCTGTGCCTTCTTGGTGGATGAGGTCCAGACGGGAGGAGGCTGCACAGGCAAGTTCTGGGCCCACGAGCACTGGGGCCTGGAGGACCCTGCAGACGTGATGACCTTCAGCAAGAAGATGATGATCGGGGGCTTCTTCCACAAGGAGGAGTTCAGGCCCAGCGCGGTGAGTGGGCCCAGCAGGCCGTGGGCGAGGGCGTGCCATCCCCAGAACCAGGCCTCTCGGGGCACCCGGTATGTCCCTGAGGTGTTGGCAGGCCCAGCTAGTCACTTTAGCCGATGGTCATGGTGACCCCAGCTCCAGCTCCTCTGCAAGCCCATCTGCACAGCCGTCCACTGCCCGTCTTCAGAGCTTCTCAGTAAGATCAGTCAGATCTGCTACGGCAGACGGGACCCGTGCTGTGTGCGGAGCACTTCACAGGTTCTTTCAGTCCTCACAGCAGTCTAACCCGAGGGTGTTATTGTTATTCCCATTTTACTAATGGGGAAACAGGCACAGAGAAGGAAGTGGTCCCAGGTCACAAGGCCTGTAAGTGACAAAGCCAGGATTCAAATGCCCCAAACCACTACAGGATACTGCTGTGTGTACATACCGATGAGTGTGCAACATCGGGCCCGGATCCTCCTCCCCTCATTCCTACCCTGGAGGTTACTGTGGTCTGAAACGGCTGCTGGAGCTCCAGCAGCCAGACCTCAGTTCTAGGCCGTGGGAAGGGAAAGAAGCGATGGAAAGGAGCCCCTTCCTGTCTTCAGAAGCCTGAGAAACCCCCAGGACGCTTCCACCCTCCAGAAGGCCAGGTCACCGGCCAGTCCTCAAGACACAGAGGCGGGAAGGGTGTGCCTCCGTTGGCCACAGCCCTGCCTATTCCCCGAACGGCCGAGGGTGGGTGAAGTGGGGGACCTATCAGGGGCAGAGTGCCCACAGCCCGGTCCAGCCCCCCTCCATGAGCTGTATTCGCCGTGGGTGAGACCCTCCCCTCTCGGAACCTCGGCTCCCTGCCCTCTGAAATGAGGGTCACAGGCCAGTCATGCACCCCAGGCTGAGGTGTCGCTCGACAACACACCTCATGTTTGTGGTGGCCCCCAAGATGGCACCACCTATGACCTAGCAGCGTCTCCACTGCCCTAGTTTGTGGACGCCCACTCTGTGATGTCCTCATGGTCACAAAGCCACCAGGGGGACACATCTCTTGATTCTCAGTGCAAGCCCCGAGTGGGGGCCCCACGTCCTGACCTCCCCGGGCCTGAGGCATCTCCAGGGAGCCGGCCCCTCGGCCTCCCCACAGTGTGCACGCTTGAGGGTGGACTTAGGATCTGGGGGATCAGGGCTGCGGCCCTCCTGGCCCTTGGCAGGTGTCCTCTGGAGAAGGTGGTGTGTCAAAGGTGGGGGCCCTGCAGGGAGTGACCACGGGAGCCCTCCTGACACTCCACCTCTTTCCAGCCTTACCGGATCTTCAACACCTGGCTGGGGGACCCATCTAAGAACTTGTTGCTGGCCGAGGTCATCAATGTCATCAAGCGGGAGGACCTGTTGGATAACGCAACCCGTGCGGGGAAGGCCCTGCTCACTGGGCTGCTGGACCTCCAGGTATCCACTCAGACCCACTCTCCAGGCGCCTGCACCCCCAGGGCTGCAGCCGGACCCTCACGTGGCACTGCACCTGCTGTTCAGAGGTCCTGAGCGGGCCATGCTGCTCCAAGCTCCCCACAGAGAACGCGCCCCCCACTCCTCCACACCGGCCCTCCCCCGCTCCTGACTCCGGCTCACCCTCTGATGTAAGCTCAGACATCCCTCCTTGGAGAGGCTGGCGCACACCCCCTCCTGCCCCACAGCTGCTCCTCATTCCCTCTTCTGTTCTGCATATTCCCAAGCTTAGCAGGCCTGTCCACCGTGATCTGCAGCCAGCTGTAGGTAATGATAAATGTTCTAGAAGCCACACGAAAAGTAGATATGAGGAAGTAAAATTAATTTTAAGAATATATTTTGCTTCACACATTAGATTATCGATTCAACAGGTCATCAATATAGAAAACAAATAATGTGCTATTTCAGATTATTTTTCTCATACTAAGCTTTTAAAATCTGGTATATATTTTAAACTTAGAGCAAATTTCAGTTTGGACTCATCACGTTTCAGCAGCCACTGGGAAGGACAGCTCTGCATTAGAGCTTTTTGTCCGACACAAGTGCCCTCTCCTAGACTCAGGGCCAAGGTGGGAGGTGGCTGGGAGAGAACCAGTGTTTCCAGGACCAGCCAGAAGAACCCAGGAGTGGGAAGAAGAGGTGCCTTTCTCTGGGTGGCTGATCTCAAAGGGTCCCTCCCCTGGTACCTGAAACATCCAGCCAGCAGTGACATGAGCCGAAGCTCACTACGGTGGGGATAATGATGATGATAGTGGTGGTGGTGATGGTACGGTGATAATGTTGGTGATAATAGTGATGGTAAGGGTAGTGAAGGCGATGGTGATGGTGATGATGTTGGTGATACTGGTGTGGTAATGGTAGTGAAGGTGATGGTGATGGTATGTTTGGTATATTGACAGTGGTATGATGGTGATGGTGGTGGCCATGGTGGTGCTGATGATCTTCATGCTGGTGGTAGTGACGCTGATGGTCTGTGTTCTTTGCTGATGTTTACCTCTCTGTCATGATTAAGGACCTAATGATGACAATTTCTGTTTATTGAGAACTTGGTATGCCACACCTTGTGTTAAAGGCTTTATCTCATTTAATGTTTAGAATAGAGTTACCATATTTAATGAGGAAAAGACAGGACCAACAGTAAATCTAAGTCTCGGAAATCCAAGGTCCAGAACTTGGATTTGGATACAAGAGGAGTCAGGGGCTCCAGCCCCACCCCCATGCAGGGTGGCCAAATTTAGCAAATTACATTAGAAGATGCCCAGTTAAGTCTGAGAAACAGCAACTGATTTCTCTTTTTTTTTAAGCAGAAGCATATTCCAGGCATGCAACAGTTAGGACACATTTATACTTTATAAAATTGTTTGTTGTTTATCTGAAATTCTAATTTAGTTTGACATCCTATGTTTTACTTGGAAACCTTAACTCAGAATGACTTGAAATTAGGAAAATATGACTATCCTTATTTTCTGGATGAGAAGATGGAGGTTTGGGGAGATGTGTCCTTTGCCCAGGCCCAGGCAGCAGTGAGGGAACCAAGCTTTAAAGCCAGGTCTGCCTGACTGTGAAGACTCTGAAGGGGTTAGCGTCGCTCAGAAGATAGCTGAGACCCCCAGTGGGTGTGTTCTGGATGGATTCCTCTTGAACGGAGTTAGAATTTAAACTGAGGGTGGCAGAGGGGCAGGGCAAGAGGGAAATCATCCAAACAGGGCTGAACCTTTCCTGCTGGGAGCCTCAACACTGGGAAATGGCATGGGCAGAAGTGACAGGTGACACTTATTGCCCGGGGTCATCTTAGTCAATGGCGGGACATCTTGTGGGGTCCAGACCAGACAGGGATCTTGGTGTCCCGGGGCTGCCCCTTGTCCTGAAAGGTCCACGTGGACCCAAGGTTGCCCTCCTCATGAGACATCCTCATGGGGCAGCCTGCAGACTCTGGAGATAAAAAGGGACAGGCAGAGCACACGGCCTGGTGGGGACATGACTGGGAACACAAAGAAAAGGCACCAGGAGAGAAAAGACAGAGAAGTTCAGAACAGTCCACCATGACCCCAAATAGGCCAGTGGGACAGAGAACAACGGGACAGGCAGTCGGACCTGAGGTCTCGGTGCTGCACAGGGGCATGGAGAGAAGCATTGTCCTCCTGACCCTCCAGCCTCCCCAGTGAAAGCAAGCCCAGGTGAAGACGCGCCAAAAAGTGTTCTGGGGAACTCCCTGGCACCCTGCTTTTGAGAACCTGCATGGGGGCTGACTTAGAGGGGTGGGAGGGGTTCTGGGTCCCTGTTGGAATCTCAGAAAGCTATAGGCAAGGAGTTGAGATTACAGGAATGCCCTAAAATAATTAGGGGGGAATGGGCGACTAAGAGGGAGAGGCCTACACAGATGCACACGTGCAGACCACGGGCCATCAGAGCCCGGCCTGGAGCAGGGGCGGTCGTTCCTGCTGCCCTGCACTCATGCAGTCGATAGCCATTAAGAGTGTGTGTGTGTGTGTGTCACAAGGGCCCTAAGTCATGTCCAAATGGAACAGACCTGGATCCCTGCCTCCCAAGAGACTGCTCGCTGGTGTGGGAGGGGCTCCATCGCCACCAGAGCACGACTGGGTCTGCAGTTTCCACCAGGGACTGTTGGGAGAGAAGAGCTGCTCCAGCAGTGCCCCTCCCAGTGCCTGAGAGGATTCAGGGTTCCCCAGGCCTCACCCGCTGTCCTTCATGTGGACGGTGTAGAGCAGGGAGGGAGGGACCCTCCCAGATGGCTGAAAACTGGGTGGCTTAAAATAAGAATTTACTCTCACACGGTCCTGGGAGGGTTTGTTCCTCCAGGAGGTTCCGCCTCGCCCAGCTTCTGGGGGCTGCTGGTCCTTGGCTCGTGGATGTGTCCTCCAGTCTCTGCTTCCACCATCCCCTGGCCTCCTCCCCACTGTGCTTGTGTCCAAACGCCCATCTTATCAGTTGTGACACCTGTCATTGGATCAGAACCCACCTCTGTCCAGTAGGACTCATCCTAACTACCTCTGCAAAGTCCCTATTCCGAACAAGGTTATTTGCACAGGTTCCAAATGGTGCGACCAGGCACCACTCAACCCAGTGCCTCTCCCAACCCCAAAGCCTTCAATGAGGAGCATTCCTTCTAGAAGGAATAGTAGTTTCTAGAATAGCTAATAATAGAGATGGCTAACATATAAAGAGCACCTACTAAGTGCCAGGCCCTCGGCATAGGATGTGGCACATAAACCCTATCCCATTAAAATCTTTGCACAGGTTATTAGGGTCAGTGGCATTTGCACCTTTGGTTTACGGAAGAGGAATCAGGTGTGGGCCACTTAGATGATCCACCCAGGGTTGCACGATGTGAAGGAGACAGCTGAGTTCTGAACCCAGGCCTGGATGTCTCCAGAACCAGAGCTCTTATCCCAACAGTGGGACATACCAGTCCAGCAGAGCCCCAAGGGCTGGACCAGGAGAGGCATCTGAGAAAGCACAGCCACGGAGCCCAGCTGGTGCCCAAGAGATGGCTTTGACACCCTCTTTGTCACCCCATTGCAGGCCCGGTACCCCCAGTACATCAGCAGGGTGAGAGGACGAGGCACCTTTTGCTCCTTTGACACTCCAGATGAATCCATAAGGAACAAACTCATTTTAATTGCCAGAAACAAAGGTAAGGAGACCCAGAATGGACATTTGAGTTTCATCAGTGTCCAGAGTCACTGTGAAGAAACCCTCAGGGTCCTTCCTTCAGGGAGGTGCAATCTCACAGGGAGCGGAGCAGTAATTTGTAATTTTGTAATCTTCTACGATTACAAATCCTGGGGAAGGGGAAGGGGTGAGATGGAAGGGTGGGGAAATGGTGGGGGCCAGAAGTCAGCAAAGGCAGCTTTAAGGAGATGGCATTTTACCCCAGCCTTGACAAAGGCACAGGGCTTGGCCAGGTGGGGAAGGAGAGGAAGAACATCCTGGGCAAGGAAAGCATGCAGGCACACCTGAGGCAGGTGGAGCTAACAGGTAGAGAAGCAGAAAGAGCGGAGGGAGGTGGGGACAGACAGGGATTGGCAGAGTGCAGCAGGGGTGGGATGCAGGCCCACATCAGGCTCCAGATGCCAGGCTCTAGGAGCTCAGGGAAGCCTCAGAATTGTTTTAAGTGGGCGAGGGGGGATTATGATGTGATCAGAGCACCTACTATGTGTCAGGCACAAAGTTAGATCTTTTTCTCATGCCTTCTTGTGGAATCCCTGCAGCAGCCCTGCAGGCAGGGATAATCGGCCTCCTTTTTAAAATGAGAAAACCAGGGGCTGGAGGGTCGGGTCCTTGCCTAGTATGTGCAACCCCTGGTTCCCTCCCCAGCGGGGAAGGGGAGATGGGAGCAAGCCCCGCTGCAGATGGGAAGCTGCCCTTGAGCACCAGGCAGAGAGTCCCTCCCCAGGACAGCTCATGCCTGCATGGCCTGAGTTTTCTTCCCCAGCACATAAGGAGCCTCTGGAGGGCAAGGAAAGCAGGCATTCAGAGTCAGGTGGCGGGAAAGAAGCGGAGGAGGGCTGAGGTGGGTGGGGGAATGGGCGGGCAGGTCAGGAGGGCGCCTGGCCAGGAGGACCATGTGGTGGGTGAGCATCACTGTCCTCCCAGCCCTCCTGGCACAGCCACCCGGAGCCCTCTGCCTAACCACCTCCTGCCTCTTCCCCCAGGTGTGGTGTTGGGGGGCTGCGGTGACAAGTCCATCCGTTTCCGTCCCACACTGGTCTTCAGGGATCACCATGCTCACCTGTTCCTCAATATTTTCAGCGACATCTTAGCAGATTTCAAGTAGAAAAGCCATTTCCACTACACTCAGAGAAGTCCGATCTCAACAGTTGTCAATTGATTAGTTTGCCTAATTCATGTTTCCACTTAAAAGCGTCAGAGGCGAATGCATAAACTGAAGGGTTATTTGTGGGGAGGGGATGTTTTGGTGGTTGTGGGAGAGGGGAAGGGGCTGGCTTTGATTTTCCTCCTAGCAGAGCCAATGGTACCAGTTGGTTTCAGCCCAGAATTTCTGGTGGAGTCCTGCACATGGTCTTGGAGAAGGCCATGTGGGTCTTGGCCATATTTCAGCCCACCCAATCCTGACAATTTCTTTAGAAGCCAGTCAAGGGAGCCCACCTGCTCCTGAGGCTGGTGGCCAGGGTTCTTGGGTTCCAGGCTATCTCAAATGCCCTGTCCTATAATCAAAGATGGCTGGCTTCCCCTCACCCTATGCAACAAACACGCTTTCCCTTCCTTCCCCAGCACCTGGAGCTCTGAACACCCCATGCATGATTCCGTGCCGGACTGGATGGTTCCCAGGAACCAACAAAGCAGGCACAGGAGGACTGAACTTGGGGAAAGGGGACCTCTGGCCCCTGAGACTAGGACCTCTCCTCTCAGTGCTCCTGGGGTCCTCTAAACTCTCAGTTCCACCCATGATGGGCCTCTGTCCTTGGAGGATCTCTAGGCGGATCGAGGATGGTTCTTACTGACACCCTCTATCCCCACACCATCCTCCCTGTTGTATGTGCAGCCTAAAGTGTGACCTGAGCATGCAGGGGACACACAAGAGCTGGAAGGTCAGAAGCAGGAGTCTGTCCGCCCAGGAGCACAAGCCCAGAGCCACTTTATCCCATCTCCCGGGGCCCCTTGAGGTCTGACCCTTGACCCCCCTCCTGGGAGGCTCCTTCTCAGCTTTCATTCATCTGCCTTCACTCTGCTTCTGAGCAGAGCTGACTCGTCAGCGGGAGCCACTGCTGGACTAGCTTTCTTCTTGAGGGAAGTGTTGTGAATTAGACACCAGAGCCCTGCACATGAAAAGCAACCTGTTGGTTGCTTCCTTATACTTGCCCCTGAATTCCGCTTTGCCTGAGCTGCCGGGGCTGGAGATCACAGGTAGATGACTCTTATGTGGCTGAGCAGGTTGTGGACAAGGCCCAGCATCTCCCAGAGGCAAGACCTTCTTGGAACTTATCTGACCTCAGATGCCCCTAAAAAGAGCCCTCGAGAATCCTGCAGCCTCAAGGCCTGGTCTAGTGGGTAGACGGAGAGTCTGGCTTGTATCCTGTGACCAGAGGGAAACCTCTGCGCCTCTGGTGCCTTGGTGGACTGTTTTGGAAGATGGACGTGTCAAGGTTCCCAATTCAGCATTTTGTCCTTTTAATAACTAATCATCCAAAGATTCAGCTCCCACTCTTCCTCATGCTTGATCATCAGCCTTTTTTGTTGAGATGAAATGTTAACAGAGCTGGACGGATCCACAAGTCCTGAGTCACTTTGCATTCCTGCAGTCTGCGGCAAATCTGCCGCTTTTCCTAAGGAGTTTTACCACGTCTGGGGTCATGTTTGCCCTGCCAACTACGTGGGGAGGCATGCCTCCCTCTCACCCATTTGTATGCTTTTTTTAATACATCAATCTTTACTCACTCATCAAACTATCACAAAATACCTGTGCCACCCCAGGCCCTGTGCTAAGCACCTGGAAGACACATGGGAAATAAAATGTGGTCCCTGCTCTCAAAAGACTCACTATCCATGGGGAACAACTGACTCTAAAACCAAACATATCAGAATGGCAAGTGCAATGACAGAGGCGGGTGAGGAACACAGTAAGTCAGAGGGAGGACCCCAATCTGCCTGAAGTGTAGAGGGACTTTCAAGGAGCAGGACTTTGCAGAATGAGCAAGTTCACCAAGCAGACAGGGCACGGAAGAATGTTCCAGAAAGGGAACAGCATACAGAAGTTCACAGTCTCATTCCTTTAACTGAGGAGCCAGATTCCACAGGCAATATCCCAAGGTTCAAGCCTTACTTAACAAACAAGAAAAATGCAAACCCAACCATGATGCATATACGGGATTATGTATGCTTTCTCCTGAGAACTTTAGCACCGGGTGCCAATATTCAATAAGATTCTTGGAGTCCTGAGGATTCTAAGCCTGGGAACACTGGGAAACTTGGCTCTCTTCAGTGGAGGCCACGGCTCAGTATTCTGTTCTCTCCCCACGGGGCATTGATGGAGGAATGAGATCATTTTATCTGGAAAGTCATTTCTGAACTTATCATTCGCTCCTTACCAAGGGAAGTTACTTGTAAAATATTTAAGCCATTTACCAAGCCCTTGTCAACTTGGGGCATGATGAGCTCCTGAGATGTCCTCTTTTGTGGGGTGGGGGGTGAACTGGAGGAAATCCAAGGAAAAGAATTTTTGGCAGAGCTCAAGATGGCAGAAACTGAGAAGGGTCTGGAGAAGACACTGTAAGCCAATGGACAGCTTCTGTCCAGGGCAGAGCCCAGGAGGAAGTGCTTCTGGGGGGTCTGGAGATGAACCCATCACCCATTAGTACCATCGAGTCTGGTGAATGTCTCTAGCGTGTCTTGTCACTTTTACAGAAAACCAAGTCCAGTACTAGCAAGTCTTAGCACATCCTCCCTTTTATTATAAATGGGTGTTTTTTATAATTTTTACTGACTCTCAGTAACCATGCAAAATTGTGCTCCACATTAACATATCTATATATCCTATCTCTATATATCAGCTCATGGTAGAAACCATAGCTAGGGAGCATCGCAGACTTATGCATACAAAGTGATCTTGTTTACAGTATTCTGTTGACAGTGCCAATAAATGATAAGGAAATTAACATGCCACAATGTAACTGATGACCACATGCACAATTCCATGAATTAAATGTTTCCTGTGTTGATCAGTATTCTTAAATTAAAAAAAAAAATTTATAATGGAAACAACAGCGTGAACGTGGACTTTCTGAGTTAGAAATGGTTTTGTTACATGATTATTTGATAATCACTTAGGAAGCACCTATTGTACACCTGGTAGAGACGTCGTGGGGAAGCCCTACCTGCATAAGCCGCCCTGGGCTCAGAAGTGCTGTAAGGCCATCCTCACTACATTCATATCATGTGACAGAGATGTCAGGGTGGATGAGGCACCATCCTTCTCTCAGCCCATGTTTGGCGGGAAAGGTCACGACCACCTAGTGTAGGGATAAGACAGACATTGCATGCTGCAGATGCACAAGGCTACCTCCAAGGTGAAGGGATGCTCCAGCAATGGGAGACATTTCAGAGGAAGATTACAGCCAGACAGAGGCAGGAAGGCAGGGCCGGACAGGCAGCTCTGAGATCCTTATCGCTAGATCACAAACAGGGAGACATGATGAGGCTGTGACCAGGTCAAGCAAGAAGGCAGGGCTCAGTCCCCTGGGACCTTCTCTGCCATGCTGAGCAATATGAGCCTTCCATGTGGGACGCATGGCCAAAGGTCTGGAGCAGGGAGTCATCCAGGGCACGTTTTAGAAAGACTCCTGAGGGTTCTCCACAAGGAACAGGGAGTCCCGAGAGCAGTTAGGAAGCTGGCCTGTGGCCTGGAGAGGAGACAGCGAGACAGGTTGGAGAAGAAAGAAAAGCAAAGGCCAAACAGGACAGTCATTCTCAACACCAGATGTATTAGGATTCACCCTAAGGAGTTTTTGAAAAATCCTAAAATCACTCCAAACCAAATTAGATTCCCTGGTGGTTGACAACGGAATAAACTAGGAGCAGAAGCAAGAGGGGGAAGGCACAGGGACGCTTTGACACACTGTGGAAATGGTCAGCTCTCTGACCCCTCTGGTGTCCTGAGCTGGAGCCACCTCTATCCCAGCAGCAGCTGTGGTTCTCAAGGTCCTTATTTTCCTAACTGTAAAATGTACTGTTTGGAACACACCTTTCCAGGGTCCTTCCAAATTGGACATCCAACAAGTCCATGAACCATTTAGCCTGGAAGGCAGTATTCACCATAAAACGTACTTTTAAACAATAATCCCGTGTAAATAGTGCTGATTGTCATTTTGAACATTCACGGCAAGCCTCCTTTTCTGATGGTGCTTTAAAATTCTCACAATGAAACTATGAGGTGTTTATTTTGTAGACCTACGTTTAAGACAAGGAAACCGAAGCTTAGGCGCGCCTGCCCAAAACCTTGCCACTTGGAGGCCAGGATGTGATCTACACAACCTGTGAAAGAAAGGTCACTGTGGACCCCCGCATGCAGCTGATGAAGGACTGGCTGAGGGTGGGACTGTCGAGCACTCAGGGCGCTTGCCTTCAGCCAGCCTGGCTTTGTTACCAGGGATTGATTCCGGGGGCGCTTACCACTAAGCCACATCCCCAGCCCTCTGTTTTTTTATTTTGAGATGGGGTCTCACTAAGTTTCTTGGGGCCTCCCTATGTTGCTGAGGCTGGCCTCAAACTTGTGAACCTCCTGCCTCAGCTTCCTGAGTCGCTGGGATTATAGGTGTGCGCCAGCAGAACAGGCAGTCCTTGAAAGTCAACAAGAACTGGTCAGCATTAGTGTGAGCTCCAAAATGCACATTTCTAAGGCAGCTGGATTAAAGATACCAGAACTTCAAGATCAAATACACTTTTAAAAGTCAATGTTTTCTATATTCTGTCCCTCCCTCCCTCCCCTTTGGTGAGGCAGGACAGGTCGATAGAATGACCCAGCTCTGCTACTTTCTAGCTGGGTGACACTGAGCAAGGCACTTTACCTCTGAGCCTCACCTGCCAAATGTGGGTGACTATAGTAAATATTTCCTGGTCACTTCCCTGGCCTAAGCACCACTATTTTCAGTGCTTTTCCTATAGTAGGTCATTTAGTTCTCCCAGTGATATACTGTTATTATCTTCACTTCACAAATGAAGAAAAAAGAGAGGTTATACAACTGGCCTGAGGTCCCAGCAGGGCTGAGATTCACACAGAGAAGAAACTCAGCTTCAGAAGCTTTGTGCTTTGCCCTGCATTCTTTCGCCTCCCTGGGGTTCTCCAATTCAAACGGCTACTGGCAAAATTAAATAAAATCATGGAAAAATCGTCAGCACACAGTAGGTGCTTAATATTCCTTTTGATGCTGCTGCTTCATGAATAGCTGAGTGTATCTCACATAGGACACTACCAACCTCATAGAGCAGCATTTCTACTCATAAATATTACATCTATTTCCCAACACAGGTACAGACCTGATGCTGGAATACTCCACTGTAGATCAGTAAAAAGAATATTTTGTCCCTCCAGTTGGTACCAACATGGCCAGATGGTATCAGCCCTGCCTGATTAGTTCTAATCAGGCAAGATTCTATGGTTGAAAGCCACAGGATCAAAACAAGGCCATAAAAGCTGGACTCCGCCTGGGGCTTGATTGGACCCTGTTGCTTTCCATTAAGGAAGTCATGAAACAGCAGCTGGAGGCAAGTGCCAACTGGAATGGTTGGGCAGTCACCCAGGCTGTCCCCTGCGAGGAGCAGTGCCCACTGGATCCACCTGGAAGCACATTCAACATGGAGACTGAATGAGACGCTGGGAGGTGGGCAGACACCTGGCCCTGGGACAAGGTGAGTCTCAGGTTTGTTAACAGTAGGAAGATCAACAGCTGTGACCAGGTTTCAAGTTCCATGTGCTACCTACCTGATGTGCAAACCAGAAGTATCATCCCCAGTTCAAGTGACGACCATGTGGAAACCAACAAGGCACAGACCACCCTGTCCTCCATATCTAAATGATACACGGCCACAGCACGTGCAGAGTGGAAGGGGTTGCCACGTCCAGACAGGAAGGAAAGCCGCTCTACAAGGGACCAACACAGTCACGTCACAAATGCTTTCCACTGACTGTGGGTTTCCTGTGCCCACTCAGCCACTGAGTTCAGAATCGGAATTCATAGCTGGGAAACTTCTCCAGTTTAGAAAGTTGGGCAGGGACTGTGTACACCACGGCATCCTTCTTCATGTTTTAAGGGCAGCGACAGGCTCATGATGAAAACTCAAACCTCAGCAGGGGTATCCAGTTGAAAACTAAGACTTCCGGTCTCATCCACCAACACCCTCCCCAGGGGACCACCGCCAACCATGCTGTTCTGTGCTTTGCTTTCTTCACTTCATGCCACCCCACAGTCATCTTACCTAAAGACGTAGGTCAACCTCACCCTTTTTTTAAGGGCCACATGAATGCCACAGTATGGACCCAACAATTGTTTAACTATGTTCCCTACTAAGGGAAACTTGAGACTTTTTTTTTTTTGCTGTTAGAAATATTTCAGTGAACATCTTCACATTCTTGTGAAGATTACTACTCTACAGTGAATTACTGCTCTACAGTGAACCTCTGCCCTCCCTGTCCCCAGAAAATCATGTTGGAACTTCATCTCCAGTGCAACGGTATTTGGAGGTGGGGACTTTGGAAGCTGATTAGGTCGTGAAAGGTATTGGTGCCTTGATAAAGGACATCGGGAAGGCTCCCTCACCCCTTCCCCCACATGAGAACACAGCCAAGGGATGGCAGCCATGAACCAGGAAATGGACCCCCACCAGACACAGGGTCAGCCTGATTGGACCTCCTGGGCCCCAGAACTCTGAGGAATAAGTATCATTTTGAGCCACCCAGGCTGTGGTAGTTTGTCACAGCAGCCCAAAGAAACTAAGGCAATTATTATTTTTGGTTTTTTAAGGGGGATACATGCCCCACCTGCATAGAAGACCATTTCTGTGTTTGGAGAACTGCATTCCCACCCATTTTGGGTAATTCCCCAAAATTGGGGTGCACTGGAATTAAGTGGGAAGCACAGAAACGGTCTAGCAAACTCTACAAGGTTGAACATGGTGTTATCTGTTCTTGTTCATTTGGGGTTTTAACAGCTCCCAGGCACACTCCCATTGGGTGTTCCGGAAGACGACTCACTCTGCACTCCCACATCAGGAACTGAGGTCTTAGCTCAGAGTGCATTTGCTCCGTGTGCCCTCTGCTGGTGCTGCCTGGGCCGGCCACGCATGCAGCACCAAGCTGACGGGAACTGGCTCTCACCTTCCAGGCCAAGTCCCTAGCAGGCTTAACAGTACAAGATCCTTCAGGGTTGGCACGATTCCTGACGTTAGGATCACTTACAGATAGTGATGCCAGGTCAGGGGCCTGGGTGATGCTTTGAAACTAGGGCCATCATACAACTAAGTCAATGGAATCACATGCCATTTCCCCTGAAGAGCTGGCACTTCCAAATGGGTTTGAGGGCCTCCAGGCCCAACAAGACCCACTACCAGGATCTGGGTCACACCTACAGAATCTGCTCACCAAGAACATGCCCGGCACCCACAGCCCTGTCTAGGAAAACCAGATGGACCCACTTCCACGGTTATCAGCAGGAAAGTCAGGCTCCTCCCTTTGGCAACTGCTCTCAACCTGTCCAGTGCAGAAGCACAGGCCTGCTGCTCCCTCTGTGCCTGCTTCCGCTTCAAGTCCAGGGCTAAGGCCCTCCCACCACGCCTCTCCTGCAGTCCTGCCTCAGACCATCTGACCCTTTCTTCACATTTGTCACCAACTGTAATGACATACATCCATTTGTTTAACAGCCACATGTACCAGACACCCTACTGCAAGCTCCACAAGGTGAAAATCTTGAATTAGCCAGTAACTGGCACAAGACAGACACTGGTAAAAGTTTAGGTGGAATGAATGACATTTGAAAGCCTGCAGGAGCAAACTCTTTTGAATTGTTTTATTTGCTTTTCTCTGAAATGAAAAAATTAACAACAAAAACACCTAACTTCTTTTGTTAACTGATTTTTGTTTTAAGTCATTTTGGGGTCCAATGTGGTAGCATACACCTATAATCCCAGTGACTTGGGAGGCTGAAGCAGGAAGATCACAAGTTCGAGGCCAACCTAGGCAACTTAGTGAGACCACCTCAAAATAAAAAATAAGGGTTGAGGTTGTAGCTCAGGGGGAGAGTACCCCTGGGTTCAATCCCTAGTAATGTATAAAAAAAGAAAAGGTCATTTTGAGCTAGCAATGCAGCTCAGTAGCAGGATGCCTGCCCGGCCCATTCAAGGCCTAGGGTTCAATCCACAGCACTGCAATATATGGAAAAAAAATTCATTTTTCTCAAAACACCATTTTCAGCCTACAGAGGACAAATATTACATTCTTATTAACTCAAAAATTGGGGGGCTGGGGATATAGTTCAGTTGGTAGAGCACTTGCCTTGCATGCACAAGACAATGGGTTCAATCCCCAGCACCACACACACACACACACACACACAAAAAAAAAAAAAAATTGGGAATGATCTAGTTATGGTTTAGATATGAGGTGCCACCCGCTAAAAGCTCCTGTTAACAATGTAGGTGATTAAATTATGAGAGCTGTAACCTAATCAATTGATTAGTCCATCTGATGGGTCAGTAATTGAAAGGACTGACCATGTGGCACCTGTAGGTGGGGGGCACACCTTGGGGGTTTCTGTTACCCCTGGCTCCCTGCTTCCCAGCCACCAGGGACTGAGGCTCTCCTCCACCACACCCTTCCACCTCACCTTGGGTCCAGAATAATGGAGTTTGCTGGGCAAGGACTGAAACTCTGAAACTGTGAGCCACAGTGAATTTTTCCTCCTCTAATTGTTCTTGCCAGGTATTTTGGTCACAGCAATGAAAACCTGACAAACATAATAGTAAAGGTTAAAAGGACCTGCTACGTCCACTCAGTGTAATACTTTGCAATTCCTGAATATTTTAAAATAAATATACATAACTGAGATACTCTCATAACATGAAGCAAAGACCAACTTCAAGTATAGTATAACTTGTTTTTTAAAAGCTTTGAAGCTCCATGGGATGCCACTGTGTATCTCTGACCAAAGGCTTCATATTTGCTCTGGGCTACTGAGTTTGCAAAGTACTTGCCAATTATTGGTTTCTTTGTATATTTGTTTTACAGACTGAAGCCAGGGCTTCACACATGCTGAACAAATGCTCTACCTCTGAGCTTGACCCCAGCCTGCATTTAGTTATTCTCACATTTACCATGAGACAAAGAGTCCCATCCATTTTACAGATGTGAACTTAGACACACTACTCTGCCCAGGCTGAGAGCTGAGAACTGGTAGCACCCAAGCCTTTTAACTCCAGATCCTGTGCCCCTTGCCATGCCTCTTGGTCTTCCAGTTTCATAGCTGAGGCTAAGTGACCCCGCCCAGCTTTCTCCAACAGCTGCCTCCTAACAGAAATTCTAGCCATTATCTGAATGAATGTCTACAGGTATAGGAAGATTCTGCTCTGAAGGCCTTTTTCGTAAACCTGGTTACTACTTCCACTTCATAAATTTCTTCATCCAAAAAAACAAGTTCCCAGAGTCCTGGAGATCCCTGCTTCAGCTGCTCCCACACCCTCAGCTTTCTTGTCAGAGATCCAGGTGGCCACGGGCCACCCAGATCAGCTCCAAGCTGTTCACTTGAGTCTGTCCAGTGTCCCGAACACCTGCGTAAAACGCTCTCTGTCCACAACACGTCCATGGCGCAGGGTGAGATAGAAGGTCTGCTTTCCACTGTACTGCTGGATCCGTACGAACAGATCTTGGGGCCGGTCCTTGGTTTCTGTCAGGGGCATCACATCGGCCACAGGACAGTATGTGTCCTGCCGCCAGCCCCAGAAGGTGAGGTGGGCCACCCGAAGTACGGTACCTGACTCATTCACATACAGGATGCCCACCAGCCTCCGGAAGAAATAGCTCATCCAGCACAGCATGACCAGGGCAAAGCCAGCTATCCCACTTAGGAGGCACAGTGAGTTGAAAGTCATGAGGCCCTGGGAGTACCAGTAGAAGCCTGGTGGCAGGGCCACCACTGTCAGAGCCGTCTGTGCCACCTTCAGCCGAGACACATACCCAAAGGCTCTGATGGCATTGAAGCGGTAGACCATCTGGAATTTCTCATTCTCTTCACTTGGTGGTTTCTCCTTCAAGGTGGGTGACCTGTTCCCCACCCACCTCTTGGGATCCTCCTTCCCACTGCAAAACCATAGCTCATGGAGAGGCCTTCCCCAAGCAGCTGGCCCCCGCAACCTTGGCGCAGCTCGGAGGAGGGCAGCCTGAAAGGGAAACAGGAGATATTTTCTCATGGAATTCAACAATGCCAATCACACAATGTACATCTGTCAAACATCACACAAGGAGGCTCCCAGCAATCCTGCAATGTCACCAGTACTGCCAAAGGAGAGAGAATGGCAAAGCCAGATGCTTTACTTCATGGGAACTGCACAAATGCTAGTCGGGACGAGTACTACTGCTTCTTTTTTTACCAGTAAGGAAACTAACCCCAGAGAGGTTGAGAAATTTACCCAAGGACACACAGTGGAATGAATACAGGGATGGGGAGGTGTCTGATTCTCAAACTGGTCCTCTTTCCCCCAGAAAGTTCCAAGTAAAAATAGAAAAGAAGGCTTCTTTCATTCAACAAACAGCTAGGGAGAGCCACCACTAGACACTGGATCCATAAGGCCATGTGACTAATGTGTGATTACCAAGGAGTAAACGAATCATGTCCTAGGAGGAAACTCGGGTAACAAATCCAAAATTACAACAGTAATCGTCCAGTTTTCCACCTGGTCTCTGCGTTATCTTGGTGGCAGAGGAAACTGCCATTTTCTACTAGGCTAGCTTTGTAGCAGAGTGATGCAGTGAGGCCCCAACACGGGATCATTAGTGGGTAAGTAGTGCAGTCAAAAAGCTCTGGAGCACATGTGGGTTCCAATCCTGACTCGTCACTAGCTGTGAGTTCCCAGGCAGGTTACTCCTCCTCTAGGCGCCTCAGTTTCTTCACTTTTATTTATTATTTTCATTAACTGGTTTATTGATTGGTTTACTTTGTGGTACTGGGGACTGAACCCAGAGTGTAGTGGCACCCCTTCCTCAACAGAAAATCTTAACTACGTTTCTCCAGAAATCTTCACCGTTATTGATTTTAGGACAATCAGCAAAAGAGTATCTACAAAAGAGTTCAATGTAGGTAAACACCCTACTTTCCTGTTGCTCTATTACTCGGTCACTGGCCTGGAAGAAATCAGCATTCCAGGTGCTGGACGCCCCTTTACTTGTTTTTCACAAACATTTATTCAGCATAGTAGTTGTAGAAGTGTGTTGCAAATGCAAAATGTGATTTAAAAAAAAAAAAGAAAAAGAAGTTTAACCAGGCCTCTGGCCTTGAGCTGGGCTTCACAGAGGTGTCTACATTTCTAGGAAAACCGAAGTTGCCAACTGGGCTCCATGGTGACAGCTGGTGGGGGAGGAGAGAGAGGGGAGAAGCAGCTCTCCCCTTCTCAGTCGCTGTCCTTGAAGGGTTAACGTGCCCAGAACAGTGAGAGAAAAGGCTGCTTTTGTGTGAACTTCTGCAGGCTGGGGACTTCTGAGCCCCTCCCCTGACATGATGGGTACAGAGCTCTGAAACTCCCTGAACTCGGGGTTCAGGGGATTGACGGATTACAGCAAAAGCTGTTCCCCCCAACCTGGCTGCAGCTCTCTTGGAGCCTTGCCTCTTCGTCCTTCCAACAGGAGGCGCTCTAAAACTCAGCCACATCCCGAGCCCCTTTTTTAACTTTAAGGCAGGGGCTCACTAAGTTGCCGGGGCTGGCCTCGAACCTACGATCCTCCTGCCCCAGCCTCCCAGGCAGCTGGGACGGCAGGCGTGGGACACCGCACCCAGCCGGCCCTTCACCTTTTGAAAGGGAGACTCAGGATGCGGAACAGACAATGACTACACGACACGAGCCTCCACCGAGCACCTGCGCCCCGCCGGCGCTCCGAGGTTGGCTCCTACCCGGCGGGCCCACGTGACCCGGGGGAGCCGGAGCCTCCTCACGCGGACGCCCCAAGTCAGAAACCCAGGCGTGCCTACCTCGGCCCCAAGTGCGGCACGCACCGCGTCCTCAACCACCCTCCTCACCACCCTCCTCCTCCTCACCATGAGCAGATCCCTTGCTGCCGGAAGTAAATGCCACAGGCCCCGGAAACTCTGAGAGCGCATGCTCAGACTCACGAGGCGCGCGTTGCATCTCGGGAGTCGTAGTCTCGGGACGGGGCCGACGCGCGTCCCGGGCAACAAGGGAGCCCCGGATGGTTCTCTTCCCGGCGTGCCCTGCGGCGCGGGTGCCGGACCCGGAAGTTCCGGGTCGAGTACCTGGTGCCAACTCAGGTGCCTGCGCGTCCTATCGGGTGCGCTCGGAAACTGCAGCCATGGCGGCGTCTGGCCCAGTGCTGTGCCTCTTCGATGTGGATGGGACCCTGACGGCCCCGCGGCAGGTAGGCGGCGCCCGGCAGGCTAGTGGCTGCCGGTGCGGGGACCCCGCCGCTCGCACACCTGGCTCACGACCACCCAGGGTGGGCGCCGAAGGGCGACTTAGGACCTTTCTTCCTCCCGGGGGCTGAGCTTTGACCTGGGCGCCGTGGAGGAATGAGACCAGGCACTGACCAGCTCTCCAGAACCTCGGTGCTCAGAGGTGGCGCCGAACCTTAAGAGCAGGAAACGTGCTTTGGGCGGGGAAGTACCGTTGTGGACTTGCCCGCGCGCCCTGGGCACTGATTGACCCGGGTTTCAACCCCAGCTCAGGACCCCTTGCAGCCATGTGACCGTCTCAGTCCTGTGGCCCAAGGGCTGTGCTGTGTGCATGATAGTAAAGACAGGCTTCCAAGTCAGACACTGAGTGGAGTCTCTGCTCCGTCTCTTGACAGCTGTGTGACCTGGGGCCAGTCAGTTAACTTCTCTGAGTCTCAACGTCTACAGCTTAAATAGGGACATTACCTGTTCCAAATGGTATTTGTGAGGATCTGATAGAATTATTAAAGTGTCTTGCGTACAGAGGATATCAAAACATTAAACACTTCCCCCTGCCCCTGCCATGGACCTTGGTGACCCAAGAACCCTGGGTCACTTTAGGCTGCTGCTGAGAGTTACATGGGTCCTAGAAACTTGCTCCCCACTACCAGATTTTTGCTGCTCTGGGCACAGATAAGTTTCATTTAGGATCAGGCTTGTATCTGACTGTGTGGGCGCATGCCTGTAATCTCAGCCCCAGGCAGGAAGACCACAGATTTGAGGGCGGCATAGGCAACTTAGTGAGACTCTGTCTCAAAAATTAAAAAGCGTTGAGGGTGTAGTTCAGTGGTAAAGTACCCTTGGGTTCAATCTGTAGATGGACAGATTGGAAATATTTGAGGCTTTGCAGGCCATGAGGTCTCTGTTCCAACTACTCAACTGTGTTTGTGGCACAGAAGCAGCTTGCACACAAACGGATGGGGCTGTGTTCCAGTAATTACATAAACAGGCAGTGGACCTGATTCAGGCCCACAGGCTCTCATTTGCTGGCTCCACCTCATATCTGTAGTAAAATTTCCTTAAACATCTCCCCCAGAAATCTTCTATAAATTTTTTTCAGAGTTTCTAAACTTTTTTTTTTAAGTTTTTAAACTTTTTCAGAGTTTTTAAACTTTTTCCATCTTAATTTTAAGTTTTTGAATCTTCCTCTATTTCATTCTGTGTGGGGCAATGTATAATAATGAGCACAGGTTTATTTAGGAACACTGAAATAATTCTGCTGTGCACTTGCTTCACTCTGAAGATTTCTTCTGCATCGGAGTGTAGTATAAATGCTCAGCTGTGGTTACAGCATGTGGGTCCTGTTTCCTCTCCGAAAGTATTTGCTGCCACCTGGAAGCAAAGAGCTATCTTTTATAGCCCATTCACGTTGCAAGACATGTCACAGTGGCTGATCGAGGTACCACTTAGCTCATCAGTGTGCACAGGGCCTAGTGGAATAAGTTGTACCCTTACGCTTCCTTAGGCTTTGAAGCTGGAAGTATTGCTGCCATTGTTGGTCAGTATTGTTCTTCTAATATTTTGCATCAGTCTTCCCACTTCCTCCCATGCTGATGCCAGGTCTAAGCAAACCATTTGGGGACTCTGGGGACAGGTTTTCACATTCTCACTGACTCAAAGGCCACTCGTGCAGTTCTGGATTTTGCCCAATATGTCAAGATTCTGCTGTAAGAGGTAGAGAAGATCTCACTCTTTATAAGCCCCTCTGTGAAGTCTTATTAATAGTATGAATGTATTTATCTAAAAAACATGTTTTAAAGAAAAAAAGGTTGTGCCAATACCTATAATCCCAGGAACTCTGGAGGTTAAGTCAGGAGATTCCCAAGTTCTTGGCCAGCGAGAGCAATTTGGTAAGACCCTGTCTCAGAATAAAGAAGGAATGGGGATGAAGCTCAGTGGTAAGGTGCCACTGTGTTCAGTCCCAGTGTGGGTGTGGGGCAGGGCAGGAGGAAGAACAAAGCATTGAACTGTAGATGTTATATTAAAAATTCTCTCTCTCTCGCTCTCACTCTCTCTCCTCTCTCACTCTCTCTTTAAAAAAAAAAATTACAACTAAAACATTTGAACTTATCTACAGACTAGTAACTGAGTAAGCATGTGTAAAAATAAGAATTACTTTTTCTTACAATTTTAGTCTGCTGATTATTTTGTGGCTCCTGACATGTGTTTTTCTTCTTGAAATGCAGAAAATTACCAAAGAAATGGATGACTTTCTACAGAAATTGAGGCAGAAGATCAAAATTGGAGTGGTAGGCGGGTCAGACTTTGAAAAAGTGCAGGAGCAACTGGGAAATGATGGTAACTAACGCATTGCCAATTATGCTTGGTCAAAGACGAGCTTCTCATGGTGCATTGGAAACTATAGCCATCTGCTGTCAGCTTTCTGTTTCCTTCTTTGAGGAAACATTTTCTCTTCCTTTATTTTTCCTGTGCTTTTAATCCTGTCCATAAAGTTCTAGAGTTGACTGACAAAAATACTTGACTCAGATGTGTAGGTAGATTGTCATAAAAAGGTGAGTGTCCACATCTCTGCACTTAGAAACCTTTCTGCCTGTTCTGGCTCACTGCCCTCCAGCCTTAGCCCAGGCCCCAGCTCTGACTCCTCGCCCAGGTGTGGAAGTGCCCCATGGGCTGGTGCCTCCTCCCCATGCCTTCATCCGTGTTCCCTACTCAGGAGAGTCACGGCTCTCCCTGCCCCCCATCCAGAGTCTCCAGCACAGAACCCTGGAAGCCGGAGAACCATACTGACTCCTTTCCTGGAGATTCTGACTCAGTAGTTTTGTGGTATGATGCAGCAAAGCCCTGCCAGTGTAGTGCTCTGTTAGTTTGGGAATCTGCCTTGAAGACCAGAACCAGTCATTGTTTATCTCTGTGCTCCCAGGGCCTCTGGGGTGCCTGGCCTATGAGAAATAGTGGGTGGAGAAATGATGAATAAACTGTTTCTTTAACCCCGGTTTTCCCAGAGTCCCCACATCTTGGAACCAGCTCTGATAGAGCAAGGCTTTTCAATCTTGGCACTGTTGACATTTTGAGCCACATAATTCTATATTATAGGGGCCTCCTGTGCATTGGAAGATGTTTAGCAGTTTCCCTGGCCTTTTCCCACTAGATGTCAGCAGAGTTCACACACACACACACACACACACAGAATTTTGACAACCAAAATGTCCCCAGACATTGCCAAATACCCCCTGGTGGCGACACCCCTGTTTGGAACTCCTGTTCCATATATCATATCTTACCCTCCAAATCTGTGCAGGCCATATTTATTGGGTTATCATTACTGGAAGAATAATGTACACAATTCCTTTAATTCTCCTTGTAGATGCTTTGTTTAGAAATGCTTTAAACAGCACAACAGGTCACTTTTAGCCTGGAAACCCTGTTGCCTGGTTGGGATTGCCCTCTCTCCTGCTCCTGGTACAAGAGGTGCAGGAGGGGTCTGCAGAGTCAGAATGTGCAGCAAGAATCGATAGAACTAGAAGAAAGTTAAACCCACCTCTGTCACAGTCACCATGTTAAACTCCAGGTGCGAGGGTCTCTTTCAGCACGTGGTGATGTGGACCAGGGGCGCTGGGCCTGGGGTCTGCATTTGAACAAGTGCCTAAACTTTGAGAATCCCTTCATTAAGGCTGTGTGGTAGTGTTCAAATCTGACTGGTTATAAGAATTACCTAAACAGCTTTTTCTTTAAAAAAAATCTTATGTTTAGCCTGTCACTTAATGATTAGAAAGCCCAAGGTCAGAGTTCAGAAACCTACATCACCTGCTGCCCCAGTGATGCTGGCTCATGGCAAGTTTGGGCACCCACTGGGCCAGACCAAGGGGATGAAGGCAAGTACAGAACAGGACCTGTGGCCGGCTCCAGGCCTGCTGTCGTTACATATAACCAAAGAGCCTTTCTTTCTTGCTTTCCTCGTTTGGGGAGCTTGGTTAGGATGAGGTTCTTCCGTGGTTCTTACTGGAGGTCAGTAGTTTTATTGGTGGTGCATGTTAGTCAAGAAGTAGAAACAGATTTTCATTCATTCATTCTGAATTTTCTTTTGTTTCGGTTTGGTTGTAGTGGTTGAAAGATATGATTATGTGTTTCCAGAAAATGGCTTGGTAGCGTACAAAGATGGGAAACTATTATGTAAACAGGTAGGTTCTGAGTATGTGAACAACTACATAACACTTCTAAAATGATGTCTAAAGGGCATTTGATACTGAATGCCTCTGGGGCGGGACACTGGGAGCTGATTAATGGGGGAAATGAATCTTTACTCCATTCTTCATTAAGTTTTGAATGTTGAAACATATGACTGTTAAATATTCCAAAGTAATATTTAAGTTTTTGTAATTGGTTTTTAAGACTACTTATATCTGGCCTGGGTTGTAGCTCAGTGTCGGAGCACTTGCCTACATTTGTGAGGCACTAGGTTCAATCCTCAGCACCACATAAAAATAAATAAATAAAATAAAGGTATTGTGTCCATAGACAACAAAAAATATTTTTTCTTTAAAAAAAAGAGGGCTGGGGTTGTGGCTCAGCAGTAGAGCACTCGCCTCGCATGTGCGAAACCCTGGGTTTGATCCTCAGCACCACATACAAAAATAAACAAGTGAAATAAAGGTGTTGTGTCCAACTACAACTAAAAAAAGAAAAGAATGCTTGAGGGCTGGGGTTGGGGCTCAGTGGTAGGGCACTCACCTTGCACATAAAAACAGAAAAAATAAAATAAAGGTATTGTGTCCAGCTACAACTAAATCTTAACTTGTGGGCTGAGGTTGTGGCTCAGTGGTAGCGCGCTTGCCTAGCACACATGGGTTCAATTCTCAGCACCACATACAAACAAATAAAACAAAGGTCCATCAACAATTAAAAAATATTAAAAGAAGAAAAGAAGCTGTTAAAAAAAGAATACTTATATCTAATATTTCTATTATGATAGCAAAAACTAGGCAGGCTGCCTCAGCATAATAAGCATCTTAGAAAGTACTGTATAAACTGGTGTGGTGGCACACACCTATAATCCTAGACACCTGGGAGGCTGAGGCACGAGGACCACAGGTTCGAGGCTAGCCTCAGCAACGTAGTGAGACCCTGTCTCAAAATAAAAAGGGCTGGGGTTGTTGTTCAGTGGTAGAGCATCCCTAGATCAATTTAAAAGGAAAAAAAAAAAGGTACTACATAGCTCTTAAGAGTCTAGGATCATTCTGTTCAGACAGAAGAGGAGTGTGTTTTGGTCTATCACTGTAGATATCTTAATTGAATAAAAGCTAGAGCAGTAAACTCTGGACCTTCCAGGAAGTGTTTGAAAGATAATGAACACAGAACTCTAAGCAGTGAGGAGAAAATGCGTTTGGCTGGTGCTTTTGTGGCTTGCCCCATGTCTTCAGCCAGAGGAAAAGGGAAAGAAGTAAACGGCGGGGGCCAGCCGCAGCCCTGCCCCGCTGCCTCAGCCTCGCAGCTTCCCAGCAGGAGTGGCTGAAGACGGGGCTTGCTGGAAAGCTGTCTTGAATATGCTTCCTGCTAAACCAAATAACTCCACTACTTTGTTCACCTAGAATATTCAAGGTCACCTGGGTGAGGCTCTGATCCAAGACTTGATCAACTACTGTCTGAGCTACATTGCAAAAATTAAACTTCCCAAGAAAAGGTAGGTTTGCCTTCAGCAAAGAGGCGCTATTGCAGTAGGGAACGATGTCTTGTGGGGTGAGTGCTCATTTACATCCAAAGCCCAGCACTTGGAAACGGTGTGTGAAGCCAACAGTGTAGGATGGTGACGCAAATGGCCTGTCCACATGAAGGCCATTCATGCAGCCACTGAACACCATACACCTTCCAAGGCTGTCGTGAGAGGGAGCACCTGTTAGAGGGCGTGTACAAAGAGCAAGGGAGACTCCAGACCTGGACGTGTAATGGAGGCCTGCGGAGCCTGCCCAGAGCCAAGTGTGGCTGGCCCACAGTGTTAAATAAAACCACACTCATTGCCATCATTTCACGTTTGGTTTTCTGATTTTGAAACATCTGGGTTCTGACTTTGTGGCAAATCAGGCCCTGGCTGCCCTGCCCCACCCCACCCTGGAGCACTTACTCCAGTCTCAGTGCCCCCAATACAAAGATGGGCAGGCAGTGGGTCCAGATGCTGACGGGGCCTGATGGTGAGGTTGCTGGTTCTTTCCGGTTTTCAGGACTTCCTGGGTAGACCTTCACTGTCATGGGAGAGATGCATCTTTAAGGGGCAGCTGGGTCTCAGGGCTGCACTCCAGAGGCTGCTCCAGCCTGTTGGGAGCCGCAGAGCAGCCGCACCTCCAGCCCATGCAGGTCCCTTCCCCCAGAGAGGCTATGGGTGTAACGGGCTGGTCTGGTGCTGCTGCTGCTGGTGATACACACCTAGGGCTCCTTCTCCTATTCTGAGTTTAAGTTCCCCATAGTAAAAAGTCAAAAGATACCATGTCCCAAGTCCATCACCTCATTACTATGGGCTAAGCATGATTTTTTTTTAAAAAAACGAGACATGATCCCATCCTCAAAGAGTTTATCATCTAGTGAGGCAGAATGGAGTACAGAGCTATAGTTCCGGAACACTGAAAGAAACCAGAACTGAGACCCAGTTGATCAGCTTTTCCACATTTTGTATCAGTACTGGGTGCTCTGCCTGGTTCAGGCAGAGGCCGTAAGACCTAGACGGCCCAGTCTTCACAAGAGAATTGAGTATTGATAAACCACCCTAATCCCTGTTTTTGGGGGGATACTAGAGATTGAACCAAGGGGCGCTTTGCCACTGAATTACACCCCCAGCCCTTTTTTTTTTCAATATTTATTTTTTAGTTGTAGTTGGACACATTACCTTTATTTTATTTATATGTGGCTAATGATCGAACCCAGGGCCTTGAATGTGGTAGGCTAACACTCTACCACTGAACTACAGCTACAGCCCAACACTCCTAGCCCTTTTTATTTTTTATTTTAAGATGGAGTTTTAGGCTGACCTCAAACTTTTGATCTCCTGCTTCAGCCCCTTGAGTCACTGGAATTACAGGTTTATGCCACCATGCCCAGCCTAATCCCTGTTTTTGAGAGACTTTCTGAAATGTGTCAGCTTCCTCTGTGTATTGGGAATAAGTACAATGTCTGAGTTGAGAGGAAATAGCTGAGCTCTGTTTCTGATAGCTTACCCCATGGCCCTAGGGTCAGCCCTGGGAATCAGTCCCCACCCCCCAACCCCGTATCAACAGGGACAGGGCTAGGTCTCTGTCAGTTTCAGGACAACATGGACATGGAGTCTTTTGGTTTTTTTTTTTTTTTTTCCAGCAGTGGGATTGAACCCTGGACTTCATATGTGCTAGGCAAGCACTCCACTGCTGAGCCACACTCCTGACCTCCAAACATGGGATTTTTAGAAACATTTCTTAGGTGTTCACACTTCCTGTATCATTTGCTGTGTTCTCCATGAGTCGAGCATAGCGGGGGCCCAGATCCATCTGCTAGAGACTTGGATATTTCTATTTTACTTGATAAGTACTTGTTCATTCCCAGTTTACAAAGTACCTTTACATAAACTGTCTGCTTTTCACTAGACTCTTTGGAGGCGACCAGAGCAGGTGCCTTTAGCTTCTCTCTGTAGGTGAACAAACAGGCCTGGAGAGGTGCCCAGAGTCAGACAGCATAGTAAGAGGCCAACTGGCCTTGAGTCGCGTCCACACTCTGCACCTGGCCTCTCAGTATCTACCATGGCAGGTGGCTGGAGATCAAAGCTGTGTGATTAAATAATGGAAAGAGACGGGGAAAATGTTCCATAGGTTCACAAGTGCCACCTTTGAGAGATGGAAGGCGTGTCAGTGCATGTTTGTCACAAAATATTGAAATTTAATTTGTCAAGATGAATGTCTATCTTCCAAATTATCTCAGCTTTTAAGAAACTATTCTGAGACTGAAAGTGCAAACATGGTGGGCACACATGGGGTTGGTTGGTTATTGGTTGTGGTTCTGTTGGGGCAGGTTCTGGGGATAAGACTAAGACCTCAAACATGCTAGGCAAGCACGCAACCACTGAGCTACATCCCCATTCCTGGGGAAAAAAATGTTTTTAAACATCTTCATTTAAGTCACTGAGGTGGCGTTTGTTGGGCCGTTCTTATTTTCTGTGATCAAGTCAAATCCTTAGGAATGTCTGCCACGGGGTAAATTGAGTTTCCTCGGTGGTTACTGGGGCTCTGAGCAGTTCTCAGAACCCTTCTGTGTATCTCTGCTTGGGGAGTCAATCTCTGAGAGCTCACAAGCAACACAGGTGTCTGAAATGTTTCCCAGCTCCGTGGGGAGGAACTGATGGCTCTTGTGGTGCTGAGGCATTTTCACGGCTCTTCATTAACTCTGAATTCTCTGCCAGGCAGCCACGATGTCCAGTAGAAATATAACTTGAGCCACAAAGGTAGCTTTAAACTTTTTTCAACCCAATGTCTCAGAACTGCTTTAACAGTAGTCCTTATAAAACATTACTTAGGTAATCATGTTCCTTTTTAATACTAAATTTCAAATCTGATCTCATTCTGGATCAGCAGCATTTCAAGGCCCAATGGCCCCCTGTGGTTCCTGGCCTACTGTGTTGCCCAGCACAGCTCTGGGAAACAGGACCGCTGGCCAGGGGAGGCGCACACCTCCACAATGCCAGCTATTGAGGGACTGAGGCAGGAGGATCACAGGTTCAACACCAGCTGGACAATTTAGTGAGACCTTGTCTCAAATTTTTTAAGACATTAATAATGAGGGGCTGGGGTTGTGGCTCAAGTGGTAGAGGGCTCGCCTAGCACCTGTGAGGCACTGGGTTCAATCCTCAGCACCACATAAAATAAAGATATTGTACCAACAAAATGAAGTATGGATTACATCCCCTCTACTTCATAAAACCACTCAACCTTTTAGTCTATTTACCTACCCATGTTGCCCAAATAAATATGGACATTTGGGGGACCTCGGTCCCTTTTCCTCCCTAGGGGTACTTTCATTGAATTCCGAAACGGGATGTTGAATGTGTCCCCTATTGGAAGAAGCTGCAGCCAAGAAGAACGCATTGAATTCTACGAACTGGATAAAGTGAGTCCTGAACTGACCGTGGGGAATGGGAATAAGGTGGACATGCACTTTGTGGCCAGGACTTAAAGTGCTCCTCTACCAAGCAGTACAATGGACAGGTTTTTGTTGTTTTTTGCCAGAAAGAAAATATAAGACAAAACTTCGTAGCAGATCTGCAGAAGGAGTTTGCAGGCCGAGGCCTCACGTTTTCCATAGGTATTGTATATTCAAACGTTCAAGACGTGTCTACCCATTTGCAAGGAGTTGGGTGTGGGCTGCTGAGCCGTTGAGCTGGGTGGGAGCCAGGGGCAGTCCAGGCTGTAAGGAAACCAGCCACTCTTTCCTGCATAATTGGCTGTAGCAGGACTTACCCAGGAAATGGCTTCCAGACTGTCAGGTCTGGTTCCTCACTGGGGATTCTTCCTGCCTGCACTTCTCATGGTCACAAGGAGCTTCTTGATGCTGGAAGAGTGAGAAGTTGCCCTCGTGCCTTTGGACAGGAGAGGGAGGGGCTGTGATCCTCTGAGATGAATTACACCAAGATGTCTTGGAAACGTGGTTCAGTGTATCACCAGCAAGGGACTGTGACAGTCAACTGGGTCGTTTTTGCAGAGCAAGAAACCAAGGCCTGAGCTGGACATGGTGGCACGCACCTGTGATCCCAGCTACTAGGGAGGCTGCAGCAGGAGGATCACAGGTTCAAAGCCAGCCTAGGCAATTTAGTGAGATCCTTCCTCAGAGTAAAAAGGATGGAGGATGTAGCTCAATGGTAAAGCACCCGTGGATTCAGTCCCCAGTATTACTTATTGTAAATCAATGGATGGATGATGAATGGATGAACAGGTTGTAGGAAGTTTAGACTCGCCAAGGGATTTGGTGTAAGACCTGAGTGTTCCTAGACACTGAGATGGACAGGTTTCTGACAGAGCTTTGAAAGGGTCTCTGTGGCCTGGGGGAAGCTGCCTATGAACCAGTCACCTTCTATGCGATTTTCATACTTCCTGCAAGACACACTGGATGCAGCCTGCTCCCCGGCGTCTCCCACCAGGGGCACTGGGAAGTGCACCTGAAGGAGCCACTGCCAGGCTTCTCCTCAGGCCCTCCAGGTGGGCTTTATTTGCACCCATGTGCTTAACAGATTCCTCTCTGTGAGCTGGCGTTCTGCATCTTATGTTTAGACCCAGGAGAGATAATGTTGGAAAAAACGTCACCTAGATTAATTTCTAGCACCTGTCCTTAAAGTGGTATAAGTTGCAGATTAGGGTATCAAACAGCCTTGGCGATCTAGTTGCTGACAAAGAATGAATTATAAATGTTCTTCAGTGACATTAGCCTCTTTCTTTTGGGGGGAATGAAGTTTGGAGCCCAGAGCCTCCACATGCCAGGCAAGTGCTCTGCCTCTGAGCCACACCCCAGCCCTCCTTAGCCCCTTTTCCCCTTTAATGTGTGTGCGCGCGCGCTGGGATTTGAACACCCAGGGGTACTTAACCACTGAGCCACATCCCAAGCCCTTTCTATTTTGTATTTTGAAACAGGATCTCACCAAGTTGTTTATGGCCTTGCTAAGTTGCTGAAGTTGGCCTAGAACTAATGACCCTCCTGCCTCAGCCTCCTGGGTTGCTGGGATTACGGGCATGCACCACCACACCCGGCCTCATTGTTAATCTGTGTGTGTGTGTGTGTATGTGTCCCCGGCAGGAGGCCAGATCAGCTTTGACGTCTTTCCTGATGGGTGGGACAAAAGGTATTGCCTGAGACACGTGGAAAACGACGGTTATAAAACCATTTATTTCTTTGGAGACAAAACCATGCCAGTAAGTATGAAAGAGTTTTCTGCAACTTCACTTTCAGTTTGGGCCTGAAGGGGAAGGGCAGTGACAGGGCTGTCAGTTTGAGGGATGGCTTCTGTCCTGGAGGACGTGAGCGAGCCTCCAGCCTCCGAGCTCAGACACCCAGTGCCCCAGTGGAGGAGAGGACCAGCTGCCTGTCAGTCGGCCCTTTTCAACTGGCTTTTGAATTGAATATTGCCCTTTCAGAACAGGGCCTCTGGGGCTAATGTGAAATGCTCTGGATTTCAAAGCCCTGATCATTTTTATCTTATTCTACTGGATCCTCCCCACATTGTACATTGAGGTGTGCGTTATACATTGAGGCATCATGAGCCTTGGAAGGACAAGGAATTGCCTAAGTCTGAGACTCGGAGCATCAGGGACAGTTGGGAGGTAGGAGTGGGTCCTGGGTATCACACTCCGGCTGTCAGTGAGGTGGGTGTCAGAAATCCCAAGCCTGGTACCAGATCTGAATTGGAAACTGGAAGTGTAGCCCAGTGGTGAAGGCCAGTGCCCGCAGTTTCCCCAGAGCCACTTTGGCATCGGGGCCAGGCTTGCCCCAGACTGGAGAATCCCCTTGCCACTATCAAGGGCCCAAGAGCCTCAGCATCATCTGTCCACTCCTGTCCCGGGGCTCCATATCTCAGGGGCTGTGTCTCTTTAAATTCCTCTCATTCCTACCCCTCTGCTTCCCTCCCACACGGTGCCCCAGGTGTCTTATGACCTCAACTTCCCGGTCCCCGTTAGTCTGTTAAGACATTGTGCACCCAGCAGGTGCATCATAAATGCTGCAAGTACAGAATTACTCATTCCTCTCATCTCTGTTCCACTCCACAACCTTGCTGCTCCGCCGTGACCCACCCTGTGGCGGGCCTGCCCATCCAGGTCCTCAATTCATGCAGGGGAGTGCAGGGGGGTCCAGACCCCCTTCTTGCTTTTTAAGTGATAAAACTGGGAATTGGAGAGGTGACTGGCTTGTCCGTGATCACACAGCTAATGACAGAGCCAGTGGCACCAGAACATGCCTGTCTGCTTTTTTGTTTGTTTTAAATGACTTCATTGGGGTATAATTGACCAGAAAATCTGCACACATGTAACATACGCAGCTTGATAAGTTTGGAAATCTTTGTGCCTTTGGTTTGGGGAGATTCTGGGGGTGGGTTTAGTGGTTGTGGTGGTAGTTTTATAACACTTAATGTGATATCTGCCCTCTCAAAAGAATTTTAAGTGTATAGAAGCCAGTCATGTTGGCTCAGACCTGTAATCCCAGCTACTCAGGAGGCTGAGGCAGGAGGATCTCAAGTTCAAGGCTAGCCTTGGCAATTTTGCAAGATGCTCAGCAACTTAGACCCTGTCTCAAAATAAGGGTTCAGTGGTAGAGTGCCTCTGGTTCAACCTCCACTACTGCCAAAATTTAAAAAAAAAAAAAGTTAAGTTGTGCTGTAGCTTGTTAACTGTAGGCCCATGTTGTCACTGGTCTCTAGAACTCCCTCAACAAGCTGACAAACCCTGTGTGCCCACTGAACAACTGCTGCCCTTTGCCACCTCCCAGCCCAGGGACCACTCTTCCACTCTGCTTCTGTTAGTCTGACCACTTAAAATGTATCGACCGAGTGGAATACATGTGTCCTCTGTAACTGGTTACTGGTTTATTCCACTTGGATATTGTCCCCCAGTTCATCTGTGCTGTCACAAGTGGCGGGATTTCTGGGTTCAACCCCCAGTGCCAAAAATGAGCACTGGGGGTTGAAAAAGAGAATGAGAAGCAGAGTGAAGAAGGGGGTCACCTGTCATCCCGCTCCTCGGCTGAGCCCCACCCCCAGCCCCTTCTCCCTGCAGGGTGGCCCTTCCTCGTTAGCTTCTGTCCCCTAATGTGTATGTTTTCTCCTCCGTATTAGTGAGTGTTCTGTGAAAGCAGTTGTGACTTCCAGCTCCTGGTGTCCACCCTTCCGTACTGTGACCCTCTAGAAGGCTGCTGTGTTCCTGCTGAGCATGAGTTTTGCTGTCTCCCAGGGAAGGAGCCCGAGCTCCTTGTCAGTAAAGAGCTATTTCCCTGCAGGCACTGAAAGCGTGCGCTTGCTTTTCCAAGAAACCCCTCTTCCTCCCCAGCAGCTGCACTCAGACCTGCCTCTGAGCTCAGCTGACAGGCCTGGGCCACCTGCGCCTGCGGGGACAGAGCCTAGGGACACTCCCAGCCACTCTGGCTTCTCCCAGAGCCCTGGTTTGTTGAAAGCTGCTTGCGAGCAGCACCGTGGCTTTCGGGCCTTAGAAATGTGAAGACACTTCATGGTGACTGGCCCCACGCTCCGCCTTGGGCAGCTGAGCTCTGGGTGTCCTGGCATGTGTGCACCTGGGAACTGAGGCGACCAGCCCTTACACAGTGGTCCTGGGGACACATCTCTGCAGTTTCCTTAGTGCCTGAAGCAAAGTGCAGGACCATGTAAGTAAAGTGCTACATCTCTGTCTAAAGTGGGGGAAACAGATGGATGCAGGTGTGTCCCCTGGCCGCCATTTTCTGGGCAGTCTGAGGTGCAGCCTGCGGAAGCACCAGGAGACCCCTCTTCATTTTGAACGATGTGAATATGGGGATCTTGTTTGTTTTCTGAGGATTTTTTGTCGTCTTGCCTGGACTTGAACCCAGGGTCTCACACAAGCTAGGCAAGTGCTCTACCACTGAGCTACAGCCACATCCCAGAATGTTCCATCTGTTGGAAGTAGACTTTGAAAATATCAGATTGAGAGAGGAAGCTGCAGCTTTCAGGCACCTCTCAGTCCAGACCTGAGCAGGACACTGAGGACGCGGAGGAGGCGTGTCTGGGCCCCTCAGTTCCCATCTTGCCCTTCACCTCACCACCTCTGCAAGCCAGCGGCTTCCTTCCCTTCCCACTAAATGTGCAGCACTTGTCTCTCCTGAAACGTGAACAAGACCACCTATCTTTAATATTGGATTGCGGGCTGGGGATCAGCTCAGTTGGTAGAGTGCCTGCCTCCTGTGTACAAGGCCCTGGGTTCCATCCCCAGCACCCCCCCAAAAAAAAAAAATGGAGAGCATGGGTCAAGAGATTTGTAAACCAAAAAGATGGGTGTGGCCCTGCCACCTGCCCCTGCAGTAACTGCACACAAGCCTCCGTCTGAGGCTCAGTTCCCCTGTGAATCACCTGTACTGGACTCAGTGAGATCCTGAGGGGGGTAACAAGCCGCTGGCTCAGGGGCAGTCAGGGTGTGCCCTCCTGCCAGAGGACTGCTCTGCAGCCAGCTGTGCTTCCCTTAGGGGGACACTGGAAAAGCTGGGCCGGGCCTGGAATCCCAGCCACGTGGCAAAGCTGTGTCCAAAAGTCTGGGACGAGGTTCAGTGGTGGAGCACCCTTAGGGCTGCAGGAGCCTCGCCGTCACTGAGGTCTCAGAGATTGGGACCTGCTGGGTCCCAGGAGACGGTCCTCCCTGACTCCAGGCTCTCCTCTCCCGCTCCCCGCTGGCCCTGGCGTCAGGGTCACCAGGGTTCACCACCCGACTGTGGGGCTCAGCAGCTGAACGCGGAACCCTGGGCCTCTAGGGATTTGAGTGTTACGGGGCGGACTTCCCCTCCCCTGGGCCTGTAAGAGGTTGCCACAGAAATGTGCTGCTCTTTCTCCCCTCCTCCCCCTTTCCTCAGGGAACAGGCGTTTTGTTCTTGGAACCTCCCCTAATGGAGCCCCAGCCTTTGGTGCACATGCAAATGGAGCATTTGAGATTCCCTGAAGCCTGATCCTCTTTCAGGAGCCCAGGGCTGGGTTCTCCTGAGCTGCAGACTCCAGGCACCTGGGAAGGAGCCCCCTGCCCTGAAACTGACTTGGAAGGAAGAGGGTCCCTTGGTGGAGAAAGGCAGGCCTGGGGTGGCTGCGAAGGTGCTTGGGAGGAAGATGCCCTGCAGCCAGCAGAGCTGCAGGGCACATGGCTGGATGCCGGGGTCCTCGGGGGTTGTGGAGCAGCAGGTAGCCTGACTCAGAAGCCTAGGGCCAGCAGGGCTGGTGGGGGCATTACTCCAGCCACTGGCCACACCCCATCACAGTGTGCCCAGCTTCCTCAGACCGCCACCTTTTTAGGCTGTTTCCTGATCCTGGCCAGGGTGAGACTTGCAGGAAGGCACACCGGGTGAGGAACAAGACCGGAGCTGTGCTTCACCTGCCGTCTCCCCAACCTGGCCTTGGGCAGGTCCCACCATTACCCCATTCTGGGCAGAAGAGCCTTCTGTAGCCACACCCTCATTCAGTCAGAACCAAGGTCCAACCCAGGCCACCCACTGCAGAGACCATACCCTTAGCCAGCCACCAGCTGCATGGGGCCATCTAAATGTCATCAAAATGAAACTCAGCTCCTTGTGGCCCTACCTACACTTTAAGTGCCCAGTGACCTCCTGTGGCTCTGGTCAGCATTGAGACAGCTGTGCGCATTGTCACAGCTAGCTGCCCCAGGCTGTGCACCCTGTCCCATCCTTGTGATGGAGAAGCTTGGGCATAGGTAAGACCAGTTGATGGCTATGAGGCTGCTGTCACTCCTGCGCTTGCTTTATAGCAAAATAAGCCTTAGATCTTCACAAGAGCATCGTGATTTCCTTCACAAGGATAATTACATGTTCCAAGCCCAGTTGGGGTTCAAGAGGAGGTTAAAATCCTTCCCAAGATGCTCGCGGCGTTCCTCCCCTGCAAACTGAGAAATAACTGGAGGAAGTCTCCGTGCCCTGGTGAGGTGTGGGTCCCTCACTTCTGTCGGCCTTCAGCGCCAGGGTCGCAGCAGCCGCACCTGGGCAGCAGAGCCTAACACATCTGGGCCTTGTGTCTCTGCAGGGCGGCAATGACCACGAGATCTTCACAGACCCGAGAACCGTGGGCTACACTGTGACAGCGCCCGAGGACACACGCAGGATCTGTGAAGAGCTCTTCTCATAACGAGGGTGGGCAGGGGGTCCCTGGGCCAAAGCCATGGCCCCTCCTCACATACACCCACTCCCAGGCCAGCTGTCTGCACTGTCCAGCTGTGCACGGTGCAGACACCACCACACTGGGCAGCAGGATCAGCCTCCACCCCCAGCAGGTCATGCTCTTGCAGTGCCAGAAGGATCCAGGGAGGGGATGAGACTCCAAGAAAAGATTCCATCCCCAGCCTCAGACCTACCTCGCATTGGCACGTTTTCACCCTAACATGGGGCTCTGGAAACTCATTCCAGGATTCAGAAAGAACAAATGTGCCTAGGCTCGCCCTCTTCACGGGTCTCAAATACAACTGCTGTTAGTGTTTGGACCCTGGCGTAGCCACCAGAAAGGGCGACAGCCTCTGCATGACCCTGGAACACAGCTGGGCTCACCTCCCTCCTGAAGCCCCTCCCAGGTTGAGCCCCGGGGGTGCTGGGATGCTCAGTTTTCCAGCCTGCTCCCTGTTTGTGAGCCGCAGATCTCTCGGTGGCCTGCCAGACAGATTGCTGGCCCGGTACCCAGTGACCCATGGCGTCTGCACTGGGCAGGCAGCGCTCAGGCGGCCTGTGTCCACTCTGAACAGCCTAGCTGCTCTCGGGAGGACAGACCCTGCTAAGACTGGCGCAGCCCTTCCCCTGCACCAGGGCAGCTCCCAGGATGTCATCAGACTTCCCCAAGAGGACCCTCCTGATGGGACCTGGTCCCTCAGAAGTCCACATAGAACCGGAGCTGAGCCCCATGGAGTCTGCTCCTACCCACCCTTCCCGGTGGACTGCGGGAGCTCCACGCCCCCAGCCCCCAGAGCACTCTGAGAACGGGTTCCTGTGCCACTTTCCAGCATCTGGCCATCTCCACCCCACCCCAGGGCTGACCACCTGGCCAGCAGCAGCGACAGGCCTGCCCTTTGTCCCACACAGGCAGGTTCTGAGCAGCTCTCGGGACCAGCAATCTTGTCACCTGCCCTTGTTGAATTTTGAAATTGTACTGTAACGACCTTTCAAAACAAAGTGGAGCACACCAAAGTGACGTTTCCTGTCTCTCATTCTGATGCTTGTCCCTCCTGATTGTCAGTGGGTGGTGAAGAGGGATTGGCAGCTGCACCCCATATTCCGGGAAGGCGGCCACCTTTAGCTCTGAGACCTCTCTGCTCCATGCTTCTCCCCAGGGCCTCCCACACCAGGTGGCTCTGCCACTCTCTGGCTCTGGGGTGAGGTCCAGAATTCATTGGTAAACCTTCCTGGGCAGGGGGCTGCCTCAGACCCTCCTGCCTGAAATGGACCTGGGGTTCCTACCTTCCCCTTTCTTCCTGTGGTCTCTGTGTCCATGGAACCCCAGCCTGACCCTCCCCAGGTGCAGTGGGAATAAAGTGGCCACTGTGTCCGCTGTGATGGAGCAGCAGGGTCTGTGAGGCCAGGTGGGCGCAGACTGCCCAGGTGTGAGGCTGGTTCTGCTGACCAGCTGTGACTCAGAGCACGTCCCATGTTGTCATCTGCCAAATGAGATGGCCCCTGCCACCTGGCGGGGTACTCTGAAAGAGCTGATGGCAGTCTAGTAGGCCTGCCCTGTGTGAGTTGTCGCCAACTCTGGAAGCCTCCCAGCAGCCCGGGGGCAGAACAGTCATGCCCTTGGCCCTGGGGAGTTGGCAGGATAAAGTCACCATCCCGACATTTAAATACAGTAGGAGTTGAGCAAGAGGGAAGCACCGGGTGAGCCCAAGCCAGCCTGGGCCTGTTCAGAAATCTGAAGACACTGCTGGCCCTGGACTCCAGGTTACCTGGGTCTAAGCAGCCTCAGGAGGTCGGCAGGCTGGCGGCACAGTGTCAGGCCTTCCGGAGGTCCTGCAGCTGCTGGGGGAGCGGGTGGCTGGAGGGCTCCCTCCCGCCCCATCGCCAGAGCTGGGCAATGGCACCCGACCCCAGGCGCAGCCCAGGCCTGTGGAGCCCTGAATCACTTCCTCTTCCTCCCCACTCCCAGGCTCCCCCAGCCCAGCCCAGCCCAGGCTGGGCCCATCACAGCCCAGTGAGCAGCCAGCCCCAGGCTCTTCCCACCTGCACAGCCCTAACTCGCTGACCTTCACAGCCTCCCAGGCGGCCTCCTCCTGACCCAGCTGCAGCTTCCAGCCCTCCCTCCCCCAGGCACCTGCACAGAACACTCCCTTGATGTAAAAAGGCAACTTGCTCACGGTTCTGAGCTTAAGGCCAACTCCGACCTCTTTCTGAACACACTGGACTAGTCTAATTTCCCCAAAACACTTCAAAAATCATATTAATACAAATACCCATCCGCATCAGATCATCATCCACCTCCTTGGGGAACACTAGGCAGAGTGAAACCCACCTGGCCAGGCTCAAAGTCCCTCCCCAAGCTACCCCTGCCCTGTCACCTGGGATTGCCACCCTGCCCACCTCAGTCCCTGCACCCTCTGAATCTGGCTGCCTCCCCACAACTGTGCCACGAGTGACCTGCTGCTCTCCACCAATGTGTCCACCAAGGCTTACAAGATCTATTCCAGCACTCTCTCCTGAGTCCCGGTCTCCAAGATGAGGCTGGCCTCATCTGTTCCCAGCCCCCCTTTGGCATCTGGGGGACTTCAACCCCCATTAGGTGTCTGCAGCAGGAACCCTGAGACCATTCTCTTATCTGCAGGGGGACAGTGGGAATGAGGGCTCCCTCCCGCTCACACAACCCCAAAACACCACCACAGAGCTTTAGCCACCGCCAACCAAACCAACGACATGTGTTGTGACCTCATGAGGCCACATCTACGGCACAGCTCTCCCGCACAGGAGAATGAGGACCAGAGAAACAGGAGCTCCATTTTCCACAGAACCGACTGCAGGGGGGCGGGGTTCCGGCCTCTGCAGGGAAGCCGCCCTGACCCTGGACTTCCATGCGCCAGACCCCGTGTACACCGCCTCGCACCAGCAGGCTTTAGGGAGGCAAGATCCCTTCTTGGGAATTCTGCATTCTATTCCCAGCTGCGTCCCTCCTCATCTGCAAATTGAGACTCTGTGTCTGAGTGGAGAGGGGTCACTCCCAGCTCTAATATCCCTCGGTTCTAGAATGCTCATCAACTGAACAATGTGGTCACACAGGAAGCACCGTTTACAAAGGGTTCTGCCAAGCGAGAGAATCCAAAGTCCACTGACAGCAGAACGCAGCTCCCAGGCTACTGTGGGCACAGCCGCTGGGCGCCAGCACGTGGGAGGACACCAAGTCCCAGCTGGCCACCAAGCTGAGGGCAGAGCCAGAGTCGCTTGAAAGGAAGCAAGTGGCTTTGGAAACCTGGTCTGCGCCCAGCAGACAACCCAGGGGAGCAACCTAGAAAACAAGCCAAGACTTGGAGGGAAAAAGCCCTCTACCCAGCAGAGGACAGGCAAGAGTGGAAGGACCCTACTGGGGCACAGCAAGCAGCAAAGGAGGTCACCCTAACAGGGATGGAGCCACGTGCATGTCACAGCACACACCTGATCAACACCTTCTTTGCCTTTGTGCAGTACTGGGAATTGAACCCGGGGTACTCTATCACCAAGCCACAATTCCAGCTTTTTCTTTTAATTTTTTATTTTGAAACAGGGTCTTGCTAAGTTGCCCAGACCTCGAACTTGCTGATCCTCCTGCCTCAGCCTCCAAAGTGGCTGGGATCTCAGGTGCACGCCACTGTGCTGGGCTTACCTGCCTTTAAAAACAAAAAAACAAAAAACAAAAAAACTCCACTGGTCACCAGCAAATAGTTCTAGCCCTCCATCCCCTCTCAAAGGAAGCATACTTCGGCTGGAAGAGTCAAAATCCAACCCCCCGAGTCCAGATTTAAGGCCTGTGATGAAGTCCTGGCTGCTTCCCACATGGACTGGTCTTCCCTCTCTTCTGCAGTGGGGTCCTGGGCCCCTCAGTCCGTCACCAACAAGCAAACACCTGACTACACAGAGGCCGTGGGCTCCCAAGAGAATCACTCAACTGCTTCTACTTTCAAATCACAACCAAAGCCAAACCAAAGTACTGAAAGAAAGTCCTAAGGGTGCGTTGACTGGAAATCCCTACCCAAGGTGCCACATCAGCAGAAACGGGGCAGGCCGGCGGGGCAAGCTCAGCTGGTGAAGACAGTCCCTCAGCACCTCTTAACTATGTGCATTTCCACCTGTAACTTCCGCCTTTCCCAGGCCGTCAGGAAGCAAGCTCTCCACTTTCTGGATGCACCTGGGGAGAGTTCTGTTTTGGAGTTGTTTTCTCATACTGGGGAAGGAACCCAGAGTGCTCTACAACTGTGCCACCTCCCCAACCCTTTTATTTTTTATTTCGAGACTGGGCCTCACTAAGTTACCCAGGCTGGCCTCACACTTCTAATCCTCCTGCCTTGGCCTCCTGAGTCACTAGGATCACAGGCGTGGTCACCATACCTGCCCAGGAAAAGTTCTGTTTTAAATAAAGACCCTCCGCTCTCTAAGGCATCTTCCACCCCCATCAGCCCCTCCAACCACCCCCTTAATGACAGGCTGGGAAACGGCTGCGATGGGGACTGCTTGACTAGAAGGTAGAGACCAGACTCTAAAAGAAGGCCAAGTTCAGCCCGAGCACAGGCTGCCAAGCCCTGGGGTCGGGCGCCCAGGGACGGTCTTCCTCAGACTGGCGCAGTGCCACCTGTCCCGCTGCAAGGGCACCAGACGGCAAAAATCCCTCCAACCCAGGCCCCACCCTGGAGCAGCTTCCCTAGAACCCACCCCACCAGGAGTCAGAAGACTGCACTGGCCTGCTCCCAGAGGGCTCGACTCACCCTGGGGAAGTGGCGCGTCACCTCCTGTGGGCCAGAGCTGGGGACCTGGGGCGGGGGGCTGGGGATGGGCCCAGAACCTGGTGCGCTCCAGCCGAGCCCTCTACCCCGGAGCTGTGCCCCCTGCCCAATCCAGGGATTTCCAGCCCCCACCAGAAGGGGGAAAGGCTCTGTGGGCCGGGCCTGCTCCTCTGGGCAGCTGGGGGACAGTGATCCTGGACCCGCCCCCAGGCTGGCTGGGTCCCTGGCTCAGCCACCAGCAGGCGCCTCTCCTTTTTAAATGCCTTTAATGCTTTCCAGGTGGTGAGAGCTTGCTGACGGAAGGAGGCTGCTGATGGCCGGGAGCGCCCGGGCCTGCCCCCACCCCTTCTTCCAGAGACACTCAGAAGGGACTGTGTCCCCCCAGAAGCCCCGTCTCGTGCGGTAGATCATCTCCAGTGTGGCCCTGACTCCCGCTCCCCACAAAGTCTCCCACATGCTCAGGAGAAGGGGTGCTTCTAGGTCCCCTAGGAGCTGACGACGTGCCCAGACCAGGTCTCGTGCTTGGTGCCCGGTGCCAGGTGGGTGATGACCACCTCCACGGCCTGCAGCTTCTCGTTCTTGGGCGGGATGGAACACATCTTATAGGTCACCTCGTCACCTTCCACGGGAACGTACTCCCCTTCCACGCTGCGGGAGCAGGAGGAGAGCAGGCAGTCACAGCCCTGCCAAGGAGAGCCGCGCCACGCCCCCCAGACCTCAGCACCCCACTGTCAGAGGCCCCCTCCCAAGGGACTGCCTCGAGGCCTTCCACCCTGTGCCCAGCCTCAGGTCTTGGCCAGGGAGCCCCGACCCACCAGCCCCTTCCCAGGGACTGTGATGCTGGGCTCCCTCAGCCCCAGCCCCACTCAGGGCTCCCAGCTGAGCCTCTGCTGGACTCCAGACACTCAGAGAGCCTTCCAGAAAGTCCCTGTGATCCCTCCAGCTAGTCCCAGGAGGGCTTCCCTCCCTCGTACCATCCCCAGAAAGGTCCCCCTCTTGTCTCGAGGACGAGTCACTGTCTCATGGCAAGGCTGCTGCTCCAGGAGACCCCGGAGGAAAGTCCCCTTCAGAACCTGAAGGCCAGGGCCAGCCAGCTCCCCCAGAACTGGGCTGCTTTATTAGAGAGTCCAAGTGCTTTCTGTGTTTGACTTGGCCACCAGGAAGCTCAGGAATAAAGCCGCAGCCCAGGTCTTGCAGTAAAACCAGGTGGCACAGCATCTCCGTCGTTCCTGGGTGCCCCCAAACCCATGTCTTCCTAACTTTTTTGTAAACCACGAGACATTCTTTCTGAAAAGAGGCAGCCTGTAAACACAGTTGCACACCCACGTACACAAGTGCAATGCTTCAGCAGTCCCCTCCTGTCTGTGCTGCAGAGGGCCCTTTAATACCCCTGTCATGCAGGCACGCTGTGGGAGGGGCAGGTTGATGCAACAACAGGGGCCCAGTTACTTTTGTTTGTTTTGGGGGGTGCCGGGGATTGAACCCGGGGCACTCGACCACTGAGCCACATCCCAACCCTACTTTGTATTTTATTAGAGTCAGGGTCTCACTAAGTTGCTTAGCACCTGGCTAAATTGCTGAGGCTGGCTTTGAACTTGTGATCCTCCTACCTCTGCCTCCCCAGCTGCTGGGATTACAGGCGTGTACCACCACACCTGGCCTATTTTGGTTTCTGATTTTGTTTTTGTTTGGTACTAAGGTCTGAGTCCAGGGCGCTCAGCCACTGAGCCACATTCTCAGCACTTTGTATTTTTTATTTTTTAGGTACTGGTGATTGAACTCGGGGGCACTTAACCACTGAGCCATATCCACAACCCTGTTTAGTATTTTATTTACAGACAGGGTCTCCCTGAGTTGCTTATTGCCTCGCTTTTTGCAGAGGCTGGCTTTGAACTCGCAATCCTCCTTCCTCAGCCTCCCGAGCCACTGGGATTACGGGCGTGCGTCACCGTGCCCACCATGTACTTTTTATTTTGAGACAGGGTCTCGCTACATTGCTAAGGGATCCTCCTGCCTCAGCCTCCCAAGTCAGAGGGATCCCAGGCGCCCGCCACAGCACCTGGCAGGGAGGGGCCAGTTCTAGACGCAGTTTCCATGCCTTCCAGGTCTGCTGTGTGGAGCGGCCCCTCAGTTCCCTCTCTCGGCTCCATCCCCAAAATTGAAAAAAATGGGGGGTTGGGAAGTGCTTAGGACAGGAGTGCAGCTAAGAGTCCGGCACATCGGAAGCTGCAGGGCCAGCTGTGGGGATGGGCGGCGGGGCACTCCCAGCCCTGGGGACGTGGGGCCGCCCTGGGCTCCCCAAGGGCTTCCAGACACTCAGGAAGGAAGGACGTCAATGAGCAAGCGGCAGGAGAAAGGGTCCAGCCCCTGACTTCCTTCCTGGAGCCCCCCGGCTCACGGGGCCACTTCCCCTGAACCAGGCAGGAAGCTGCCTCCCAGGGGTGCCCCCAACTGACCGGCTTCGCTGGGCGCTCAGGCGCACCCAGCAGCTCCAGAGCCCCACACACCCCGTCCACCTGGGCACTGTGGCCGGGGAGACGCTCACAAGAGCCAATGCACTGTTCACAGGCGTACCCAGTCGCTGTGACACACACACACACACAGCTGCCTTCAATCTGTGTCACGGCCCCACCAACATGCACACAGGGACAGATCTGGTCACGGGCAGAGTTCCACACGCCTAGCCACATGTCCTCACACCCAGGGCCCCACCTGGCCCAGCCCAGGGCTGCCCAGACCTGCTGCTGACTCACTCGGAGATGTGCAGGAAGATGTCGGGGCCGCCGTCAGCAGGGGTGATGAAGCCGTGGCCCTTGGACCGGCAGAAGCACTTGCAGACTCCTTTGTAGACAGGGCCCTGCGAAGCCCGCACCGTCCTGACGGAAGAAGGAGATGCAAGAGGCCCCCTCAGCCCCCCACTCTCCTGGGACACACCCAGCTCATCCCAGCCCTGCCCACAGCTGTGCCCAAGGAGCCGCCACGGACAGTCACACAGGTTGTGCGTAATTACAGAGCAGGCTGCACTCACGGGGCCTGCAACCTGCATCTGCCAGGCGCTGTGTGGGTCTCCTGCAGCCCTGTGTCCACCAGGCGCTGTGCCCTTGTGCAGCTGACTGTGATGACCTTGACACCCCAGGAGTTCCCACCCATCAGCACCCTGCTTGTGGCCCTTCTCATGGACAGAGCAGTGTCCTGAGAGCTCGGGCAGAAGGTCCTCACCACCAGCCCTTACCCCCTTCCCAAGACTCCCCAACTGTGGCTGGACAGTGGACCTCTGGCCCTGGGCAAGAGCCCCATCTCAGGAAGTGTCCCCGGCCAGCCCGAGACTCACGCTGAGAAGGTCCTTGTCCGGCGAGTGGGCAGCGGGCTCGGGACCACGTTGCCTCTCAGGGGAGAGGGTGACCGATCTCGGGCCCCAGAGGTGTCCAGCAGCCCGATCGAAGCCTGATGCGTGGGGGGCTGTGGCGGGGGGGGAGGCTCAGATGACATTGCTGACCTGGAGAGAGACAGGGAGCTCTCAGGGGTCAGGCCTTGGAGGTGGGGCCAGCACATCCTCCTCTCCACACCCGCGGTGGCCGTCCGAGACTCGCGTCAGCCCCCTGACTATCACCGTGCCCACCCCAGTGGGCCAGCGGCCTGCTCAGGGCTCTGACGTGGCCACAGGCTTCCCTCTGTCACCGTTCTCCAGATCACCCCCAAGACGAGGACAGTGACAAAGGCAGCCTGGGTCCCCTTTGTCCCGCCTCCCTCCCCTTCGTGGCACAGACCTTGGCCGACTTGGGACATTTGGCAAATGCCGTGAAGGGGAGGGAGGCCAGGAACCCTCCGCCAGTGAGGCCACGCCCCCTGACAGACACTCCTGGCGCCCTACTGTGTGCCAGGGCTGCGGGGAAGGGGGGCCGCGGAGCAGAGCGCTCAAACCCCAGCACACGGCCCGAGGGGCTGCCCCAGCCTGCACCCAGAGAAGAGAGGCCCGGCAGGCTCACCCAGAGACCTCCGAGAGCTCCACAGGCAGTGTCCACCAGGCCCTCGGCAGATCCAGGGACTCAGCACGCCGCGCTGGCCCAGCCACCAGCCTGCGAGGCAGTCCCGCCATGCCGCCTGCCTCCCCAGGAACAGCCCCCGGGTGGCCCAGCAGGAGGCCGCTCCACAGCTGCACCCAGGCGGTCAGCAACTTGGTGGTAAGTGGGACCCAGCTCTGTGCCCAAAACCTGGGACGGGACCTGGAGGTGCCGGCTCCGGCCAGCCTCGGCTCAGGGTCACGAAAAGAGCCACGACCCCAGGTCAGGGTCCTTGGGTCAAGTCCCTTCCACACTGGAGAAGGGGCTGCGATGGGCATCACTCACACCTGCTCAGGAGCAGAGGAAGACACTGCCGGGTAGCCCGGGGCAGGCCTGAGCTCAAAGTCCCCTGAGTCCAGGGGCAGGGGGACTGAAGCAACCCGGTGGGCTTCATGTTTAAGATAGGAACCATCCGGAGCATCCCAGCTCTCTGCCTGGGAACCCAAGCTTCCAGCTACTTGTGGCAGGAAGCTCCGCCACCGAGACCCCGTTCACCACTGGTCCGTGGTGACTCAGACCCCATGCCCAGGCCACCTAAGACCCAGGCCTCCGTCCTCGGGGGAAAGGGGTTCCTCTTCCAGAGGAGACAGCCTCCCGACACCCCCATACTCCCCTCAGTTCTGTCGGGCTGGGAGAGGAGGGGGCCGGCTGGCCTTCTTCAGGGAGTGACATAGCTACCTCCTGACCCTTCTCCGCTGCAGCCGCAGCCAAGCAGGACCACGCGTCCAGGGAGCCCCCACCTCGGAAAGGCCCGCTGCTGGGCTGCAGGTCAGGGCTCCAGCATGAGCCGGCAGGACAGGTCATAGAGTCCTGGAATGTTCCCGCGACTGGAGTTCTGGGAAGGAGGGGGGTCCAGGGAGGGGAGGGGAGGGGACGGGAGGACCCCCTCGGGCCTCCTGGGACAGCAAGTGGGACCCAATGGCCGGGTGGCTCCAGTGTAAGGTGGGGAGCTGCCCTCCACCCGTCAAAGCAAAGCCTCCCCCCGTCTTTTCTCTTAGGCACACCTGACTTCAAATTCTATCACCTGCCGGCTGTGTGATCTTGAGCAAGTTACTCAACCTCTCTCGACCTCTGTTTCTGTGTCTGGTAAATGCAAATTACAATAGTCCTGAATCCACACCATCACCATGAAGTTGGAACAAAAAAATGTGCTCAACGTGGGGCACAAATCTTCCCAGAACGAGTAAGCAGCAACGGTCAGCTGTAAGGCCATCATAAAGTCGCTTAACAAATAGATGCCCGTGCCAGGCCTTGTTCAGGACACTGGAGACACGGGGCTGAACCTGGAGCCTGAGAACAAACAGGTGAATCAAGCCATCAACAGGTTGTCACCGACTCAGGCAGGCAGAGGGGGGTGCGCCTGCCTGGGGGGGCATGCTGGGCCTGGAGCTGAGAGCCAATTAGCCCCCTGAAGGAGGAGGAAGAAAGGCCCGAGGTTCACGTGGCCCCATGTGACCAAGGCCAGCAGGAAGGCTCTGGGGAGGGCGGCCCCTCTGTGCACACATGCCCACGCCATGCTCCCTGGATTGACAAAACAGACCCCAAACAAGGGAGCCCCTTCTTTCTCCACCTCAGCCCTCTCACTTCCCAAACGTGCCCCACAGGGCTGGGGGCACACCTCAGTGGTACAACTGTCCCCGCAGGCAGGACAACCTGAGTCCAAGCCCCAGCACCACAAAAAGGCAGCTGGAGCCAAATGCATCCAGTCCCCCTGAGATGCCACTGGAAACCCCTGTTCCTCAGGGGAGCTATGTGGGGACCACACAGGGTCTCTCCATGTCCCAGGGGCTCGCCCCCCACTCCTGGCTTCAGGGCCCTGGGCACGTGCTAAGTCCTGCATCACCCCAACCCTAAGGCACCCGGAGTGCGAGGGATGGGAAGGCCGAGGAGCCTCCACCAGCCAGACGCTCAGGAGCCACCTGGACAGCCGGAACAGGGCCGGCAGGGGGAGCACACGGATGGCCTCCCTGTGGGGACAGCTGGGTCAGAGTCCGTCTGTACAGGGGCTGTGCGGCCAGCCAGTCACCCAGGAGCACCCCCAGGTGGGCGTGCGACAGCCCTAGCCCCACCCACCAGCATGGGTGGCTTCCTGCTGCCAGCTGCTCCCCGCAACACCAAGGGTGGCCTTGGAGCCCTGAGCACAAGGCAGGGCTGACCTCCATGACCAGCCATGCCCCCCTCCCAGTCCCCGCAGCAGCAGGGGGTGAGGCTGAAGCTCAGGCTGCAGCAGGCTCAGGGCCTGAGGGGGGCCCTGGCCTGCACCAAACTCAGACCAAATGTCATGGCCATGGCATGTCACGACTGCCAGGCTGTGTGCACACGTGCTGGTGTGCGTGCACGCACGGGGGTGTCTGCATGTGCTTGTGCGAGTGTACATCTGCACGAGTACAGGGGGGTGCGCCCGTGTGCGGGGTGTTTGCATGCAGACTGGATCGCTCCTGGCCTGCAACAGCGGGGCTCTGCAGGGCACCAGGGGACCCTGGATACCCCAGCCTCCTCCTCTGCAGTCACGGGCCTCTGAGCCACCACTGAGCTAGAAACAGCCCAGGACACAGCCTGCCACCTGCCCCGGGGTGCGCAGTGGGCGAGGTGAGCAGCTGGCCGCATGCCCTTCATTTCTGATGAGTGTCAAGGCCCGCAGAGTGGTGGGCAGGAAGCCCTCCCCACCCTGACTGTCCCCAGGGAGGGGTTTGTCAGCTGGGCTTTTACCCTGAGAATCGGAGGCAGAGGGGGCCTCAGCCTAAAATAGCCTGGGAATTTTCCATAGTCCCTACAGCTCCTCTTGGAAGGTTCTGGGAATTCAGACGGGTACTGGCACGGGGCTGCGGCCTGCATGACCCCCACCTGGCCCACACCCACACCTGGAGCCAGAGGACCTGACCATGCAGAGCCCTGTTAACCGCCTGCAGGGCCTGCTCCTGCCCTGGCCTGGAGGCCCACCAGCCGCCTGCAGCAGGAGCCTCTGGAGCCAAGGAGCCAGGTGCTCATCCCAGGAGGGAGCTGGGGGGGCCATCAGCCACTCCAACAGCCACCAGGCGCCCTTCTTGTGCCTCAGATGATGCAGGAGTGGACTGGAGCTTGGCTCAAGTCAGACGTCCACTCCTGGGCAAAGCTGGACCTCTCCCCGCCTGCTTCACAAAAGGCGGGCATCGGAACCTCCATGGGTCTCTGGCTGGGGAAGGCCAGGGCTGGGTACCCTGCCAGCCACTTTGCAGCCCATGGTGTGGACACTCTGGCAGGTGGGGTGGACACAAAGCCACACTGGGAAGCAGGCAGGGAGGCTGCAGGGCCCGCTGTGGGGGCAGAGGGCTGTGCTGTTACCCACACAAAGCCACTGTCCTCTGGCCCGTGTGGGCTCCAGGGGACACCTACCTACATGACCTAGATTAATCTTCACATGATCCCAACAGGGACACACTGCCACCAGCCATGTTTCCCAGGTGAGGACCCAGCACAGGGGGCTAAGTCAGGACTGCGCACTCTTCATGGGTTCAAATGCAGATTCTGATTCTCAGGTGACGGTGGCGTCTGAGGTGCTGGGTAGAGAACCCCTCTAGAGGAGGTATATTCCCCGTCCCCACCCCCAGTCTGCATTTCTAAGGGACTCCCAGGGAAGGAGTGGCACTGGTCCATGGGGTGATTCTCTTGCCCAGCAAAACCGCAGGACTGGGGCCAGCCTCTAGATTGATGGCGCAGTCAGCCCCACTGAGCCTGGGCTGGCAGAACTGGCCTAGTGCACCTGGGGGGGGGGGGTGTCAGCTGACCTGGGACAGAGGGGTCCCTGGAAGCAAGGCCGAGAATGAGCCAGAGGTTGACACAGCAGCAGGGCTCAGCCACACTCTGCTCCATTGTTGAGCAGGGGTCTGGTGAGGGCGGAGAAAGGGGAGGCACAGGGACAGCAGGGGTGGGCGGGCCTCCTCAGCTGCAGCCCGCGCCCCAGCCTCCCCACTCCCTGCTGGCACTGACTGCAAAGAGGCCAGAAGCCTAAAGGGGAGCTTTCCAGGACCCCAAGGCAGCCCCTCCAGCATCACCAGCCTCCTGACCCCCCATGAGCACCCCGAAAGCCTTGACCATCCAGGCGACAGAGAGTTACCCACTGCCCCACCAGGCACTCAACCAGGAGGCCTCCGGGGACAGCGATCCATCATGCACAGAACCCTGCCCTGCAGGTCTGTCCCCATCTACTCCTTCCTGTTTGATCCTTTCCTTGATCTGCTCTTCCACACCTCTGCAACCTCTGGCCAGCAACCCTGCCTCAGTTTCCCCAACTGTCCACTGGAATGATGAAGCATCCTGGGGTGCGGATGTGTGGACGGTGCGACAACCGCGTCCAGTCAACATCAATGCGCTGGCATGGTGCAGCTGTGAGGCACCCTTGAGCACCCTCCCATTCCTGGCCCTGTGTGGGGGACACAGACCAAATGCCCTCAGTCTGCCACTCAGCAGGACAAACAGGCTGTCCCCCTCCCCCTCACCTCCACTGCAGGACCCAAGGACTCCACTCACCCTCACCTCCCCCTCACCTCCTCCTCACCTCCACTCACCCTCACCTCCACTGCAGGACCCAAGGACCCAAGACCTAACTCAGCTTATCAGATCCCAAGCATCTAGTCCCCTGAGGAGCGACCAGGCCAGTGCTGCTGACAAGGGACACATGGGTCAGCATGGAGAATCCACTGGCATTCAGGCAGCCCAGGAGCAGATGGCCCAGAGACGGACCTGCTGAGCCGGGTCTGAAAAGATCTTTTAATGGGTGCAGAGTCCAGGCCCAGGGCTCCAGAGGGGCAAAGGCCCGCAGCGAGGGAAGCTGTAGAGGCAGTGGGGGTACATCACAGGAAGCCTCTTGAAAAGTTTGTGGCTTACGGTAAATACAATGGCGACACCAGAGGACAATTTTACGCAGGAGGGTTGAATTCGAAGCTATTGTTTTTACAACCACCACCTGGCTTCGGCTTGGCCATCATTTTAGAAGGGCAAGATGAGACATCTAAAGAGACTTGGGAAATATCAAAACAGCGGGAGAGTGGACCTAGCGTTTCTCCGGCCTGGGCTAGCCCTTTTATTCCCACGCACCCATTTTTGCTAGGAAAAGTTCTATCCCCAATCTGCAGACGAGGATTCGAGACGCCTCCACCTCTGAGAACCGAAGCCCCGCCTGGAGCGGAGCGGGCTGCCCTTCACTTCTCCCAGGACACGCACCCACTCCAACCCCCCAAAAGCTGTGGGCCCAGAACTTTCCTTTTTTAAATTTAAAAATTAATGTTGCATCTCCGACCTGCGCACCTGGGTGGCCAGCGCCGCGCTGGAGAGGGGGCCTGTACTCGCGGATGAAGTTTTTCTCCTCCGTCTAGTCGTCCCCCCACCACCCTCCGGCGCAAAAACACCAGCGAGCGCGCGCCGCGGTCCCTCCTCCCCCCGATGCCGCCAATCGCACGGCGCCAGGGCGGCTCCCCCGCCGGGCCTGGCCGCCGTCCCACCCGCGAGCCCACAGCTGGTGCGGCCCGGCCAGGCAGGGAGCTGGCTCCGCCTCCCGCGCGCGGCGCCCCCCGCGCCCACCCCCGCACCACGAGTCACCCCATTCACGCTCCAGCCCACAGGCCAGAGCCGTGGGGGGGACGGGGAGCGCGTCCCCAGCGCGCAGAAAACAGGTGGCCGGGCGGGAAGTGCTGCCCGACGTTCGCCTCCGATCCCTCCAGCTGCGGCCACACCCACCCTGCCTCCCGGGGAGAGGACCCGCGCTTCCCCGTCAGGCCCCGGAGGCCGGGCATCTCGCAGGGGCTGGGAGGAACTGGCCCGGAGCCCAAAGCCGGGAGCCAGAAGACCCCGCACGGGGGGCCGGCGGGGGGCAGCACCAGCGGGGGAGGCCGCGGCCCCGTCCCTGCGCTCCCGGGGCTCGGGCGGGGAGCCCCGGGCCCCTCGCGGGGTCCCGGAAAAGCCTCGTACCTGGCTGCGCGTTCGCTGCGCCCGCGGCTGGGCTCCGACTGCGAGAGCCGAGCGGGCCGGGGGCGGGGCGGGCCGGGGCGGGGCGCCTAGGCCCCGCCCCCAGGGCTCCCGCCAATGGGCCGGGGCCAGGCCCGCGGCGCTGGACCTTTGTGTGGGCCGGGGAACGCCTGGACCGGACGCGGGGGCTGGCCCACCGGGAGGGACCCGCCGTCCCCCGCCCCGCTGCGCCGCGCCCGCGGTGGAACCTGGCCCCGGGGAGTGGAGAGCCGCACCGTCGCCAGCCTGTCCCCAGCTGCCGGGGCTCCCCGTCCAGATGAGCCGGCCCTGGGTTTTAGCAGAAAGGACGAGACAAAAGGGAAACAAACTAGCAAAACCCCGAGGGGAGGAAGGGGAGAAATGAGCCAAATCGGAAAACCGCGGGAGAGCAGTTGGTGTGTTCTCTCTCTCTCTCTCTCTCTCTCTCTCTCTCTCTCTCGCTTTTGTTTCTTTGTTTTTCTTTTTGTTTCCACTCCGTCCTGGAGTCCTCGATCTCAGGAGGCAAATGGTGCTGATGGTTTTGCAAGGTAGGAACCCAGGCTCTGGGAGGAGGTCACCTGCTCATGGCTGCGGCCCTTGAATGCGATCCCAGCCCCCAGGACCCGGGGCGGAGGGAGGAGAGGTATCCGGTGGCTTTCCTAAACCACAGGCCCGGGAGTGGGATGGCGCTGCAGTCCCCCTGGAGATGCCATCCGGTGACCCCAGACTCCGCACCAGGCTGAGGCCCAGTGGTGGCCGAGGTCCAGCAACAAAACCGACAGGGGGAGGCGCCCTCATGCTGCTGGCGGGAAAGGGAAATGGTAAAGCCACCGTGGAAAAGTCTAACGGACCTCCAACAGTTACACCTAGAAGCACCCGACCTGCAGACCCACTGCTAGGTGTATGTCCAAGGAACCGAAAGTGTATGACCGCGCAAAAGCGGACCTGTTCCCGGATCTTTATAGCAACATTATTGCTAATAGCTAAGGAGTGGGGCTGGGCACGGTGGCGCACACCTGTAATCCCAGCGGCTCCGGAGGCTGACAGGAGGAGTTCAAAACCAGCCTCAGCAAAAGCCAGGCGCTAAGCAACTCAGTGAGCCGTGTCTCTAAATAAAATACAACACAGACTGGAGATGTGGCTCGGTGGTTGAGTGCCCCTGAGTTCAGTTCCCTCCGCGGTACACACAAAAAAAGGAAAACATTAGCTAAGGGTAGAGTACAGGACTGGGGCTGTCGCTCAGAGGTGCAAGGCCCAGGGTCAACCCGAATGTTCATCAGGTAATGAATGGATAAACAAATGATGTGTATCTGTACAATAGGAAATTATTTGATCACAAAAAGGAATGAGGTCTGTCTCAAAAATTTAAAAAGGTTTGGGGATGTAACTCAGGGGCAAAACACCGCGACCACTGGGTTCATTCCCCAGGACCACCAAAAAAATATAAATAAATAAATAAATATATATATATATGAAGTATTGATTCAAAATGAGTGAACCTTGAAAACATGCTGGATGAATGAAGGCAGACACAAAAAGACACACATATCCCATCTGATTCAAATGTATGGTATGTCAAGATCATTGTACTGTCACGTGTAACTAATTAAAACAAATAAAAAATAAAAAAGACACACATAGATTTCATTGATATAAATATCCTGAATAAGCAAGTCCATGAAGACAGAAAGTAGATTAGGAGGCCTGGATTTGGGGCTTAGTAGTGGAGCGCTTGCCTAGCATGCGGGGCCCTGGGTTCCATCCCCAGTGATGCAAAAAAAACAGCCCCGGGTGGGGGTGGGGGTGGGGGTGGGGAATAGGGGCTGAGAGCCAGCAGTACAGGGTTTCTTTTCAAGGTAGGACAAATGCTCCAAATTTGATCAAGCCATAGTTGCACAACTCTGTGATTGTACTAAAACCATTGAATTATACACTTTCCATGGGTGAACTGTAACTGAAAACAGCTGTAAATCAGACAAGGGACCCCTGGGCAGGGGTGGGCAGTGACCCATGGGACTCCAGTTTCTAGTAAGGTTCTGTCTCTCAATCTGGGGGCAGGGACACCCTGGGGTGGTTACTTGATGAAAATTCATCAGCCCAGGACAAATGATACATTCCGACACACTTTCATTTTTATTTTTAAAAATATTTTTTGGTACTAAGGATTGAACCCAGGGGTTCTTCACCACAGAACTACACCCCTAACCCCTTTTCAGTTTTTATTCTGAGACAGGGGCTCACTAAAGTTGTTTAAGGCCTGGCTAAACTGCTAAGGCTGGCCCTGAACTTGCAATCCTCCTGCCTCGGCCTCCTGAGATGCTGGGATTACAGATGCCATTGCACTTAGCAAAATATAAACTTTTCAAATACAGGTGAGTGCTAACAGGGCCCTCTCAGTGCCTACCGCATTCACCTCACCATAACCCTGACTCCGTGGGTACCGTCCAGAATCTGGGGAGCAACCCCAGAGAAGATGCTGAACCCTGCTCCCCTTGAGGCTCTGTCAAGACGCCTTGGTGTGCACCCTTCCTCCCAGCACTGCAGCAGGGTAGGAATGTCTGTCTGTCCTCCCACCGAATGCTTCACAGTGCATGTGTTCCTGTCCCATTGTACAGATAAAGAAACTCAGGTCTGCCTGCTGAGCTACCCTGGTGAACAGCCCTTCCTGGTCCATTGGCCTTTCTGAACCTCGCTTTCCTCATCTGTGAGACGATCATTGTGAGTGGTAAGGAGGTGGCCTTGGCTGGTCCCTGATACCCAGTAGGAGGTCAGCAAGCCTTGGATCCTTGGAATCCCTCCAGGGCAGTGGCCATCTAGAAATAAGAAGTGTCCACCCAGACCCCATCCCAGAGGGCAGACACAGGGATGAACACTGAGCAGGAAGTCTGGGTCACAGGGCCCTCCCTTCCAGACAGGCAGCAGGCTCATCCTAACCACCCTCTCTTCCTGCCCTTTTCTTACTGGTTCCTGGCACACCATCACCTCCGGGGTGTGTTTGGGGGATGCAGGAAGTCCTGGAGGGTTGTCCCAGCCACTGGGACACTGGGGGGGAGACTTGTGACTTGGAGAACCGCAGCGGGGGCAGACGGAAGACGGCCCCACCCATGCTCCAGCTCCACGCCCTACCCGTGTGTTGGTGGCACTTAGAATAGTCCCAGTCTCAACTCCAGCTCCACCCACTGAACCCCATGAGTACTCTGCCCTGTTCTAATGCTCAAGTGGAAATTCAGAAGATCCATGGATTTGGGGGGAGGCAAGAGCCCTATGTGCTTGGATTGCTGAGAACCACACCAGGCCACTGTGTTGGACACCCTGTCCCCAAGAGAGCCACACCCACCTCCTAGGGGCGCTGTGAACACAGGGACCTCATTTCAAAATGTCAAAACAAAGTCCCAGCAATATTCGATTTAATAATAACTTATCCCTCGGGATATTTTTTTTAAAAAAACAAGCTGTTTTTTTAGGGCACTTTAAGTTCACAGCTAAACTGGGTAAAAGTACCCTGTGCTTCCCACATGTCCCCTACAGCCCCATCTCCAGAACCTCCCTGCACCAACCTGGGACATGGATGCCAAGTCCAAGTTCACATCAGGGCCCCCCCCCCCATGGTGTTGCTGTTCTGTGGATTTGGACTAAGGCACGATGACACATCAAGGTGTCACACAGAGTCCCTGCCTTAAAACCCTCCTGTTTTGGTACCAGCCTGAGGTCAAACGCTCGTCTTTGCCCTGGACAGTCTGTTATGGTTCAATGCTTCTGTACAGTCCTGCAAACACAGGGCTACAGGACCGTGCCCCACAAGGGTCCTCTGCCCCTTGGTGACCCCTACCTTCTGCCCCCACCCCATCCACATCTGCTCTCTGCCACTGCGGATGAGTTTGCTCTACAGGGACTCCTTCCCTGCCTGCCCCATGCGTCTTCTCTCAGCATAGTCATTTTGTGACTCACCCAGGATGGACAGTTTATCCCTTCTTCCTGCTGCATGGTATCCCATTGTGACAGCAGCTCTGCTGTGCCTGGTCTGGGCTGCCCTGATCCACCCACCCACTGCAGGTCTTTGGGTGAATGCCTTCCCATTCCTCCTGGGGTCGGGTGGGGGGGTAAGAAGGGGAGTGGCACTGATGACACTTTGGGAAGACAGAATGCATGCGGATTTCACTTCCCCAGATCTTTGCTTTTCCATTTTTACTTTGTGTTACAATTGGGGCATTGCATTGTGGTTGTTTTTCGTTACTGGGGATTGAAGCCAGGGGTGCTCTACCACTGAGCTACACTCCCAGCCCTTTGTACTGCAAGACAGGGGCTCATGTCGTTGCCCAGGTTGGCCAGGGCCTTGAGATCCTCCTGTCTCAGCCTCGGGAGTCGCTGAGATTAGAAGCACGGGCCACCGTGCCCAGCTGCACTGGATTCTGTGGATGGGTGTCTGAGGTTGTGTGTTTCGGTGGATTCCGATCTGGGATAGCGAAGGGCCCCATTGCCTCATGTGCCTCAGAGAAAGCGCACCTGGATCTCTGCGTTTCTGGCAGAGAACAGCTGAAGACACCACCCCCACAGTGGGCGGGAGGTGATGGGAATTAGCCCAGATCTAGTCAGGTTGTGGGGGGACAGCACTGGGGATTTCACCCTGTGGCACATTTTGCAGCGTTTCCTGTTTCTGACTCTTTGATCATTTTGAGAAGCCACTTGACATCATCTCCTGGGATGCGGAGGGGAGTGTCCAGCCGTGTGGCCAGGAACACAGGCTCCCAGGACAGGTAGGTGGCAGGTTGAGGAGCCATACTCTGTCCCGATGTACCTTCCACGGGGCACGTCCCCTCTTGGCACCTCAGTTTTCATCTGTAAAATGGGGCAGCGTCAGGAGCCACCCCAGTAAGGTAGTGGTGCAGGGAAACGCACGAGTCCAGTGCACAACGCCTCATGCCGCCCGGGACCCACGCAGGTTCGCTTTGGCAACACTTGTTGCTCACATGTTAGCTCGGCCCTGGGGACATCCACAGCTACCAGGTTCTGGGGCCCCTGCCGTGTGGGCAACTTGCACACACAGTCATGCTGCGAGCCCAGCGTGCTCACTCCTGAAAGCCTCAACCGCCATTCTGCAGAGCTACTGTCCCCTTCTGCAGATGGGGAAGCGAGGATCAGATCCACTCACTCCGAGTCTCATAAGGCAAAGGCAATGACTGGTCGTACCAGGAGGTGAACCTGGGCCCAAGGGTCACACCAAAGCGCCACCTCACTGGCATTTAGAATAAGGCTCACTCCCCGAGACAGGGCTGCAGCCAGGCGCCGGATCCCGGATCCCTCCGCCAGCACCTCTCCTCCCCCTGGTCTCTCCTCCCCCAGGTCTCTCCTCCCCCAGGTCTCTGCTCCCCCAGGTCTCTCCTCCCCCAGGTCTCTCCTCCCCTGGTCTCTCCTCCCCCTGGTCTCTCCTCCCCCAGGTCTCTCCTCCCCCAGGTCTCTCCTCCCCCTGGTCTCTCCTCCCCTAGGTCTCTGCTCCCCTGGTCTCTCCTCCCCTGGTCTCTCCTCCCCTGGTCTCTCCTCCCCCTGGTCTCTCCTCCCCTGGTCTCTCCTCCCCTAGGTCTCTGCTCCCCTGGTCTCTCCTCCCCCTGGTCTCTCCTCCCCTAGGTCTCTCCTCCCCCTGGTCTCTCCTCCCCCTGGTCTCTCCTCCCCCTGGTCTCTCCTCCCCCTGGTCTCTCCTCCCCTGGTCTCTCCTCCCCCTGGTCTCTCCTCCCCTGGTCTCTCCTCCCCCAGGTCTCTCCTCCCCCAGGTCTCTGCTCCCCCAGGTCTCTCCTCCCCTGGTCTCTCCTCCCCCTGGTCTCTCCTCCCCCTGGTCTCTCCTCCCCCTGGTCTCTCCTCCCCTAGGTCTCTGCTCCCCTGGTCTCTCCTCCCCCTGGTCTCTCCTCCCCCAGGTCTCTCCTCCCCTGGTCTCTCCTCCCCCAGGTCTCTCCTCCCCTAGGTCTCTGCTCCCCTGGTCTCTCCTCCCCCTGGTCTCTCCTCCCCCAGGTCTCTCCTCCCCCAGGTCTCTCCTCCCCTAGGTCTCTGCTCCCCCAGGTCTCTCCTCCCCCAGGTCTCTCCTCCCCCTGGTCTCTGCTCCCCTAGGTCTCTCCTCCCCCAGGTCTCTCCTCCCCTGGTCTCTCCTCCCCCTGGTCTCTGCTCCTCTGGTCTCTGCTCCCCTGGTCTCTCCTCCCCTAGGTCTCTGCTCCCCCTGGTCTCTGCTCCCCTAGGTCTCTCCTCCCCCAGGTCTCTCCTCCCCCAGGTCTCTCCTCCCCCTGGTCTCTCCTCCCCCAGGTCTCTGCTCCCCCTGGTCTCTCCTCCCCTGGTCTCTCCTCCCCTGGTCTCTCCTCCCCCTGGTCTCTCCTCCCCCAGGTCTCTCCTCCCCTGGTCTCTCCTCCCCCAGGTCTCTCCTCCCCCAGGTCTCTCCTCCCCCTGATCTCTCCTCCCCCTGGTCTCTCCTCTCTCCAGCCCCGCCCCTCACATTGTGCAATAGTTACAGCTCATTCCTCTGGATTCCTTTTTCCTTATCATCTCACTGCTCAGCCCAAGTCGGGCCCTTCTGGGAAGAGAGGATGGGCAGGAAGGAAAAAAATATCCCCGTCGCCTTTTCTCCTTAAACAGCTGCAGCTGCAGAGTCTTATGCTCAAAAAGAGAGCATAGCCCAGAGAGGGTGAGTAGGGTGTCCAGAATGGCACAGCAGGAGAGGGACCAGTTGGGCCTCCCTGGAGCCACGGCTGTCAACACTCCAAGCTCACTCCATTCCTGAGATGGCCTGCTCCCCTCCTAGCCTTGTGACCCTGGTGAGGTATCATCCTGTGGCTTTGCTATTATTAATCGCTAGCTCACTGCAAGCCTGTGTGTGCTAGGCATCCAGCCCTCCCATGGACCATTGGCTTGGCATTTTGAGTGAGCGCCTGCTTTGTGCCAGGCACTGTGCCAAGTACCTGGGAGATGGCTGTGAGTAAAACTGAGACCCCCACCTTCCCAGAGGGGACACTTTAGGAACAACAATGATCAGAAGCTAAATAGGCTGGCGCCTGGTGCTGAGTGCTCACCTGTCATCCCAGCGGTTCAGGAGGCAGAGACAGGAGGATCGTGAGTTCAAAGCCAGCCTCAGCAAAAGCCAGGTGCCAAACAGCTCAGTGAGACCCTGTCTCTAAATAAAATACAAAATAGGGCTGGGATGGGGCTCGGTGGTTCAGTGTCCCTGAGTTCAATCCCTAGGACCTCTGCCTCTCCCCCTCCCCCCGTCTCCCCCTCCCCCTGCCCCGTCAAAAAAAGAAAGAAACCAAGTGAATGTGTGCAGTGAACTCTAGACAGGTAGCTGTCACTGCCGTCTCACCAGGGCTGGGGGCGGGTGGTGCTTGCCTAGTGTTGTCTGGCCCTGGGTTCACACTCCAGCACCGTGAAACACACACACAACTTGAACCAGGCCTAAGGCAGAGGAGCCGTCTCCTCTTGGGAGGTGCCAATGCCTGCCTGGGGCTGCCCTGCTGGAGTGGCGGGACTGTCACCAGCTCCCCCCGGCAGAAGGGCTAAATTGTATCCAACAGGCAGTGAAACCCCGTGACAAGGCCGAACCCATTAAGCCTCATTTTGGAGGAACAGAGGTTAAAATAAAAAGCCCTCCCTCCCGGACGGACTCCTGACCTGCAAAGACAGCTGGTCCTCAGGAGGAGGCCCACTGGGGACCCCAAGTCCACCGGCCTCCCCAACCCAGGGCAAGGGTGCCCTGGTGGCCCCCAAGCTGAGATCTAATTTGGCTTTGTCACAGCTGTGCTGTGTCACTTTGGGCTGGTGTCATGGTTTGTCTCGTGCCACCTCAATCCTTTCAGCCAGGCACGGCGGTGGCAGATGGGAAAATGGGTCCCCAGCACCCAGGCCAGACTGGGGGACCCAGCCCAGCCCAGAAGGTGGAAGAGAGACGGAGACACGGCAGCCTGGTGCTGCCCTCTGGTGGCCGGGTCTGGGATAGGCAGAGGCAGAGCCCATTCCCGATGGCTCCCGACTCATTCCCACCGGACTTCTCCTGCTCAGATTTGGCTGCGGGAACCCCAGACCTCGGTCCAAGTGGGGATGGGGCTGTCCCTTTCAAAATCCCTAGTGGAGAAAGCAGTCCCCAGCTCGCTCCTAAGATGTGCCACCTGAAGTCTATGCCAGGACCCCAGGCGCTGAGCGTGATGTCCGCGTCACTTCAGGTCAATGGGGTGGGCCGTAGTGGACAGAGCTTGCAGCTCATCCACTCCTTGGTCCATCTGCTCATTTTCACATCTAACCTGTGTCGACCAGTCCCTCCCAGGCCAGTGGTCCCTGCCCCAGTCTGGTGGCCTAGCCCGAGCCAGTGACCCAGCCTGTGACCCAGGCCACCTTGGTCATAGAATCAAAACTGGGGCGTGACCCTGCGGATGCCAGGAGATTGTGTGGATCAAATACAGTTTTTCCCACAAAGATGTCGATGCTGTTACAGCGTTATTTAAATAAGTCTTCTTTGTGTGGATTTTAGTCAAATGGTTACATTGTTAGGTTCAATTCCTGTTATTTGTTTCCATTTTTAGAACTGCTTTTTTTTTTCTTTTAATTCTTCTTGGTCCCCTCCCAATTTTACTGTTAAAAATATACAAAAGTACAGAAAAGTTCAAATGATTCTGCCTTGGTCAGTGTTCATAGGGTTGTCCCCTATATCCAAGGGGACTGGCTTCCAGGATTCCCCCAGGACACCAAAAAGCATCTGAGGATGCTCCGGTCCCTTAGGGAAGATGGCACGTTTGCATATAACGTAGGCGGTTCCCCCAAGTTTTGTTTATTTATTTACTTACTGGTACCAAGGATGGAACCCAGGGAGCTCAACCACTGAGCCACATCCCTAGCTTTTTCTGTTTTGAACTTTGAGACAGGGTCCCCCTAAGTGGCTTAGGGCTCACCAAGTTGCCAAGCTTCTCCTCCTGCCTCAGCCTCCTGAGTCACTTAAGCATGTGCTCCCACATCTGCCCTCCAGCTTTACATCATCTCAAGATCACGTGTGTGTGTGTGTGTGTGTGTGTGTGTGTGTGTGTGTGTTAGGCAAACACTTGACCACTGAACTACATCCCTGTGCCCTAGATTGTTATTATAAACTATGCACTATACATACTCTAAACGCTCTGTAGGTAATTGCTACACTCTATGATTTAGGGAGTAATCACAGAAAAAAAAGTGAAGCCCCGGCATGTGATCCTGGTTTGTTGATCCCCGTAATCTGATACAGAGCACCAACTCTATTTCCTGTTGCACACACTTGCCCATCTCAGAAGCTATTCCCCCTTTCTTGTTGACCAGTTTGAAAGTAAGTTGACACAAGGTTTATGGTGCACACTTGTAATCCCAGCAACCTGAGAGGCTGAGGTAGGAGGATCCCAAAATTGAGGCCAGCCTCAGCAACTGAGACCCAATTTAGCAAGGCCTTCCCTGCCCCCAAATAAAAATAAGTAAATAAAAAGGACTGGGGATGTACCTTAGTGATAAAGTGCTCCTGGGTTCAACCCCCATTGCCAAACACAGTTAAAAAGTAAAACAAGAAGCTGTCGACGCCTGTGTGCTTTATTCTTCAACACGCGGTTTGCATATCATTAGAGTTCAGTAGGTATTGACAGGTCTCTTTCAGATAAGATGTGCACATACAATGAAATGCCTAAATCTTGTATCACACCATTCCCAGGACTTGGACAGAGCAGATGTCTGTGTGACTCCGTCACCGTCACCCTCAGAGAGCCCCTCCACCCTTCCTAGCCCCCACTTCTGGCAAGGAGTTCCGATTTGCTCCCCCGTGCACATGAATTCTCACGGGGGGCACTCCTGGACGGGGTGCACTCCTGGACGGGGTGCACTCGTGAATGAAGCTTCCTTCACTCAGAATAATGTGTCCTTGACTTCTCCAGGCCGTTGCTGGCGGTATTTTTATTTATTTATTTAAAGTTTATTTATTTATTTATTTAGTGGTGCTGAGGGTTAAACCCAGGGCCCTGTGCATGCAAAGCAGCACTCTACCAACGGAGCCACACCCCCAGCCCCTCTTTTTATTCTTACATATTAACCCAAATGCCTGAGGTACCATTATCCATCCTCTTGTTTACAGACCCCAGCGATGATGATTCCAGTTTGGGGCTGTTCATCTACCTTTTTTTTGGGGGGGTGTGGATGGGCCACTTCTCTGGCACTCCTAGGACCTAGGAGCAGAGGCTGTGCAGCATGGGTAGATGTCTGTTTCTTTTCTTTTCTTTTCTTTTCTTTGGGGGGGGGTTGTGTGTGGGGGGGGGGATGCTGGGGATTGAACCCAGGGCCTTGTGCATGTGAGGCAAGCACTCTACCAACAGCCCAATGTCTGTTTCCTTTTATAAGAACCTTCGAGACCTTTGCATAACCCCACCAACAATGTATGCTGGGAGTTTGGGGGTCTTGACCATCGCTGTCAGAATTTCATGCTGTCAATCTTTTAAAACTCTCATCATTCATGTGGGCAAGTGTGATGAGTTTTCAGAAATGAATACACCTATGTAATCATGATGGAATACTTCCTTGTTCTATTTTATTATTTATTTATTTGGTACCAGGAATTGAACCCACAGGCTCTTTACCACTGAGCCACATCCCCAGCCCCTCATAATATTTTATTGAAAGTCAGGGTCTCGCTGAGTTGCCTAGGACCGCCCCCGCACACACACTAGATTGCTGAGGCTGGCTTTGAACTCGTGTTCCTCCTGCCTTAGTCTCCTGAGCTGCTGGGATTACAGGTGTGTGCCATCTCAACTGGCCATTTCCTTTATCTTAAAAAAGAATTTTAAAAAACAGCTCAAGGACTGGGGATGTGGCTCAATCGGTTGCGCGCTCGCCTGGCATGCGTGCGGCCTGGCTTCGATCCTCAGCACCACATACCAACAAAGATGTTGTGTCCATTAAAAACTAAAAGATAAATATTGAAATTCTCTCTCTCTCTCTCTCTCTCTCTCTCTCTCTCTCTCTCTCTCTCTCTCTCTCTCCTCTCTCTTTAAAAAAAAAAAAAAAAAAAAACAGCTCGAGAGGCCAAGGCAGGAGAGTCGCAAATTTGAGTCCAGCCTGAGCCATGAAGTAAGGCCCTAAGCAACTTAGTGAGGCCTCTCTAAAAAGGTAAAAAGGGCTGGGGATGTGACTCAGCGGCTAAACACCCCTGGCTTCAATCCTGGTACCAAAGAATAAAATAAATATGAAAGAATACTTCCTTCATTCTCGGAAATTCTCTCTCTTTGCAGTCAACCCTGCACTTCCTGTACACACACACACACACACACACACACACACACACACGCACCCACCCACTCTTCTGATTTCTAGCACCATGGCTTAGCTTGGCCTGTTGCAGAACTTGAAGTAAACGGGATCCTGCAGTATGGGCTCCTCTTGGGCAGGGTTCTTCTGCTCACATGGGTTTTGAGGTGGGTGCATCTTGTGCAGTATGTCAGCAGCCTGTCCCTTTTACTGCTGACGATGTTCCAGGGTATAAACACCTGCGATGCCTTCACCCTCATAAGCAGGACTCTAAACGGAGTCCAAAGGTGGCTGGCCACTTCCCTTCTCCCCAGAGAGGACCAAAGCCCAGGGACCTTGGTTGTAAAGTAGAACAGGAACCACCTGGGGGTGCCCTGTGCAGCCTGTCTCATGGACCCCCCCTGCTGGCAGGGCCTCTGGGTCGAGTCCTCCAAGTTCTTTCCTTTATGCTGGAATCTTCAAAGCCCTGGGGTGGTCTGTTTCTGAATTGTGGCTATTTGGCCCTTGGCTGCCACCAACAGCCTCAGTCGGGTCTCTGGTGGGCACGTGCTCTCATCGTTCGGTCAGAGGTGGACGCGGGCTGAACTTGGAGACCATTTGGCAAAGCCAAGTGCCTTTTGCACGCACCAGAGCAGCACCGCGGGCTCCGCTGGCCGCCCCTCTGCCCCCGGGACTCTGCTCTCTTGGGGAGGTCAGCTTCCAGCGGTGCCTGGTTTTTCTTTTCCGGCCTTTTCTCTCGGGCTTTTCTTTTGGTCCTGGACTAAACCCAGGGACACTCTCCACTGAGCTGTATCTTCAGCCCTTTTTAATTTTAACTTTGAAACAGAGTCGCTCACTTTCCCAGGCTGGCTTCAAATGTGCAGTCCTCCTGCCTCGGCCTCCGGTGTCACTGGGATGACAGACACATGGCCCCGCACACGCACACAGCAGGGTGCCCGGATTTTAATTTGTATTTCTTAGGTGACAAGTGATGCCGGTCTTCTCACCATGTCCCTATTGGCAAGTCACCTGTCTGTTCAGGTACTCTGTCCACATTTAAACTATTATTATTATTATTATTATTATTATTATTATTATTATTATCATCTTGCTGAACTGGAGGTTGAACCAAAGGGGGGTGGTGCCTACCACGGAGCTACATCCCCAGTCCTTATTTATTTTTATTCTAACTTGTTATGTATGACAGCAAAATGCATTACACTTCATATTACACATATAGAGCACAATTTTTCATATCTCTGGTCATATACAAAGTAGGGTCACACGGTTTGTCTCTTCATACACCTACTTAGGGTCATGATGTCCATCTCATTCCACCATCATTTTTACTCCCATGCCCCTCTCTTCCCCTCCCCCCCTTTGCCCAATCTAGAGTTCGTCTATTCCTCCCAAGCTCCCACCTCTCAACCCCACTAGGAGTCAGCCTCCCTATATCAGACCAAAAATTCAGCATTTGGGTTTTGGGGATTGGCAAACTTCTGTTAGCATTATATTCTCCAACTCCACCAATTTACCTGCAAATGCCATGATTATTCTCTTTTATTGCTAAGTAATATTCTTTTATTTATTTTTTTTTTTGAAACAGGGTCTCACTAAGTTGCTTAAGGCCTTGCTAACTTTCCGAGGCTGGTCTTGAACCTGAGACCCTCCTGCCTCAGCCTCCCAAGTGGCTGCAATTGCAGCCTGCCCCACCCACCCAGCGCCCCTCTGCTCTCCTTTGAAGATGACCATCCACTGGGCGCATCCAGGTGGTGTAGCCTGTTTCTCCAGGGCCCTGCGGGGTTGCTCTTATTTTGCCTGTTTTACAGCAGAGGAGGTGAGGGCTGGAGGTGCAGACAAGTGTCACCCAAGTCCCCAGAGCTGGACAGCACCAGAGTCAGGTGGCCTGGTGAGGTGGACCCCCACATGCACACATGTGCCCACGCCTAAAGAAGTTTCTAACCAGAGGACGTGGACGTCCTGGTCACGGGTCCCTCGGAGAAGAGCTAGGTGTGGCAGGACTCCCGCCCCTGGCTCCCGGTCAGTCCCCTGGCCTCAGGAGTCCTCCCAGCCTGGGAGGCAGTGGAGACTGAGCCTGTGGGTGGCCCCCGCCCCTTCCACAGGAAGCTGGGACCAGGCAGTCTCTGGCCTCATGCAGACATCACAATAGTGGTCAGTCACCCAGCCGGCAGCCGGGAGGCCTGGCTTCTCTCCTGCTTGTCTCTGGCCACCAGGCCTCACCATGAGGACTGCTCAGGATGAGGACCAGGAGAATGAGGACACGGAACCCCAGGTCACCAGGACACCACTGCTGAAACAGAGGAACAAGGAGGAGCCAAGATGGAGCCAACCTCAGGGTGAGGGGCGGGGGCTGGGAGTGGCCAGGGACAGGGGGATGCTGGGGCCCAGGGGAAGCAGGAGGCGGGAGGGGGCCACCTGGCCCAGCCAGGGCTGATCCCCGGGATCCCCACCCCCAAGTCCCACCGCCCCACCACCCAGGTGACCCCCAGGGACACGGGCAGCAAGGCCTCCGGCAGCACCCACTCTCTTTGAGTCCACAAGGACAGGAGGCTGCGGACATCACACGGGGCCAGGCCACTGCCCGGCCTGGGGGACACGGGCCTGGAGACCCCCAGTCACCTCTCACTGTTGATGCTGGTGGGGCAGCAGGGGTGGGCAGGACCACAGGGCACTGATGGGCAGCGCTGCTCACAGCTGGGAGAGACTCCTGGGGGAGGCCGGGGGCTTCTTTCTGACCCTCCTTTGTCTGTGAGAGGGATGGAAACCTGCCAGGCAGGGATGCGGCACCTCTCCCTGTCCTGGGAGTGGAGCCACTGGGCAGGACGGGGAGGGGCTTGCGCCTGCCCCCACCCCAGCAAGCTCTGGTGGGAGGCCCAGGAGCCCCCTCCAGCCTCCAGCCTCCAGCCTCCCTTCCTGGGAGGGGCAGGAAGAGCCAGTGGTGGAGAGAAAGGCCGGGTCCCTGTGCAGGACAAGCCACGGGGCTGTCCCTGGAGACACGGGGACCCTCTGCCCACCTCTCGGGTCCCAGGCTCCGGACTCCCTTGTCGAAAGAGCAGGAGCTGCTTCCTGAGCCTGTGGGGCTGGGAGCAGGGGCTGGGCCCGATGAGCAGGTGGGGAGCCCGACACTGCGGGGGACCTGGGGCTCAGGGAGCAAGTCTGGGAGAGTGGAGGCAGCACCCATGAAGGCCTCCTCCTGGGCAGTTGGGCGCAGCCCATTGGGAGCCGTTCTGACGAGGCAAGGGGCACAATGGCAGCGTGGACTCCGGAGTCGGGCCTTTCAGCTCCATCCTGGGCTGTCACACTTATTTACTGGGACCTTGGGAAGGCCACCTGCTCTCTGAGTCTAGTCTCACATCTGCTGCTGGAGTAGGGGAGCACCCTGCTGCACGGGCAGGAGGACTGTAGGAAGTGTGATAAGCACCCAGCTCCGAGCACGGCTGGCGATGGACGGCCCCCAGCTCCTGTGTCCTGGGCCACCTGGTGCTGCTCCCAGGAAGAGCTTGTATCCCAGGACACGAGGGCACAGTGCAGTCAGACGTGCCCAGGTTCAAATCCAGCTCCTCCACCGACGGCCACGCAGCCATCGAAGCTGACGCATCCTTCCAGGCCTCATCTGCCCTCTGGAGTGGGCACCTGCCCGTGGGCACTCAGTCCTGGCAGCTGAGGGCGCTCTTCCCTCCTCTCTCCTCAAGGGCCACCACCTCCTTACAACCCTCCTGCAGGAGGCTCCCGCCCTCAGCAGCCCACAGGTGAGTGCAAGGTGCCCGCCACCTCTCTCCTCACACACACTTCCTGCTCAGATTGCCACAGGCCCCTGGCCTGACCATGGGCCCCAACTGCCCGCTGGAAAGCCCTCCTCCCGGCCCCATGGCTCCGTGGCCCTGCAGCTGGTTAGGGCCTCTCTGTGGCTCCCACAGGCGGTCCCCATGTCATAGCCTTGAGCATCACTCTGCCCAATGTGTGGTCACTAGTAGACACCCTGGCATACAGTAGGTGCTCAGGAGATGCTTGTAAACTCCCTGCAAGCACATCACCTCCACCCTGGATCCCAGAGACGGAGAACACAGACCCCCAGGAGGGGCCTAGGTTAGGGGATTCTACATATTTTCCACGGAATTCGCAAGCACTCCAAAGAACGGTCAGGGTGGACTGAGGGTCGGCGTCACGTTGCTGCAGCTAATGCACAGAGAAAGGTCTGTCTGGCCCCCAGGCCTGGGGGTTCCAGTCCATGGCTGGCCAGGCCCACTGCCCTGGGCCTCTGCAGAAACCAGATGCCCTTGACAGTGAGGCAGTGTCAGAGCCAACGTTTCCATCGGGATCTGGGCAGCAGAGAAAGACCAGGGTCCTACAGTGTCCTCAGATCCCAGTGACCTGAGGACCGCCCCTAAGCCAAGGTCCACACACCTCCCAGTAGCGCCACCCTGGGGACCAAGCCTTGAACACATGGACCTTTGAGAGACACTCACACAGACCATAGTGGACAGTAAATTCCCACAGGTAGCCTCAGGGTGACACAGTGACAATGACCTCTCTCTTGGAGAGCGCCAGACAACCCTCAGGTCCCCATCCTAGCTTCCTGCCAATGCGGGGCATGTCACCCCCCCTGCCTGGGAGCTCACCCTGGCGTAGCCCCGTCCCTCTCCAGGCAGGGGTGCAGACAGACCTGGCTCTGCTCCAGGACACCGTGGAACGCCACCAGCGTCTTGTTCTTGCTCTGGGGCTTATTTTGAGGCGCTGGGGTTTCCCCGGGGTCCCGTGCATGCTGGGCGAAGGCTCCCTCTGAGCTGCGCCCAAGCCTCAGCAGCGTGCTCTTGACAAATCCAGCCACCAAAGGTCACTGGGAGGGCTGCCGTCCCAGGCCGCTAGGCGCATCTGTGGGCCACGTCCAGGTGCAAGTCCAGCGGTGAGGCTGGCTGTTCTTCCCACCGCAGGCATGGGGACAGACTCGGGCTACCCCGCAGGTTGAGAAAGGGGGCTGACCGCGAGCGGGGGTTGAGCTGGGCAACTAGCTGGACGGTAGGGACCTGGGTTAGTCCCAGAGGTGCTCCAAACCCCTGGGCCCTGACTTCACCTGCTCACCAGGGGTCATGACTGGGGCGAAGGAGCCCTGAGGCTGATGGGCAGGTGGATAACGGGTGGCACGAGCCTAGCCAGGTGGTCTTGGGTGCTTAGATGACCACCAGGAACAACCAAAAGACAAGCAGTCACAGCGGGGGTGGGGTGTCCAGCCAGGTTGGGCCCAAGGCTGGGGTGAGGCGGTGCAGGTCTGACCTGCCTCTCGCCCACCCAGGCATGTACACCAACCTGCCCAGGATCTCCACCTCCTTGCCAATGCGCACCGTATGTCCCTACTGTGGCCACCTAGTCGTCACAGAGACCACCCCTGTCCCAGGAATCCTCACCTGGCTACTGTGCTTAGGCCTCTGTTTCTGTGGGTGAGTGGCTTGCCCTGGGCTCCAAAAGGCCCTGCCCCCGCTTGCAGGGCGGTCCCTGCTGGGAGAAAGGGCTGGCATCTAGCAGCCAGGTGGGCAGCAGGGGAGTCTGTGGAGGACAGGCAGGAGCAAGGACAAGGACGTCCCCATGTCCGCCACTGCCACACTCAGAGGTGGCAATGCCCTCTGACTGGGAGTCACGCCTGCCATGTGAGGGTTCCCAGCAGTGCCTGTCACCTGCATGGGGAATCCCTGGCCTGTGGAGGCACCCAGCAGCTTGTAGGAGGCCAGCCGCCCCAGGGCAGTGAGGGCCAGGGCCAGGTGGTGCACTTACGCCCATGCCTTATGGATGCAGGTGCTGCCTGGGCTGCTGCCTCGTGCCCTTCTGGATGCCCAGCTTGAAGGACGTGACCCACTCTTGCCCCGTGTGCAAGCACGACCTCTACCACTTCAAACGCATGTGACCCCTGCCCTGGAAATAAACCTGCTGACGCTCCTGCACGTGTGTCCTGCGCCCGGCCATGCCATGGCCTCCTCTGACTCCAGTCACCAGGGAGGTGGGGTGTGGCCCACAGGAGCCTGGAGCACAGCAGACGTGCAGGCCGCGCTGGCTAGATACGGGAAGGGTCCTGGCCCTGAGATGCCCAGTGCAGACTGCAGCCTGCTGTCCGCCAGGAGGTCCGTCCTTTCCCCTCGCCCACCCGCACCCAGGCTCTCAGCTGGCCCTGCTCGTGGTCCAGCACTTGATACCAAGTGCAACCCCGGTGGGCATCTCCCTGAGCCGCCCTTCCCTGGCCTGCACTGTCCTCCTGGGGTCCCGCCCTGGGCCTCCTCTCCCACCCACTGTGCACCCTGCAGCCTCTCTCCTGGGCGCCTCAGAGAGCTCCCTCTCCCTTCCTGGGGACAGGGTGGCTGCAGAGGGCACCACCTCTTCTTACCCCAGACCCCTGCCCTGTCCCTGCTGCCCTGCAGGGACCTGCAATGGCCCTGCTCAAGTCAGCCCTGCCCTCCTCACCACTGGGGGCTGCGATTGGTTTGGGCAAGGGTCAGTCACCTCAACTTCGACTGTGCCTGACACATGCCCAGACCCTGCCACCCTCAGACCAAGGGTTGTTTTATTCTGGTTTTTGGTGCCAGGGATTGAACCCAAGGGCACTTAACCACGGAGCCAGGTACCACCTTTTTTTTAGGGTGTTTATTTTTCAGTTGTAATTGGACACAACACCTTTATGTTATTTATTTATCGTTCTGTGATGCTGAGGATCAGACCCGGGGCCCCGCAGGTGCTAGGCGCTGTACTGCTCAGCCCCATTTCATCTTCTTAAATATTGAGACAGGGCCTCACTGAGTTGCTTAGGGCCTTGCTGAGCTGCTGAGCTGCTGGCTTTGAACTCAGGATCCTCCTGCGGCCTCCTGAGCCACTGGGATTAGATCCTGTGCCCTGCCGGCTTCTGTTGGTGTTTCTCTGACACTCCTCCCGGAGCTCCTCTTCCTCTCCTCCTCTCCCCTCCTTCCTGACACATCCTGCCCCGTTCCCATCTCTCTCTTGCTCATTTGGCAGCTGAGGAGTAGCCACACGGAGGAACCTGGTGACTTCCAGACGGAGCCACAGGGCGCTCTCCCAGCTACTGCACTGAACAGCGGGGTGCCTGGTCACAAATGGCAGCTCACTCTGGGGAAGGGTTTCTGGAACGAGCACTCCAGGCCAGGGTCCCTCGTCTGTGACTGCCAGGTGTGGCCGGCCAGGTGTGGCCTTTCAGAGGCATGAGGAGGCTGGGTCCCGGGACTTGGCATAACGGTGGGTTCTGTCCAGCCAGGCTGAGCTCTCCTTGGTCGTCCATGTGCCCTGGCATGGGAGACGTCCTGCAGTCCCTGGTGGGACCCCGTGGTCCTGGCTCCCCAGCAGCCGGGACCCTGTGTGCAGCTCAGCTGCCTTTGGCATTGAGAACAGCCACTGTCATGGGAGCTCCTCCGGTCCCCACCAGCCAGCCTTCTTTTATTTTCTTACATTTGATTGATTGATTGATTGATTGATTTTTGGTAGGAGGACGGAACCCAGGGGTGTTCGACCACTGAGCCACATCCCCATACCTTTTTTTGTTTTGAGACGGGGTCTCACTAAGTTGCTTAAGGCCTTGCTAACTTTCCGAGGCTGGTCTTGAACCTGAGACCCTCCTGCCTCAGCCTCCCAAGTGGCTGCAATTGCAGCCTGCCCCACCACACCCAGCGCCCCTCTGCTCTCCTTTGAAGATGACCATCCACTGGGCGCATCCAGGTGGTGTAGCCTGTTTCTCCAGGGCCCTGCGGGGTTGCTCTTATTTTGCCTGTTTTACAGCAGAGGAGGTGAGGGCTGGAGGTGCAGACAAGTGTCACCCAAGTCCCCAGAGCTGGACAGCACCAGAGTCAGGTGGCCTGGTGAGGTGGACCCCCACATGCACACATGTGCCCACGCCTAAAGAAGTTTCTAACCAGAGGACGTGGACGTCCTGGTCACGGGTCCCTCGGAGAAGAGCTAGGTGTGGCAGGACTCCCGCCCCTGGCTCCCGGTCAGTCCCCTGGCCTCAGGAGTCCTCCCAGCCTGGGAGGCAGTGGAGACTGAGCCTGTGGGTGGCCCCCGCCCCTTCCACAGGAAGCTGGGACCAGGCAGTCTCTGGCCTCATGCAGACATCACAATAGTGGTCAGTCACCCAGCCGGCAGCCGGGAGGCCTGGCTTCTCTCCTGCTTGTCTCTGGCCACCAGGCCTCACCATGAGGACTGCTCAGGATGAGGACCAGGAGAATGAGGACACGGAACCCCAGGTCACCAGGACACCACTGCTGAAACAGAGGAACAAGGAGGAGCCAAGATGGAGCCAACCTCAGGGTGAGGGGCGGGGGCTGGGAGTGGCCAGGGACAGGGGGATGCTGGGGCCCAGGGGAAGCAGGAGGCGGGAGGGGGCCACCTGGCCCAGCCAGGGCTGATCCCCGGGATCCCCACCCCCAAGTCCCACCGCCCCACCACCCAGGTGACCCCCAGGGACACGGGCAGCAAGGCCTCCGGCAGCACCCACTCTCTTTGAGTCCACAAGGACAGGAGGCTGCGGACATCACACGGGGCCAGGCCACTGCCCGGCCTGGGGGACACGGGCCTGGAGACCCCCAGTCACCTCTCACTGTTGATGCTGGTGGGGCAGCAGGGGTGGGCAGGACCACAGGGCACTGATGGGCAGCGCTGCTCACAGCTGGGAGAGACTCCTGGGGGAGGCCGGGGGCTTCTTTCTGACCCTCCTTTGTCTGTGAGAGGGATGGAAACCTGCCAGGCAGGGATGCGGCACCTCTCCCTGTCCTGGGGAGTGGAGCCACTGGGCAGGACGGGGAGGGGCTTGCGCCTGCCCCGACCCCAGCAAGCTCTGGTGGGAGGCCCAGGAGCCCCCCCCCCCAGCCTCCAGCCTCCAGCCTCCCTTCCTGGGAGGGGCAGGAAGAGCCAGTGGTGGAGAGAAAGGCCGGGTCCCTGTGCAGGACAAGCCACGGGGCTGTCCCTGGAGACACGGGGACCCTCTGCCCACCTCTCGGGTCCCAGGCTCCGGACTCCCTTGTCGAAAGAGCAGGAGCTGCTTCCTGAGCCTGTGGGGCTGGGAGCAGGGGCTGGGCCCGATGAGCAGGTGGGGAGCCCGACACTGCGGGGGGACCTGGGGCTCAGGGAGCAAGTCTGGGAGAGTGGAGGCAGCACCCATGAAGGCCTCCTCCTGGGCAGTTGGGCGCAGCCCATTGGGAGCCGTTCTGACATGGCAAGGGGCACAATGGCAGCGTGGACTCCGGAGTCGGGCCTTTCAGCTCCATCCTGGGCTGTCACACTTATTTACTGGGACCTTGGGAAGGCCACCTGCTCTCTGAGTCTAGTCTCACATCTGCTGCTGGAGTAGGGGAGCACCCTGCTGCACGGGCAGGAGGACTGTAGGAAGTGTGTTAAGCACCCAGCTCCGAGCGCGGCTGGCGATGGACGGCCCCCAGCTCCTGTGTCCTGGGCCACCTGGTGCTGCTCCCAGGAAGAGCTTGTATCCCAGGACACGAGGGCACAGTGCAGTCAGACGTGCCCAGGTTCAAATCCAGCTCCTCCACCGACGGCCACGCAGCCATCGAAGCTGACGCATCCTTCCAGGCCTCATCTGCCCTCTGGAGTGGGCACCTGCCCGTGGGCACTCAGTCCTGGCAGCTGAGGGCGCTCTTCCCTCCTCTCTCCTCAAGGGCCACCACCTCCTTACAACCCTCCTGCAGGAGGCTCCCGCCCTCAGCAGCCCACAGGTGAGTGCAAGGTGCCCGCCACCTCTCTCCTCACACACACTTCCTGCTCAGATTGCCACAGGCCCCTGGCCTGACCATGGGCCCCAACTGCCCGCTGGAAAGCCCTCCTCCCGGCCCCATGGCTCCGTGGCCCTGCAGCTGGTTAGGGCCTCTCTGTGGCTCCCACAGGCGGTCCCCATGTCATAGCCTTGAGCATCACTCTGCCCAATGTGTGGTCACTAGTAGACACCCTGGCATACAGTAGGTGCTCAGGAGATGCTTGTAAACTCCCTGCAAGCACATCACCTCCACCCTGGATCCCAGAGACGGAGAACACAGACCCCCAGGAGGGGCCTAGGTTAGGGGATTCTACATATTTTCCACGGAATTCGCAAGCACTCCAAAGAACGGTCAGGGTGGACTGAGGGTCGGCGTCACGTTGCTGCAGCTAATGCACAGAGAAAGGTCTGTCTGGCCCCCAGGCCTGGGGGTTCCAGTCCATGGCTGGCCAGGCCCACTGCCCTGGGCCTCTGCAGAAACCAGATGCCCTTGACAGTGAGGCAGTGTCAGAGCCAACGTTTCCATCGGGATCTGGGCAGCAGAGAAAGACCAGGGTCCTACAGTGTCCTCAGATCCCAGTGACCTGAGGACCGCCCCTAAGCCAAGGTCCACACACCTCCCAGTAGCGCCACCCTGGGGACCAAGCCTTGAACACATGGACCTTTGAGAGACACTCACACAGACCATAGTGGACAGTAAATTCCCACAGGTAGCCTCAGGGTGACACAGTGACAATGACCTCTCTCTTGGAGAGCGCCAGACAACCCTCAGGTCCCCATCCTAGCTTCCTGCCAATGCGGGGCATGTCACCCCCCCTGCCTGGGAGCTCACCCTGGCGTAGCCCCGTCCCTCTCCAGGCAGGGGTGCAGACAGACCTGGCTCTGCTCCAGGACACCGTGGAACGCCACCAGCGTCTTGTTCTTGCTCTGGGGCTTATTTTGAGGCGCTGGGGTTTCCCCGGGGTCCCGTGCATGCTGGGCGAAGGCTCCCTCTGAGCTGCGCCCGAGCCTCAGCAGCGTGCTCTTGACAAATCCAGCCACCAAAGGACACTGGGAGGGCCGCCATCCCAGGCCGCTAGGCGCATCTGTGGGTCAAAGTCCAGGTGCAAGTCCAGCGGTGAGGCTGGCTGTTCTTCCCACCGCAGGCATGGGGACAGACTCGGGCTACCCCGCAGGTTGAGAAAGGGGGCTGACCTCGAGCGGGGGTTGAGCTGGGCAACTCGCTGGACGGAAGGGACCTGGGTTAGACCCAGAGGTGCTCCAAACCCCTGGGCCCTGACTTCACCTGCTCACCAGGGGTCATGACTGGGGCGAAGGAGCCCTGAGGCTGATGGGCAGGTGGATAACGGGTGGCACGAGCCTAGCCAGGTGGTCTTGGGTGCTTAGATGACCACCAGGAACAACCAAAAGACAAGCAGTCACAGCGGGGGTGGGGTGTCCAGCCAGGTTGGGCCCAAGGCTGGGGTGAGGCGGTGCAGGTCTGACTGCCTCTCGCCCCTCCCCCCAGGAATATACACCAACCTGCCCAGGATCTCCACCTCCTTGCCAATGCGCACCACATGTCCGTACTGTGGCAACCAAATCGTCACGGAGATCACCCCTGTCAATGGAGTCCTCAACTGGCTAATGTGCTTAGGCCTCTGTTTGTGTGGGTGAGTGGCTTGCCCTGGGCTCCAAAAGGCCCTGCTGGGAGAAAGGGCTGGCATCTAGCAGCCAGGTGGGCAGCAGGGGAGTTTGTGGAGGACAGGCAGGAGCAAGGACAAGGACGTCCCCATGTCCGCCACTGCCACACTCAGAGGCAGCAATGCCCTCTGACTGGGAGTCACGCCTGCCATGTGAGGGTTCCCAGCAGTGCCTGTCACCTGCATGGGGAATCCCTGGCCTGTGGAGGCGCCCAGCTGGTCATAGGAGGCCAGCCGCCCGAGGGCAGTGAGGGCCAGGGCCAGGTGGTGCACTTATGGCCCATGCCTTATGGCTGCAGGTGCTGCCTGGGCTGCTGCCTCGTGCCCTTCTGGATTCGAAGCTTGAAGGACGTGAACCACTCTTGCCCCGTGTGCAAGCACCATCTCTACCACTACAGACGCGTGTGACCCCTGCCCTGGAAATAAACCTGCTGACGCTCCTGCATGTGTGTCCTGCGCCCGGCCATGCCATGGCCTCCTCTGACTCCAGTCACCAGGGAGGTGGGGTGTGGCCCACAGGAGCCTGGAGCACAGCAGACGTGCAGGCCGCGCTGGCTGGATACGGGAAGGGTCCTGGCCCTGAGATGCCCACTGCAGACTGCAGCCTGCTGTCCGCCAGGAGGTCCGTCCTTTGCCCTCGCCCACCCGCACCCAGGCTCTCAGCTGGCCCTGCTGGTGGTCCAGCACTTGATACCAAGTGCAACCCCGGTGGGCATCTCCCTGAGCCGCCCTTCCCTGGCCTGCACTGTCCTCCTGGGGTCCCGCCCTGGGCCTCCTCTCCCACCCACTGTGCACCCTGCAGCCTCTCTCCTGGGCGCCTCAGAGAGCTCCCTCTCCCTTCCTGGGGACAGGGTGGCTGCAGAGGGCACCACCTCTTCTTACCCCAGACCCCTGCCCTGTCCCTGCTGCCCTGCAGGGACCTGCAATGGCCCTGCTCAAGTCAGCCCTGCCCTCCTCACCACTGGGGGCTGCGATTGGTTTGGGCAAGGGTCAGTCACCTCAGCTTCGACTGTGCCTGACACATGCCCAGACCCTGCCACCCTCAGACCAAGGGTTGTTTTATTCTGGTTTTTGGTGCCAGGGATTGAACCCAAGGGCACTTAACCACGGAGCCAGGTACCACCTTTTTTTTAGGGTGTTTATTTTTCAGTTGTAATTGGACACAACACCTTTATGTTGTTTATTTATCGTTCTGTGATGCTGAGGATCAGACCCGGGGCCCCGCAGGTGCTAGGCGCTGTACTGCTCAGCCCCAGGCCCAGCCCCATTTCATCTTCTTAAATATTGAGACCGGGCCTTGCTAAGTGCCTGGGCTGGCTTTGAACTCGGGATCCTCCTGCCTCAGCCTCCTAAGTCCCTGGGATTACAGATGTGGGCCACCCCGCCTGGCCAAGTTCCAGTGGTTAAGGCTGGGCCACGTGAGGACACCTGTGGGCTGGCTCCTGCTTCCCCGGCCCCACTCTAGCCAGAACCAAGTGCTGGGCAGCCACCACTTGGGGCACCTTCCGTGGGGCCCCAGCACGGCCTCCCCAGCCCCCCCACCCTCAGTCCCGCCCTGTACTCTGCTGTGACTGTCCCTAGATCTGGGTGCCAGTGGCTTCAGTGGGTACCTCAGGACACGGCAGGGATGAGTGGAGGCTTGTGGACACTAGGAGGGGACAAGTCTAGGCAGGAAGCCTGCCCGGCAGGGATGCTGTCATGGTCTGCTCCGACCAGCTGGCGCTGTGCTCCCCACCACAGCAGCCCTTGGCCGCGGGTGACTGAAGTCAGAATTGGAATCCCGCTTCCTCAGCCAACTACACCAGACTGCCACATGTGGCCGGGGGCTACTGCCCTGAACAGAGGGGACATTCCGCCACCGCAGCAGGTTGTGCTGGACAGTGCTGGGTTAAGGAGATAAAGGGCCAAGTCCCTACGGAGGCCCCATCCCAGCTCCATGGAGGTTCAAGGCCTCAGTGTCTTATCAATGGGACCCTCTGTGCAAACTGGGGTCTGGGACCAGCTCAGAGGGGGATGGGATAAAGGAGACTGGCCGGTTTCTCGACTTTGTGACCCATGAAAGTGCCATCTCCCTCACCATCGCTCCCAGTGGGGTGAATTTCAGTCACTTAGGGCCTCAGTAATTGGTTGAGACAAATGAATTTCAGAGGGAGCAGTGAGGGGAGCATCGGGTGAAGTGGGTGGGCGTCCCCGACAGCACTGCCCCAGGCCTGAGGATGCGCTGCAAACCCAACAGCTGGACAGGACCCTATGGGCAAGAAAGGTGGAGGAGGGCGGGGGAGGCCACGTGATGTGCAGAGCCCCCAGCTGGAGGAAGTACCGCCTCAGGAAGCAGAGAGGACTGGTCACAGTAGCTAGAGGGAAGGACAGAGGGACTCCTCCAGGTGGGAAGCCCCAGACGGCAGCCTCTCCCACTCCCCTTGACGAACAGGAAAAGCTGAATCCTGAGCCAGCATCGCCGCAGTACCTGGAGCCTCGGCTTCACATTCAAACAGAAATCTTAGGATTCGGTGAAGCAGCTTTCCTGGGGACCTTGGTGCTTGGCTGAGACTGAGGGAGTCCTAATTGAGGACCCTGGTGTCGAGTCAGGACACAGCAGAAGGCTTCGGCGACACTGTGGGCAGTGGCGGGTCCAGGCGAGGCCACCCAGCCTCAGTGATCCCCAGGAAAGGCCTTGTTTGGGACGTGGTGGCTCCACAGGTGCTCAGCCTCAGCAGTCCTGCTGGCCAGGCCATAGTCCCAGAACCGGATCTATCAGCAGTTCAGCTCGAAGGCCTTCCTTGTTCTGCGCCACAACCCTCCGTGCTGGCTTTGACCGGGTTCTGAGCCAGGTCCACAGACGGGAGCGGGGTCCTCCACTCTGGTTCTCTGTATGCGGGTTGCTGGTGCACCAGGCGAGCTCTCCGGAGAGGTAGCCATTGTGCTTCAAGGGTGACCAGATACACGGTGCGTTGAGAGGTTCTGCCCAGGATTTTCCTTTTTTTTTTTTTAAATCTGGGATTAAGCCCAAGGGCACTCAATCTGGAGCCACACCCCCATCCTTTTTAATTTTGAGACAGGGCCTCATTTGCTGAAGCTGGCTTTGACCTTGCAATCTTCCTGCCCCAGCCTCCCTCGCCGCTGGGATTGCAGGTGTGCACCACCATGCCCAGCCCAGCACCCCTCACCTGCCCCACGTTTTTTATGGGTGCATTATAGTTGTACTTATGATGGGATGTCACTACACATCAGCACTCTTTCCTGATCCCATGAATCAATCCCACGCCCTTGGGACGGAGATTGCCCAGGGTTAGGAAGTGTCACTTGCCAGGTCTCTCGATGTTTGGTTATTAGTTACTTGTAGCACTGGGGACAGGACCCAGGGCCTTGCACATGCTGGCCAAGTGATATACCACTAAGCTACACCTCAGCTTGTCACCTCTTAAAAAGTAGAAATGACACTGAAAATAGGCTTTTCTTCTTCAAGGTGTTTGCAGGTGCCCGAGGCACAGGTGTCTGAATGATGGAAACCCCCTAGCTCACCCCCAAGGTCATACCTGATCATAACTCAGCCTAAAACAAATATTCCCAAGTTCACACCCAGGCTCCCCACCACTGCTCCAGCCACACCTGGCCACCGTGCAGGAAGGTGGGAGGCTTGACCAGGGTCTCCACCTCTCTATAGATGTAGCCGTCATAATTCTCCTGTGCCCACAGCTGGCTGCAGAGCAGGCTGGGGTACATGGGGCCGTGGCCTCCTCCTGCACCGTCTCCTGAGCTCGTCCTGGCCCTCCATACTCAGGCCCATCAGGCAGCACCTGGCCCTGGCAGGTGAGCTTGGCAGCAGTGGAAGGCGCGAGTCAAACTGGGTCTCAACACATGTTCTGGCCTGGGCAAGTACTGAGCTGCCACCAGGCCCCGATTCTGGTCCCTGAACTGCCCAGATGCCACTGCTGAACTCAAGGCAGGGTGCAGTGCTCATTAGTGCTGGCTGTCACCAGCCATCCCACCCTCAAGCCTGGCCGAAACCGAGAGGGGCTCTGCCCTTCATCGCAGGAGGTTCGTGGGGTGTGGCCGGCAGGGCTCCATCAGGAGCAGCAGCAGGCAGAGACACGCCCTGTGGTTCCCACCTGAGAAGCAGGTGCTGAATCCTGTAGAAGTGAGAGCCCAGGGATACCCACTCCACACTGGTGGGCAAGGCCAGGCAGGATCAGCCTGCCTGGCAGGGATGCCGTCATGGTCAGCACCGACCCCAGGCGAGGGCACCAGCTGGCGCTGTGCTCCCCACCACGGCAGCCCTTGGCCGCGGGTGACTGAAGTCAGAATTGGAATCCCGCTTCCTCAGCCAACTACACCAGACTGCCACATGTGGCCAGAGGCTACTGCCCTGACAGAGGGGACATTCCACCACAGCAGCAGGTTCTGCTGGACAGTGCTGGGTTAAGGAGATAAAGGGCCAGACTGGCAGGCCCTGCCACATAATGGCCCCACAAAACCATGGGGAGGGGCTGGGGATGTGGCTCAAGACGTAATGCGCTCGCCTGGCACGCCCGCGGCGCTGGGCTCGATCCTCAGCACCACATAAAAATAAAGATGTTGTGCCCACCGAAAACTAAAAAATAAATATTAAAAAATTCTCTTAAAAAAATCCTGGGGACACAGTCCTAACTCAATATTTGAAATGTGCTTACAGATGCTATCCCCAGGAGCAAGGCCTGGCTCCGTGGTCATTTGGATTCCCCCTGTCCCCAGGGGACCTACTTGCTAGTTGGACTGTGGTGGCAATCTCACTTCAAACTTTCTCCACCGGAGAAAAGTAGTTTTTATACCAGGGATCTATCTAGTCCAGGGTCTCGCTAAACTGCCAAGGCCAGCCTCAAACTTGCAATCCTCCTGCCTCAGCCTCCAGGCGTACTTCAAGCATGAAGATGGGTCCCCCGCCTTGGAAATGGCTTCACCCACTCTTCAAACAGCACAGTGCCCGTGCTTGCTTTCCCGCCAGGGCAGCAGAGCTGAGCAGTGGCAACAGATGTCACATGGCCCCCAAGTGGCAGTATTTACTATCTGGTCTTTCATGGTTAATTTGTCAACACTGGCTCTAATGTCAAACCCAAACCACATTATTTAAAAAAAAAAAAAAAAAAATCCCTGCACACCTCACTTTAGTAACTCATGGAGCCTTAAGAAGCTGCCACCTCTTACACCCCAACTGAAGGTGACTTCAAGCCCGAGGGCTCAGCTCAGCAATCGCAGATCTCCATCCGACCCTGACACCAGAGATCATGAGCCCGAGAAGCTGCCAACAGACGATTCTGAGGCCCTGAACCACGAGGCAGGCCCCCACTGTGGCAGCGGGTCGCTGGACTCACTTTCCCCCTCAGCCACAGACCCACACTAGAGCCTGCCTCTGCAGGTCCCCACCGCACTGAGGACGCAGCCCCACCGAGCTCCAAAGCCTCATCTCCTCGTGCCATCTCCTCTGATCCTTTCATGTCATGACACATTTATTGAACGGCAGTACGTGTGAGCAGCCCTAGACCTGTGTGCCCTCTCCTGGATGGCTGTGCTGATCCCCAAGGCAGCTGGCTTAAAATTCTTCAAGGTTGGCAATTCCCGCCAAACACCTCCATCTCCAAGGTGGACGTGGGGGACACTGCCTTAACACTTAGGGGAAGCTCCAGCATGCGGAACTGACAGACCACACCTCCCTGCACTTCTTAAAAATGATCTTTAGTTATAGACGGACACAGTACCTTCGTTTTTACGTGGTGCTCAGGTATTTGAAATGGCAGGTGAGTGCTCTACCGCTGGGCCCAGCCCAGCAGGCTGCTTCTGCAAGCAGGCCCCGTGGACAGGGCCCATGTGCCCAGAGCTTTCCAGGGCCAGGAGCCAGCTTCAACACAAGGGCTGCCCTGCCATCCACGGAGGGACCCACACACCACAGGGGGACAGGACCCGACAGCTTCAGAAGACTCGTGTGGGCCACCTGGAAGGCAGCTTCTTCTCTACCCTAAAATTTTAAAACTTGCACTTCTGCCTCCCCAAAACCAGTTTAACGGACGCAAGCTCCCGATACCAGAACGGGTAAACCGAAAGCCTAAGGGCAGTGCTCGGTGCGTGAGCGGGCGCGCACGCACACACACACACACAGTACCTCTGCGGGTTGGTTTCAGTTAGACTCCCGGCCGACACCCGAAGGCAAAACCCGGGGGGTCCTAGGACAAGGGCAGGCCCGCTCGAGAGGAAGCCAGGGAAGGACCAGGCTCTCCTGATGGGCCCCCAGGCCCGGATGGCGAGGCAGCCTGAGCAGGAGGGTAGCGCTCACAGCAGAAACCGAGGAGAGATCCTCCAAGGCCACTGCCCAGAGACCAGGCACCGATGCCACGGACACAGGGCGGAGGCCAGAGGCCAGCCCTGCCAGCCCCGCCACCTCTCATTCAGTCTTTTATTTCTTACACTGAACTGTGACCAGTCAGAGGCAAGTCTCCCCTCCCCACCCCAGGCCCATCTCCAGGAAACGTGTGCACGGCGAAAGGGCGTCCCGGGCAGCAGCGGGGAGGGCAGCCACCTTCCTCCACTTCCACGTCACTCACTGAATTTTTATAGAAAATTTTATTCAACATACAACATTTTCCAGCAAAAAGGCAATATACAGGAAGAGTTGGTGAACACTGCTGCTACAGAAACAAACAAAGGTACTGGAAAAGGAGGAAAAGTAAGTGTGATCTGCCGATTCTATTTACTGCACTCGAAACTAGACACGCAGCTGGCATTAGCTCCAAATGAAAAGGAAACGAGGCGGGGGCCGAAATGAACCACACAGTGAGTATGACACCAGGGACATCCACTTGTAGACTCACCCAACAAAAAGTGACCTCTCCCCGTGGCAAATTGTACATGTCCATTCATTAAATATACAATTTCATTTTTCCTTTGTTATTTTACCCTTTGTACAACGTCAGCAGCTTCCTAACCACCAGCGAGCGCGCCCTCTTGCTCAAGGCTCTCCTGTCGCTCTGGCCGCCCGTTTCCACGGATTCTACTTGTGATCCTTTCACCTGCTCGTCCTGAGGAGCTGCGAGCTCACTAAGCTTGCTGAGGCAGCAGAGTGAACCTTCATTGTATTTAACGTGTCCAATTTAATAAAAAGACCCAAAACATCTGTCAGGATTGTATTCAGTGCACCCACCTGGCAAGTGGGCTGCAGAGCAGTGGCTGGCGGAGGTGAGATGAGCTTATTTAGAAGACCCTAGGCATCCGGAGGGGAGGAACCCGAGGAAGGGCCGACAATGCACACATGAAGGAAAGAGCGCTATTTATTAGGTTGTGAGTTTCTCTGTTTTGCCTTTACAGATGCACAAAAGGTCACTGAAAGTATAACTGAAGGAGTTAAGTCAGACGAGCCTGCACAGACTGCCTGGCTGCAGGCTGTGGACAGGCCCCAGGCGGGCAGCCAGGCAGCCTGTGCCACCCAAACACAGCCTAGAGACCTTTTGCCAGTGACACGCGTCCTAGGAACCTCTTCTCCCCATCACGCTGACAGTTCCTTGCATTCTGGTTACCATAAAATAACTCTCATTGGCATCCAAGCTTTATAAAAACACCTTCATTTTGCTCAAAAAGGGCAGTCAATAGATACAGAGAAGCCAAACTGAACAGCCTCAACAAAATAAAATTAACATCAGCAGCAAATCCTCTTGCTGGAGACTTCGGCTAGAGTACACGTGTACCAAAGTTCTACGGCTGTTAAAAAGGGGCACACACCCACGCGCTGTCCCGCCTTGAACACACTGGTAAGGAAGTCAGTTATGGATTTTAATGGCCTTTTCAAGATAAGTGTAGCGACTCCTCTTTGGGGCTTTGTTGAAGTGGTCGAGCCCTAGCCAAGGCCGAGGGTGAGACATGTTACCTGGTGGGGAGAGAGAACATGTGAGACCCCAGAGCCCCTGGCTGGCCAACGTGGACCTCCTACCCACACGAGCCATCACCCCCACAGCTGCATGTGGGTGTCTCAGCGAAGCTGGGACCTTGAGCTGTGCTTGCCTGCCTGGAGCAAGGGCGCTCCACTTAGGGGCCGTGAGGGCTTCACTTCCGCAAGGCAACCCTGGGAACTGCGGGTCAGGGCAACCAGCACCTGTCCCTCAGTCCTCAGCACTCAGCCAGCACTCAGCCGACGGGAAGGGCTGTGATCCTTAAGACAGTCCAGGGGCCACTCCCTGTTTCCCAAGGGGCCCCAACGTGGAGAGCGAAGAGCCGGCTATCGGCCCCCATCCGTGCCCAATGCCTCTCAGGAGCGCTCCCCTGATGAACCCCTCCAGGGAGAGGGCTCTTACCAGGCTGTGGCTCGAAGTCTTTCAGATTCACTTCATACTCGTCTTCGTTAATGTACTGGTGTCGGCCCATCATTACAATTGCAAATTTAAACTAGAAGACAAAAATCAAGACTCCTCCATTATTTCTGCACACTGGCAAAGTTCCTATCTCTGGCATTACTGATTAAGCAGCACCACTGGTCGCGGGGCGAGAGTGGGCGGCCCCTGCGCTCTCGCCAGGGCCCCGGAGCGCACCTTTTCAAACTCCTTTTCCTGGACGTCCAGCAGGCTCTGGATCCGCTTCATGACTTCTCGGAAGCGCTCGCCCTGGGAAGGCAAAGAACGGAGTGCTTCATGCTCACTCCCACCGTCTCGGTGCCGCGCTGTGCTCACTGAGGCAGGAGCGCAGGTGAACGACACCTGTTCAGAAGCTTCCAGTTCTGACCTTCCCTCAAACTCTTACCTGGTGTATCCTCAGCAAAAACGGAATTCCGAATGTCCCAAACACCTCTTTGTGGAAATGGGCCACTGTGATCAGCATCTCGTTTTCCTTATCTATGTCTACCTGGTCCAAAGGTATCTCCTGGGGACACATTCCAAACACAAAGAGTGTCCTAAGTGCAGTCGCTGCCGGCACGTGTTGCACTTCAGTTCTAATGTGGCACTCCACCGGGCAGGCTAGAGCGCACTCCAGAGGGCCCCAAGGCCAGTGCATCAGAGGCTTGGCACTCCCGGGAGGTGACAGGACCTCTCAGTATAGGGCCCACATGGGAGGGCTCGTGTATGCCTGTGGAGGGGACTGCAGAACCCTGGTCTCTTCTTTTCATTCCTCCACCTTGAGCTCCCTGCCAGACCCCAAAGCAACAGGGACCAGTTCATGAGGGGTGGAAGCCTCCAAGACTGTGAGCCACAATACACTTTTAAGATGAGCATTCCAGGTATTTTGTTAGAATGATGGAAAACTAAGTAACGGAACCACATTTTTGCCAAAATACCATGATAAACCTTGCTAGAATGAGAGTGCCGAGTATTGTAGTTACCACAGGAAAACATTCAGCTTTCAATTCATGGCAACCCAACACTTTCTGCCTACATGCACTTGGGGTCCATATTAAACTTGGATTCTAAGCATAAATTCTGTAGGCTTCCACCCAGAGTCCATGCACAGAGGGAAGCAGCATGGTGGACCCAAGGGAGAACACAAGGACCAGTGTTTAATGGGGACAGCGGTTCTGCTGGGGAAGATGGAAAAGTTCTGGAGCTAGACGGTGACGAAGGCTTCATGACAAAGTAAATATACTCGACTACACAGTTAAAAATGATGGAAATGGCGAACTCATAATGAATCACTTCTGTAGTCTGGAAGAACCAAATTATCTCAGAAAGCACTTCAACTATTGGTACATGAACCAAACTAAGGTCCCCTGTATGACTCACAGTGAATGTCACACGGGCAGCAGACACCCGCCCTGCCATACACTGTCCCAGGATCCAAATGCACTCTGCTGCCAAAAGGGGACAGTTACCTCTATTCGAAATGTTCGACTTGTTGCAGGAGATAAACATTCTAATAATTCATCTTCTTGATGCACACCAATAATTTTGTAGCTTACAATTTCTAGCAGCCTAAATGAAGAAAAAAAATGGGGCAAATAAATATATATGCACACATATGTATTCATGTCTTCAAACAAACAAAAACAAATCTGGCTGCTACCACAAACTGAATCCATGAAGCTACTGGAACACGCCTATCTTCTTCCTCTAGATTTACTTATTTATAAAATAAAGGAACCGTACACATCAGAAGCAGGTCCTGCGAAGGGTTGAGGAGGTGGTCCCGAGTCCAGTCAATAAGCCTCTGGAGCTAGCCCATGGCCACACTTGGGCCCAGGGACAGGCTCATCAAGCCAACCTTCCCCACAACGAGGTCTGGGCGGGGAGGACCAGATACTTTCTCACTCACTCTTCAGAGAGAAATAGTCTCTTCATTTATTAAAAACTTACAAGAGAAGGCATTGTGGAACTAAATAGCTCTAAAGGTCAGCTGTCCTTCAAGCTGACCAGAGGCAAAGTGGTAGGAGCAGGGCCCAACTCTCAGAAAACACTGATCACCAAACTCAGCATCAGCCGACAATTCTAACACAAATATGAGGTTGTGTCTCAAATACAATCAGGAGTCACCTTTTCCAGGGTCAGTTGATCATTCAACTCAAACCAGACCTTTCCTGTGGTGGCTTTTCCACCTGAGCTCACCTTTAATTACAGTCATTAACATCAGAAAACAAATAAAATAAAATTATTCCAAACCTCCACCCAGCACCAGCTTCAGGAGGCCGTGGCAGTGGGTTTTAAGGGGTTCGACGTGCACTGTTTGGGCTGGGAGCAGCCCTGCCCGGCTCCAACCTGGGGAGACACTCACCTAAGCCTCCCTGATGCTTTCTCACCCAGCTCCACGGCCTTCTTACATTCTTCTAACAGGTCCCGGACACAGCCATGCTTGTCTGGATATAGTGTTATTTCCTACGCGACCACAAGACGACACAGTCGCATTAGAGAAAACTGACTTTTGCTGCAGCAAATAAGAAGAGGAACCCTGGCCGACTGGCTCAAGCACTGTTCCCCTTAAACCCAGGGTCCCTGCTTGTGGAACCACGAACTGTGGGACCATCTGCCCATACCTGGGACCAAGCCAGTACTGACAGGAGGTTAGGAAATGCCACCTTGATGCAGAAAGCTTGCCATTTCCAGCACCACAGGAAGTGGCCCTGAGAAGGGCCCCGGGAGAGTGGGACACGGTTCAGAAGGAAAAGCCAGGCCCACACCGTGGCTCTGGCCACATCAGTTCTCCAAGGGCCAGCAATGGGGTCTCCCTCCCCAACCCTGGGGGAGCTGAAGAGAGGAGCCGGCAGAGACAAAGTGTCCAGAAAAGGCTGAGTTCGGCAGGCTCAGGGCTGAGAGACCTGCGTGGGCAGCGTGCAGGCTGCCTGAGTGGGGAGGACCGCGACACACCGAGGGCCTCTCACAGGCTAGCACTGACAATAGGCAAATGCCAATAAAACCAAAACTCACCTCTTCCCTAAACTGGCTGTTTAACCATATACACTTAAAACTTCGTCTGTTCTCAAAGTCTGTGATTTTCATCTTAAGCTATGAAGAAAGAGACATGCATTTTAGATAGGCTTCCACAAAAGCCCACACCTTCCCCTCATCACCCAGAGGGACATTAATTTGGACTCATACCTGCTGATAGTAAAGTTTCTTAGGTTGTCTAGGCTTGAAGAATTGTAGAAGATCTCTTAAAGTACCTTCATAATTATGTCTAAGAGGATTACCTGGGCCATCCCTATAACTACACAAGAAAACAGCACATAAATAAATGAAGTGTTTATTGGCGTAAAACACAAATCCTGAGTGAACACAGAAGCAAGCCCCTGGCCCCACCCCTAGACATGAGGTCTGGGCCTGGCTCAAGATTCAACTCAACACTCCTGTTTCCTAGACCTAAGTCCCTCTAGCTGTCACACTCAAATGTTGTCCTCAAAGGTGACAGCAATCAAAGCCTGACCACATGACCCCTGACGCCGCTGGACCAGTAGTGTACATGAAACACTCTGGCTTTCAATGAAGCCGTCAACTGCTTTGACATCTCCAAGTAACGTGGTTGTAACATGAGTTGTGACAAGTGCAGACCTCAAGAGAGGTGAGAAATGGCATGTCAGGCAGAGTGGCCAACTACTAGCATGTTAGCTCCAAGATGCTTCGATGAGCTCTGGAAAGCACTTAGTAAAGAGAAATCCGAGTCGACGAGCATGGCTTACCCTTGAGACTTGAAAAACTGAAGCAGCATGGGGTCCGTGTTGAGCCTCTGTGCAACCGTCTTTGCAACCTGGAGACGGAGAGAGGCAGGCTTGTGTCTGGGGCACAGCTCCTGGGCCTCGTATCTTGTGGGGTGGGGCTAACTAAAGCAATGTGTTGTGAGCAGGCAAGGGGTCATCACTGTGGTGTCCACACTCCATGGCACAGGATGTGACGATTCGAGGCACATACACAATGGCCTGGGTGGAATCAGCATAAGGGGCCTCTCCATCTCAGGCTCTGGTCATGTCTCTGTCACTGGATCCTGTGACTCCCATCTCATGGTTCTTATTTTTTTGGGGGGGAGGGGGGTGGGTATCAGGGATGGAACTCAGCCCCGCCCCCCGTTTTTACGAGACAGGGTTTTCTCACTGAGTTGCTTGGTGCCTCGCTTTTGCTGAGGCTGGCTTTGAACTTGAGATACTCCTGCCTCAGCCTCCAAAGCCACTGAGATTACAAAGTGTGCACCACCGTGCCCGGCTCACAGTTCTTACTTTTAATGGTAAAGCTTATGTTTATTTTCTCACGATTAAACACCTGCCATGTTATATTAAGGCAAAGGGGCTACTGCAACTTCTCTCTCAAAATTATGCCAGAGTGCTAGGAGCCACAGCCAAGTAATATGATGCATGGCATTTTTGGTTGAAAGGTGATGCCAGCTAGCCATTGAGATGATATGATTATGTTAAGATTTGCATTCATATGGATATTGGACTCCTGTTCACCTCAGCCTGCCTGGAGAGTTCCCATTGGTTGGGGAAGTGCAGTAGGAGGGAATTCCGGGGGAGGAACTTCCTCTGGGGTTCTGGGAGAACACCACGTGTGTGGATCGGCAATCTTGGGGGGGGGGGGGGGGGCACGGGGCATTGGCGGCAGTTTGAAAAATAAAGTTTGCTCCTGCTTGAGTGGCTCGTGATTTTGTGCCCAGCCAGACTGCGGCACCAGAGTAGCTTTCCTGGGATAGACACGCAGACACGGTAGAGGACAGGGAAGCACAGGCCCAGCTCCCAAGAGCATCGGCCTAGGTCTAACATCACCCTTCCCAAACCACAGCCAGACAGCTTCCTCAACAGACTTCTGAAAAATAAACAGGTCTTTCTGGGTAGCATCTGGTGAAGAACAGCTTTCTGATACCTGAAAATAGTTCATTCTGTTGGACAAGGTGACCACGAAGCCAGGGTCGTTGGGGATCGTCTTGTCACAGAAGATGACGTCGACACGGTGGTAGAGGTCTCTGAAGTATTCTTTTGCAGTGGGCAATTCACTGTTATCATTTTCAGGGTCATCCCTGGGGAAAAGAAATGTTCAGAATGAATGGAGGCCCATGCAGTGCCCCTGTTGAGGGACCTCATCTGCTGGGCACCAGCGATGCCCACAGACCCTCTCTGTGCAGGGTACTAGGAGTGCATCCGACTCTATGTCACCAGTGCCACAGAAAAGGTGGCAGCCCCAGCAGGGTGCGCCTCAGGTTGCTCTGCACTCTTTAGGTTCACAGCAGAACCACACGCACAGCACTGTTGGAGAGCAGAGCCCCACCCGACCAGGACTCGGCCGGGGAGGCTTCTGTCTGATGGGAAGCTGTTCCTGTCTTCAAGTACTGCAAACCAGACTGTGAGTCTGCTGCAGATGGGTCTGAATGAGTTACCTGAGCAGATACGGCCAAGGAATTCTGACTTCCAGTGCTGAGGGAAGAACAACTCTTCCCACCTGCTAACAGCTATCGACATTTTTAGGAAATAAAAGAGCTTTAAATGATGGCAATGTTCACTGCCCCTAACTCCAAAACCCAGAGGTGGCTAGCTACTGCCAACACTCAGATACTTGCAAGGACTCATGGCTCAGGTCCAAGTGCAAATGTGCCCTGGTTCTGGGACAAACCAGAGTGCAGCTCCTGATGCTGGTGCAAAGGGATGGAACCATCAGGTGGTACGTACTTCTGAAACACTATGATATCACCATCCATGAGTTCATCAAGGGCTTTATCAAGAGACACGTCATAGTCCTGAATTCTCTCTGTTAAATTCGGTTTAACTTCCTATAGTAAAACATATAAAAGTTTCATTACAAAATTTGTCTGCACATAATTTAAGTATTTTCTCTACACCCAATTCTGTTCACCATTTTTTTTAAAGACATGGATTCTCCTCATGTTGCCCAGGCTGGCCACAAACTTTTGGGTTTAGGTCATCCTCCTGCCTGTCTCCCAAGGAGCCAGAATGACTGTAGGCATGCACCACCACACCCAGCACACCCACACTAAGTTGAAATGTCAATGGAAGCTGGGCATGGGTGGTGCCTGCCTGTAATCCCAGAAACTCTGGAATCATCCTGCCTCAGCCTCCCATTTTGAGACCATCCTAAGCAATACAGCAAGACCCTGTTTCAAAATAAAACATAAAAAAGGGCTGGGGATGTGGCTCAAGTGGTAACAAGCTCGCCTGGCATGCTCGAGGCCCTGGGTTCGATCCTCAGCACCACATAAAAACAAAAATAAAGATGTTGTGTCCACCGAAAACTAAAAAATAAATATTAAAAGATTCTCTCTCTCTCTCTCTCTCTCTCTCTCTCTCTCTCGATGTGGTTCAGTGACTCGGGGATCCTGGGGGTCAATTCCCAGAACAACAAAAAAAATGTTAGTGGGAAAAACAAACCTACAGGTACCTAATAATCACTGATCCTGTAAGTTAAAACTCACAAATCTAAAAATGTGTGATTTCTGGATTTAAAGAACCTTAAACAACAAAACACCCACCCTCCCACCTCCAATGACTGTTACACTGACTATGAAAAACAAGTCATCCAAACCTCATAGAGGATAAGGCTAGTATCTTGGACAAATCCTGCTCTGTCACACATAACTGGAAGCAAGTCACCTAGGATAGAGGAAAAGCTTTAATTCACAGTTGAGACACATTGAGCAAATCCATGCAGAGGGCAGGTGCAGCAGGACTTACGTATTTTACAGGATATGGGTGTGTAGATATGCCCACAGTAATTCAAGCTCCGTGTTTTAGGATCATACATCTTCAAAAATAACATTACGTCATCTATAAGTTGATGAACGGGTTTGTTAGAATCTTAACACTCATTACAATGTTAACAACAAAAAAACAAAACAGCTGAGCTTAGGAGGTCAATGACTGAAATGATAGCTTAATGTCCCCCTAAAAATGTCAAGAGGCTGCTGATCCTATGACAGCAGAGGTAGGCTCCAGATTTCACACCCTGAACTACTACTACCCCAGGCAGTAAAGATAGTTCTAAGGGTGGTAAACTTGAAACCCCAAGTTGGACAGATGGGGATGCAGCTCAGAGGCAGACCACGTGCCTCACACGTGACAGGCCCCAAGTTCAATCCCCAGCAACAACAAAAACAAAAAAGAAATCCTGGCACTAACTTGCTGGGAGTATATGTTAGCTGGGTCTCTGCCAGGAGTGGATCCTCACAGCAATAAAAACCTGGAACTTTACTGTGAGGGTCAGCGTGCTCTTAGAGCTGAACGGAACACACCCACCTGTCTGGATGCACACTCTGTGGTTGTTTCTACATGACAACAGGCCAGGTGGCCCAGAGACTGAAATGTTTACTACCTGGCCCTGACAGACACCTGTGACCCCTGTTCGATGTGATCAGAGATGTGCACGACTCAGGGGCCCGGAGCAGGCACGGGGCAGGCCACCTCAGCACGGCTGCCCAAAGCCTTGAACACGGTCTCAGTGAGCAGCTGTGGCACTGACCAGCAGGTCTCTCTGCAAGGGGAGGCTTGGTCCTCTGTTCAGCACAATCCAGGACCCCAACTCTCCTGCGCTATGTGCAGCCGGGCACTGCATGGGCACTTACGATCTTTATCAAACTTGGGCAAGGTTGCTCCACTGGCAGCCAACTCGGGATCCACTGTTTCCAGGAATATTGTCCAAGGGTTTTCGTTATCACTCAGTTCAATCATCTATTTCCAAAAGAGATGCTGGTTTTAGAAGATGTTAATGGCTTAGGTGACAGAGTGAAAACTACACGTGCGCACCGCCTGCAGAGGGGATGCCTCCTGCAGTGCCACAGACACCCAGCACCAACGATATTTACTGTTTTGTTGCCGTCTGCTTCATTATCTAACATTGCTGGTCGTTTTGTTCCATTACTCCTTGCTTGCATGGGCCACAATCGAATTTGATCTTGTGGAAATCCCTAGGGGAGAAAAATAAAAATAGATCAAAAGAACAACCATCACAAACTTTTCAATTCTATACCAATTTAATTCTGTGTTGGGGGGGAGCACTAATTATAACCCTTCGCCCGTCTGAGCTGGACAGCTACACCTCCTTCCTCGGGCTCTCTAGCACTCCAGGGCAGAGGGCCCGTGGTTCCAAAATGCTGCTGCAGCTGGGGAGGAATGCCCACCCGAACTGCCCGTCGGCCAGTCTACTGCAAGACCTGTTCAGGGTAGAAACATGCTCTAAAATGCTGTGGAATTCCCTGCACTGGAGTCAAGAGCTCAGCATCTCCTTCCCTGGCTCCAACAGAAGCAGTGCCCAGGATGCTCCCCTCACTTCCACAGGCAGCCAATCTGTGCTAAGGGGTGGAGAAGGAGCGTGGGCAGAGCAGGAAGTGCCAATGGGGGCGAGGGAAGGGGGTCACGCACCATGGTTTGGGAGAGGCTCTGAACAAACTCTGCCAGGGAGGAGTTCTTCAGAACCTTGAACACAGTGTACTTCACTTTTTCTTCATCGTACATGTCGTTTCCTTGGTGGCCACAGAACTGGTCCTCTGCAACTATCTGAACACACACACACAGAACAGAGTTCACAGCTGACAGATAGCAGAGGAGTCACATTCACACCACACGGGCTGAAGGCTAGGCTCATCCTCTGAAGGGACTTCTTCAGGAGACCAGAGGGAGGAGCACAACAGAACAGCAGAGCCTCTAGTTAATGGGTTGCTGTGGTGCTCTCCCTGAGAGCCTGCAGTGGGCCCTGCAGCCCTGCCTCCTCCCCGGGAGGTCCTGTCTGACACACACACACACACTGACACTGCTGTATGTGGCCTCCATCCAGCTCACACCTAAGCCCTTACTCCTACACTGGGTGGACATCCAATCCCGCAGTGCTGACCACCACCTGTGTCCAAGTCCCCCAAGGCCAGCGGTCTGTGGCAGGGCTCAGGGGGCAGAGGCTGACCTGCACTTGCATGTAGAGATGGGCCTCCTGCCGCTCCTTCCGCTTCTGAGCCTCGATCCTTTTCTCTTCTTGTAATCGTTCCACCAACTGCTGAGGAATGTCATGGTCTGTGACAGCTTGTAAAACTTCACCTGCAGGACAAATGCATCCTCTTTCACCTTGGTGCCACGGCCACTAGTAAAATGACCTATTAAAGTGATATTACTGCTGGGCATGGTGGTTCACAACCGTAATACCAGCAACTCAGGAGTCTGAGGCAAGAGGGTTGCAAGTTCAATACCAGCCTCATCAACTTAGGCCCTAAGCAACTTTGCAAGATCCTGTCTTAAAATAAAAAGGGGCTGGGGATGTGGCTCAGAGGTTAAGCACCCCTGGCTTCAATCCCTGGCATCAACATAAATAAATTTTTAAAAAGTAAAACTGTTTGGCACCACAGTCCACTTTACAATCTGCAAGCCCCGTCCACTTGCTTTTGGATGGTCTGAGGAAGGCAGAAAGTAGAAACAGGTTTGGATGGGCAACACAGCTTGTTCCACTGTATGCTGTTAACTTTTAATTGCATTCTGTTGGTGTAAAATACCAAGGCAGTGGGGGTACCCATGGCACGACTGTGTGGGTTCATTGTGGCTAAGAGCAGGACAAAGCCCAGCTGCACTCACTCAGCTTCGACTCCCTGATGTAGACCAGCATGTACGCGTTCGTGCAGTGTCGGACAGAGAGGTCATCATCGTGACCTCCGTAGTTGTGCTCGATGGCTTCCTCTTTAGTACACCTCGACACCACGTCGTCATCAAATTTACACCACTGGAAGGAAAGCAGCCAGACATCAGCAGAGATAAGGCGCCAGGACCGGCCCTCGCACGAGAGGCCCCACTGGGTCAGAGCAGGCATGGCCTCCCTGAGGCTGCCACACAGAGCAGCAGCGCTGCCATCTGCCTCTTTAATACTCCGTGGGAAGTGCTGCCATTTCACCAGCTCCACTTTCTACTCGTGGACAGGTGCTAACAAATCTGGAGAATTAAACATACCTAATTCAGCTAGTTGACACTTGGTGCTATGATTGTACAGTTCAATGGGATATTCTATATTATCCCAGAACACACTGCAACAAATTGATGACTTAAAAACCAGAAAAAAGCCAGGTGTGAGGGTGCACACCTGTTATCCCAGAGGCTACAGAGGCTGAGGCACAAGGACCGAGAATTCAAAGCCAGCCTCAGCAACTTAGCAAGGCTCTGAACAACTTAGCAAGACTATCTCTAAGTAAAATACAAAAGAGGGCTGGGGGTGTGACTCAGTGGTTGAGTGTCCCGAGGTTCAATCCCAGGTACAAAAGAAAAAACCCAGCACAGCTGTATGATAGTCATCTTCCCATCTCTTGCCTCCAATAGAGCCACTTCAAAGTCAAAGGGACAGGAAAGGCACTCCACCCCTGATCCCTTGCTTGCTGGCCCTGTGGTCTTGGAGCTCTGATTCTGAAACCCGCATTTGCCAAATGCTAACAGACCTCCTGCCCTCCCGAGTGTTATGAAGAGGATGAGATGGAGGACAAGGGGCCCCCAATACACAAGCAACCTGTGAGCAGAACTAAGTAAGTGCCTCTCGGCTGTAAAGCACTCTGTGAAGGCCAGTGTCTGTTACTAACAGAGGAGCACCATCTCTGACCTACCACTCTACCTTCAAAGTACTGGCAAATGAAGGGACAGGAACATGGCACTGCACAGCAATAAAACTGGACATCAAAGAGCAGGGATCCTTGACGGACTCGGTCAAGGAGCAGAGCGGAAGGGAGCACAGCATAGCTAAGTTTGCAGGGTCCTATCGCCTGGGTCCCACACTTACTTTGCCATCCCCTTTGGGGTTCAGATAAACCACATAATGTCCACCATGATTATCTCCACTGTGAACCAGGACAGCATGAAGAATATAATTTGCAGGGTCTTTAGGATCATTTTTTTGCAAAAACTCATCAAGTGGTAATTGTTCCGGAAACTCAAATCTATTAAGAAAAATTTTTTAAAGAAATTAAACATTCGTTTATACATTTGAAGGATAGGCACTTTTGAAGTACTTCTGAGATAGCTTCCACTAATTAGAAAATCTGTTCGTTGTTATGTCAATATAAAGATGTGGCTAGATTTGAGAAAAATGCCTAAAAAGCACTAGAATTTGAACTAGTTCAAATCCAAGGGCTCAACATAACATTCAGTGTTGGGATAGTCTACAGAGAACTTTCTAGGGTGTGGACAACCCTTCGGCATCAATCAGCAAGGCCAAGTTGCAGACCGCAGAGTTACTGCCACCTAAGAGATGGGCCAAGGCTGTGGCTGGGAGCGAAGATGGGAACAGACTCCTCTCGGCTACCTTCTGCAGAAGCCCTGGCTCTTGCTGGCTTCACAGCATTAGATTCAGGTGGTCAAATCTCGTCACCAGTGGTGACAAAGTGTACAAGAGCTGCAGGGAACCCAGGGGCTCCAACCCTTGGCTCTCACACCCACCGCCGGGGAGTGGCAGCCCTATGTTGGCAAGTGCCGAGTTCCTAATGATGCCGAAAATCTGGACATTTGTGTGAAATACCATAATTTTTAAAACACTAGACACAATTCTAATAAAAGTAAGGTGAGGATGGATTAAACCCCAATGTCTAGAGCCCACCAGGCAGCCCTCATCATAAGGCCACAGCAAGGCGAGCAAGTCGGGGGCAAAGCCTGGCAGGGCAAAGGGTCTGCTCATGGTGCCCTCAAGCCTGAAAGGTGACTGACCATCCGCCAGCCTGTACACAGGTTGGTGCTCAGACCAACCAGGGTAAGAACATAGTATCCTAAAGCAAACCCAGGGGTGTGCATGAGCACTCTCGAATCTGATATCTTAATCTGAAAACCCCCAACTTTAGCATTCTTGAAAATTCTAGTACATTCTAGAAGTTAACCACTGAGATCACAAAATACTGCAAAACATACGAATCTGAGGTAACATTTATATTATGGAAAAAACCCAATTTATTAGAAAAGCTGGTGAAGTCAAGCTCTATCAAACCGAAATAATTCCTAGACTGTCCTCATAGACTTCAACCTGCCCCAACAGGGAACTGGAGTTAGGGGAGGTGTCCATTGTGAACCAGCTTCTCCTACTGAGATCATCCTGACCCTTACAGCTCTCCGGGGACCTGAGGAAGGAGAGGAGCAGAAGAGCCCTAGATGAGCTGCACACAGACCACAGCACCTCCACGCTCCGCCCTTGGGATTACCTGTCATTGATCTTGATGTTTTGGTCCGTCTGAGGGTCATACATGAATCTCATCAGCTGTAGATGTAACACTGGTGGCAATGTTAGGAATTTCACACCTTTTTCTGCTTCCTGAACATTGAGAAGAAAAACAAACTTAGTTCATCTCTTTTTTTCTTTTCAGTACTGGGACACTCAATCACTGAGCCACACCTCCTGGTCCTTGATTTACTTTATTTTGATAGAGGGTCTCTCTCACTAAGTTTCTGAGGCTGGCCTTAAGCTTGTGATCCTCCTGCCTGAGCCTCCCAAGTCACCAAGATTATAGGTGTGTGCCAACGCACCTGGCTCACCTGTATTATTTCTTGAAGCAGTGAAAGTTAATACAAATGAATGTGTCTGGGGACTCTGAATGGGCAAAGGCAGGAAAGTTACAGTGTCTCTGCCATTTAAATCACACCACACCAGCATTTGTGTGGGAGATTAAGTACTAAGTTGATGCCTAGAGCAAAGGGGAGGGGTTAAGTTAATTACATAGGCAGCCATATTTAACTGGCATTAAACACGTCGGGAAAATCAAAGAAAAAACATTCCTTGGCAAATTAGAAAGTTGGTGATTACAATTGTGTCCTACTGGGCATGTAGTGGAAGCTGAGACGAGAACAAGCACAGATGAGCATGGCTGCCACCACCAGCAAACAGCCTGTGTGCCCCGGGTTCCCTCACCCGGGTCCTGTCAGAGCTCAGTCAGAGCCTACTGCTCAGTCCCACTAACCAGCACCCCTCTCCCCGGTGCCAGCCTCTGTGCTACTGGACACTTGCATGCACCTCCATTCTAGGTAGGGTCTCCTCTAGAGGGACATGTGACCTCTAGGCTCTTGGCCTCCATCGGCCAGCTATCTGTCCCTCATCAAAATAAGGCCTTGAGAACCTCCGCCATCGTGAGCACTTAGGTGCCTGATTCAGGGTGTGCTTCCCATAAAGGTCAGAGACGTGGGGGAATTGGGGGAACTCCCCAAAACATACCTATTGGCAACTTCCTTTAGTATGCCTGGGAATGCTTAGGAAGACACGGTACCTCTGCAAACAAAACCCAAATACCCAGGAACCAGGGCCACACTACAGGACGGCACTGAAGGCAAAAACATCCTCTCCACCACTAGACAGGCCAAGCCTAGGACGCACTGCTCACCTAGATCCCAAACCCCCAAGATCCCAGAGAACAATTCTTGTGAGTGAACAGAAATGTTTCCTAGCACACTTGGATGAGAAAGCTCTAAGACCTATAAAGAGACCTGATCTAACCCATGCCCTGGTTCCTCTAACCTAGCAGAATAGTGGGCACATTGCCTACTACAGAACAGGTACACTGGAACCATGAGCCGTGCATTGACAGCTTGGTCAGCACAGGCCAATCTGCAAAGCTGAAATAAGAAATTGCTTGAGTCAATGAGTCCAGGTTAGGAGGCTACAAAATCAGAACCTGGGCCATTGGGTTGCTGGATCGAGTAGACCAGCAACCACTGGCCAGGTCACCTCGTTAGACCATAGAATGGTCACTTGTTCAAGAGGCTCAGTGCTCTGCCAGATGCCCAGAGTGTCCCCTGCTAGGGAATGCACTCCTGACACTAGAAGTTGTAGCCCTCAAAACTAACTACACTTAAAAAAAAAAAAAGTGTGACTAACTAAAAGGAATCAAGTAACTAACTAAAGAAACTTTATGCATGACCACGAAAAACTGAAGAAAAGCTCTAGCAACGAACACAACAGACAAGAGAAAACTTCTTCCAACCCCATGGCAATTCTCCAACCTGCAGGGCAGCTGAGCTCGGCTTGGACACTGCTGCGCTTGAGATCCCTGCTACTGCCCACCCCGACCCTGACCCCTTGAACTCTGTCTGGAACTTCCTTGGCCTCTAAGCCCAGCACCACACAGCAAGGCACAGGCAGGCTCTTCAATGGTAACTAAGCAGAGGACACAAGAAAGGCTGCAACAGGACACAAGAAGACACCCACGTTACCTGCAGGCCGTGCTCCCCGGCATCGTATTTATTGTCACCGTCTAGTTGTTCTACTGCCACATAATCCACAAATGACTCAAATACTTTAAAGAGAGAGAGAAATAGGTCAACCCATGTGATCACTGAGACTATCTGTAACAGAACCAACCCAGAGCAGATTATAAACATCAGTGTATCTAGAACATTCTGGAAACCAACTGTAGTAACGAGCACCCTCTGCTACATCTGTGCTGAGCTTGCCACACTGCCAGCTTTGCTGGCTCAAAGGACACTGAGGGACTCCTCAAGAGTGGTTCAAGTGGCAGCATTGCAGGGTCAAGGCCTATTAAAGGTATAGTTGAGGTTGCACAGGGTGGAGGGGAGGGACAAAAATTGGTCAAGAGGCAGCGCGTCTAAAGGTGGTCAGTGGCATGGAGACGCAGAAACCTGGGGCTCAGCTGGACCTGCACAAGGTGGGGTCAGCCCGCTGGCCCAACACTCACCTGTTACAGGGGCTCACAGACAGAAAAGGCAACAGGACCAGGCAAGGGGACATCAAGAAAAGTGACAACAGACACAATGGCTGTCACTAAAACCAAGAAGTTTTGTTGAACAAATGGCAATAAGAGTGACAGGCCAGCAGCACGCTAGGGAAGGGCTTCTGCTCTGGTCTGAGGGCCACAGAGCTGGACCAGGATGGCACCAGCAGTTCACATCTGGGGATGACAGGCACTGCTTCCCTCGGAAGAGGGACAGGAATCAGGTCCCAGGACAGCCAGCTCACTGTGGACGTCCCCCAGACTGCTGCGCAGGGAAGAGGAGGGAAGCTAGACAGAGGTCTGCAGCCACTGGGCCCTGAGTACAAGCACGAGAACAGGAGGCGCCAAGGCGGTGGAATCCGAGGCAGAGCACTGCAGAGATGGGCTGGGAGAACCATCGGCGAATCCGGTGAGGACATTATCAGGGGCCCCCAGCAAGACAAAGATCAGGGAGGACAGGCCTCTGAACTCATGAAGAAGTGCTCCCACCAGCCACAGTGGGGAACCCTCCTGACTGTGGGAGACTCAGCAAAAGACTCACAGATCAATCCTCAACAGCACTTGCAATGCTCCCACCTAATAAGGCTTGAAAAAGGGGCTGGAGAGAAGGAGACCATTTACAAGCGACCTCATCGTCCTCAGCATGCCCGTCACCCAGGAAACGAAGCCCAAGTTTGCAGAGGCTGCAGCCGCAGTCCAGCTGAGAGCCAAAACCATCCTAGAGGAGGACAGCCAGAAACCAGGCGACCGACAACAGCAGGCGGGGACACCAGGACAGTCACAAACTGCAGCCCCTACCTTAAGGAAAGCACAGAGGCAAGCACAGGGGGTGTGAAGGAGAGACTTGGAATATCTCTATAAAAGGATCCAAATAAAACCTCTTGGATATGAAAATAATAACAGGATGAGATCAATAGCAGGCAGGAAGGCTGGGGAGGTGGAGCTGACCCATGGAGTGAGCTGGGCAGCAGGAGGGGTGGGGAGCACAGAACCTGTGACCAGCGGCCAAGATGCTTTCCAAATTGAATGAATATAGTTATAAACCCACAGATCCAAGACATTTAGTGAACACCAAGCTGCAGAACATGGAGGAACTACACCAGAGCTCAGTGTGATTCAAACCCAGGCAGCTTGAATCCTGCGATAAAGGGAAAACCAAAAGCACTGGGCTTTTTTGAGGGACACTTTGACAGAGGGACAAAGGGTGACATAAGACCTCCTCGAAATGATGCACACAAGAGGACAGCAGAACACTGGAAGAAGGATGGTCGCCCAGCAGCCTGTGCCAGGGAGAGGAAGGCCCCGGGACACCTGTCGGAGGAACACCTGACAGGGAGCCAGAGAGCCCCACCCGAAGGGAAAGCCTCCGAACTGTGAATGAAGACCTATTCAAAAGGACAGGAGTCAAAACAGAAATAAGAACTGGGCAGCCACATGAAAATAGATAAAGTACTCAAACAAGTCTCTTACCACCCCCCCAAAAATAAGTCTCCCCCCTAAATCATTAAAAAGCATTTGAAAAAGACCATTACAGACCTTCAAGGAAATACGGACCACATATGACCCCACAGATCCAAGAAGAAATCCCACACCTGCTGAGAAGGCAGGCAGGGAAGTGTCTGTCCTGCACCTAGCACCTCAACCGGAGAAACAGACTCCGGAAAAGAGTTTGTGGTACAACCCTAAAATGTAACACTATAAACAATGAGAATGATCAAGCTATCACTATTTACAACATGACTATCTCATAAATATAATGTTGGACCAAAGAAACCAGAAAAGGTGACATTGTGCTACATGATTCCCTTTAAATAATCATCTAGAACATGCAAAGTTATCCTGAGCTATTAGAAGCCCAGATGTTGGGGTGCTGGAGAGGGGAGCTGGGGACTGGGCTGGTCTGGGGCAGAGTTCAGGGTGTGTGTGTGGGGGGGAGCTGTCCACCCATCACACTGCACACTTAAAAAAAACAAGGTATGTAAACGAGACATTAAACCAAAATAGAAATAATCAAAAGCACATGCCTTTTTGCACATGACACTTACTGTTTTTCTTTCCTTTTATACTTAGCTGGATATCATAATAATCTTCTCTTCTGTCAGACCGATAGTCCACCTCTTTGCACTGGATATACGACTGCAGTAAGCAAAAGGGGGCCTCATTAACAGCCAAATCTGCACTGAAATTTTTAAAAACCATTCTTTAAGCTAAAGATCACATACCACCATTTTGCCTCGGAATAATTTTGGAATGGTGCCTTCCACACATGTGCCTTTCATCTTATTCTCCACATTATCAAGTAACTGAAAGAGAAGAGGTGAGCTTTTAAAATGATGTTCTCACTTCAGTAAGATACAGTAATTTAATACTCGGAAATGTCAACGGTCAAAGAAATTCTAGACTATTACGACCTTTGGCATGCAATTATCAAAAACATACAAAATCTTCCTTCTTGGTTGGATTTTTACAAAAATATCTACATGCAACAGTTGAGGTTAACCTTTTATACAGCCTTTGGAATGAATTAGTAATCTGTAGTGCCTTTAAAAGCATTTTTAATATTCATTTTACCTCTGTGGAAAAGCATTGTAAATTGATCACTAAACTTAACTCGTAATGGTCCACACCAAGAGATTAATGAGTTGAGCCTGTCAACAGGATTGACTGGTTTGTCCATGGATATTTAATGAACTGGATTCAATCCAGCTAGTGCTGCAAAAAAGAAAACACACCTTGCCCAGCCAATCACCTTGAACATCCATGTTGTGTGTTTCTGTGTGTGTGTGTGTGTCTTTTATCACAACTGGAAGGAAAAGGATTTGCTAGTGCCTAATGAGGTTGGGGAGAAATGACAGTGGGTGGAGGTCTGCACCACTGAGAATGGGGTGCTCCAGGGTCTGGATGCCAGAGCAGCACCCAAGTCACCAAGCAGCAGCGGTTGAGGACCACTAACACCACCCCAGCATTCAGTCTGGCTCTCTGCTCGTGTGTGTACACCAGTCTACCAAGTCAAAAGCCTGTGACTGTTTACACTCTAACTCCCCTAACACCTTACCTCCAAAGAGCTAATCAAACAGCTCTCTCCAGCATTTAAAACTAGACAGATGCTTCCTTCTCGTTCTAGCCTGGGTTTGTCCTGAACAAAGATGGGTGTTGTCTGAGGTCTGAGGTTGTACTGGGTTGACTGCTCCTGACAGTGCTTCACAGTTAATGTAGGACTGTACAATTAGTGCTGGACACTTACCACTCGACAGAGCTCTTGAACATCATGTTGCATGAAGCTATCTAAAGTTTCCCACCTTTCAAAGACAAAACAGACATCTATATTTGAAGTGAGCAAATTAAACAGCAACTTAGATTTTAAAACTCAACTGAATAATCAGCCGTTATTCTCCAGTAAATTTTTTTATGAAGATTATTTTGGAGGTTCTATAATTCAAAGACAAGAACATTTACACATGTTTCAGCTTGGGTTTGGAAGCTGTGCTGCCAGGGAAGGTAGGGTTACAAGCAAGTGTACAGACATTTGAAAGCTACAGATGTTGAGGATGAGACAAAATACAAAGATTAAAAGCACCAGCCTCCCTGGCGTAGGCCCACCCTGCGAGCTCGGCCCCCGGCTCAGACCCGCTCACCCGCCCCTCACCAAGCAAGGAGACCTGGGGCAGGCTCTGGTACATACCCAAATGACTTTGTTAGCTTTTTTGTTCCTACGGGCTTATCACTGTGCTGTAATTCATAGAATACTCTTTGTAAAGCTAAAGGGACGCTTTTAGAGGAATCGTCGCCCTCTGTTGGCATCATGTACACAGCCTGAAAGAATTGGTTCAGAATCAGAATTCTATTTCATGTAAAAGTATCAATTCTAATATCACAATGGGTGACTGCTAGGGTTTTTATCTATCCCCAAATGTCTTTAAGAGACAATCTAGGAAAACACAAGGTTTAAAAAAAAAAAGTTTTTTGTTTTTTGTTAATTACTTATGGCAGACCACACAATAAGACCCACATTCACTCCATATTTCTTAAAGTGATGTTTTAAATTTACCATTACTCATGAACAAAAGATTTGAAAAACTTCAATAACACTGGAATTACCCCACTTAGCTCTCTCCCAACAGAAACCCCCCCCCCCGCCCCCGCCCAGCAGCATGTGGACAGGGGCGTGCAGACGATGAGGAGGCTCATCAAACAGCCAACAACAGTGTCCGCCCGCAGCCGGACGGCTTCAGAGTTCCCAAGTCCTCAAAATTCACAGGAGTCCTCAAAATTCACCTACAATGCATTAGATTCCGAGTGTGGATTCTTACAATGTTTACAAAAACAAGATGCATCCCTAAAAAGTGAATATCAGACTAGAGGCAATAATCAATTCAATTTTGAAACAAAAACTTCAATTGTTGCCACTAATGGCTTTCCTGTTTAATTTTTATATTTGTTATTTCCAGCACAATTAAAGTTATAAAATCATGCTGTCAACCACCCAAGTTAGCTTAAGACAGCCGGTGTCTAGGCACAAGGGAATGACAAGCCCCAGCCCAGCCAGGGCTCCCTGTGGAGAGTGCAGAGGCCTGCAGCACACACAGTGAGGGACAGGAACGTCCTGCTGGGGACTCTGACCCTTGACACACCTGACAGAGTGGGTGAAAGGTGGGAGAGAGAAATACTATTAATTTACCTTTCGTAGCTGATTTGTGAAAAATAAAGTCTGCAGAAGGCTGTTCATGTAACAAGTCGCTCCCTGATTCTTTAAACCGACATAGCCCGTGTGCTTCTTTGAGTCCCACCTGAAAGACCAGGCAAGCTTGAGGGTGGCTGCGTGGAGGTGGCTGCACTCTGCGACGCACGTGCGGTGGCTGGCTGGGTGCCATGGCCTTTCCTTTACCACCTGACGGAACAGGGTCCACACCTCTCCTCACCAGGCCCAGGGCACGAAGGACACTCAGGCCTCAGTCCTTACACAGCTCCCCTTCAAAGGCCACCAGTTCATTTCTGTGACTGTCAATTCGATCCCAGAGTTCACATAGCATTGGTCACATCTGCTGACAGTTCATACACTGCTGTGTGTGTGCACCTGTGTCACTGGGGACTGTACCCAGGACACATGCTAGGCAGGTACACTGCCACTAAGCCATCCTCTGGCCCTTTAGAAATTTCCAGACAGGGTCTTGCTAAGTTGCCAAGGATGGCCTCAAACTCCAGAGCGTCTGAGCCCAAGGCAAGGCTGTTATTGGTCAAGATCAGTACTCAAAGACACTGAGAACACCCACGTACTCCTTCCAGTGTGCCTGCCTCGCAGAGCGTTTTATCCTGCACACCTTACACATGTCACATATATACTCGGCAAGATGGGAACGGGCCCAGCCCACCTTTCCTGTAATGGGTCATGGATGGAGGATACAGAGCTGCTCCCCTCATTTTATTCTTTTGGTGGCTGGCTAGGAAAGGTAGATTCTGAGGTATCTCACTCCACCCCGATGTCTGACAGGGAGCCAGAGAATGCCACCTGGGAGAAAGCAAGCCTCTCCCCTCCAGCCCAATTCCCTCTGCACACACAGAAATCGCCCGGGAGCAGGACGGCTGTGGGACAGCAATGGCCCCGGCTGGAGCTTCCCACTCCCCACCACTTGAACTGTCAGCAGGGCCTGCTTCTCTCTGCCTTGCTCAAGGACCTCGTGGCCAGGTTATCATGTCCCTGCCACCCTCGAAATAAAAGGCACAGCTCCTCTACAGTGGGTGTTTACATGCAGCCTTGGACTCCTCTACTAGACCCGTCTGCAAAGGTCTTCCAGATCTGAAGACATGGCTGTCTTGCTGACCACCATTACATTCCTAGTGCCCAGCAGTGAATGAAAACTTACGCAACTCCATGGGGAGCATCCGCCTGCACAAAGACTTCAAAAGTGACTTTGTCATCATCTATAAATCCTTTCTCAGGATCAGTCACTTCCTATAAAAGATAAATAAAAATATCCAACTTTCATAAGAACACACAAATCGTCACTTCATTCCAAAAGGACAATATTCCTTGTGTCCTGTACTTAACAGATTAAAATACTACTTTTTTAACACCCCAATTTTGCTTCCAGTTTAAATTTGTTTTAAACAGTGGTCTATGAACAAAACCTCAACAGCTTGGCTCTTCAGGAGCCATCCCAGAGGTACTAGGGCTCAGTGGCACAGCATGGATGAAGCCACAGCGTCCACCCGCTACAGCAGGATTTCAGAGGTTCTGGACTCAGGCTAGACAGTAACATTCAGCAGTAATGAGTTACTTAGAAGCAAGAACATTCCAAAACACATTACACTGGTCACCACCTCTACCAAAATGAACTAACTTGAAAAATCTAACAACTCTATACTAGCTCGACCCAAGACAGGCCCACAGAGCAACATGTCTGGTGAAGGGACTTCCGCCCATCAGAAGGAGCCTCCAGGTGTGCTCAGGAGTGGAGACCTGAATGCAGATGGTGTGCCAGCAGCTAAGGCCAGAAATCAAATAGATTTCACAGATACCTGCCCAACCTACAAAGCAAAAATTTCACTCGAAGATGCTACAGGAGGAAGTAAGAATTAATTAAAGCACTAGTGGAGAATTCAGACTAAATACTCTGTTACTTACACTCCAGGCCATAAAATTGGAAAATCCCCAATCGTTTTCCTTGTGGAAGAACAAGTGGCTAATGCGGCGACTGAAGGACTTTTCGTCATCTCTGTAGTTGATGATCTTCAGCACCGCCTGGGCGTGGCAAGACCATGACCTGTTCAGAGAGACAACCTGCGCCTCAGCTGAAGCTCAGCGAGGCCTGCCGTGCTTAGACACTAACCCAGCACAGGGAAGGCCTTCTCTCGTTGGGGGGGGAGGCTCCTTTACCTCTTAGAAGTGGGGAGGCTTAGGGTGTCCTTGTGGAGTCTGAAATGACTTAACTCATTTGTTTTTTAGTTCCTAAAATACTTGAAGCCAGTATTTTTAAACTGCTTCTACAAAATTCAAGTTTCTGAACTTTACACAGTGGTCTTGGGTTTTGTTATAGCCTGTGACTGGTCTGGGGCACAGCTCAGCAGTAGAGCACTGCTGCACGCCAGGCCCTGGGTTCCTTCAGCTGACAAGATTAAAGAAACAGACAACAAAAAAAGAGAATGACCTCCTAGTAGAGAATGATTAGTTAGAAAGAATAAAAATACACTGCACTGGAGTGGCTCAGTGAGGCTCAGTTCACATGAGTTCATGGGTTCAGTTCCCAGCAATGAAAAATTGGGGGAAAAGAAAAGAGTGTATGCCCACGTGTACGTGTGGAGCCATCAACAGGAGGCATCCCCAGCACCACTCCTGCACGCTGCCTCCCCGCCCGCTCTCCGGCACACCTTCCCAGGTGCCAGGAAGGGCTGGTGCTCTGGCTGCCTGCTGGGCTGCACAGGGAGCTGCGCCAGCTCCCAGTTGTACAGGCCTGCCCAGGCAGCCAGGAACTCCGCGAGCAGGGACAGGGGTCACAGTGATGGCCCACACATGGACTGAGGAGTGGAGCAGACCACAAAGGGGATCAGGATCCAACGTTTAGAAAACAAAACAGTTCACCACCTTACAGCCACTAAAGAAAGGGCTCACCACTGAGTGGGCCTTTCTCTGTGAAAACTGCCACTGATCTCTGAAATATGGACTTTTTAAAAATTTTATACTGGGGATTGAACCCAGGGGTACTCACCCACTGAGCCACATCCCCAATTCTTTAATTAAGATAGGTATCACTAGTAAGTTACCTAGGGTCTTGCTGAGCTGCTTAGGTCCTTGCTAAGTTGCTGAGGCTGGCTTTCAGCTTGCAAGCCTCCTGCCTCAGCCTCCCCAGATACTGGGATTACAGGCGTGCGCCACTGCACCCAGCTATGATATGCTTTTTAAAGCAAATTGAAGGACAGTGCTATTCAGATGGGTATTTCTGCTTCCTCAGGTTACTTACAGGATATGGAGAGCTTAGTTCTTGAAACTACCATATAGGCCAAAAACTACAGACAAGAACAAGTCCAGCCCAAATCTCATAGGTTCATATCATAATGCCAAAGAGAAGAAAAGCTTTAACACACAGGCTCTGGCTGGGATCAAACACCAGGCTCACGCCTGCCAGGTAAGCACTCTATCACAAGCAGGCCCAGCCCAGCTGGGAAGGGAGAAAAGAGCTGTGCTCCCGGGGACATGCGAGTACAGCACAGTGCTCCCTGGGCCCAGGTCTGGGGGTGGAGCAAGACTAGGGCCGAGGAAGCAGCTTCCAGAGGACAAACCCACACTCCCTTCAACAGACTGTCAGCAGCCTTTTGCTTAAAGTTTAACAGTTGACAGTTATTGATACCAAGGGGAGATTCGTAAACTTCTGAGATCAAATTAATGGGTAGGCAGTTTAGAATACTCATAAAAATGTGAAGCCTCTTATCTTCGTTTTCATGTAAACAGGACCACCAAGATTCCTCTCAGCCTAAGGCATTTTATAACATAACTACTTAAGGTTTTAATGTGTACTTTCTGAATAATCCACAGGATTAGCCTATCTATCTCTCAATGAAGGGGAGAAGGGGAGGCGTGGTCCTGAATGCAAGCTGCTCTCAGGCAGCTGAAGCAAGCACAGGGCAAAGCTCGGTGTCAGCTAGTCTGGATGGCCCAGATTCCACGGGCTGCAGATTTTAAACACACAAACTTCAGTTTTTATTTGCAAGTAAAAAATATACTTTTCTAGTTTGGAAAATACGTACCAGTGACTTTTAAAGAGAGAAGTGTTTAGTCTAATTTAAAAGCAAAGGGCTGTGTGGAAGCAGCAAGGAAATTGGAAATGAAATCGAGGAAGGTTGATTGAATTTGGCTTCCAATAATGTAATGACATTTGTGGATTTGTAGTTGCATCATTTAAACTCTTACGTGGAATCAGATTCAGCATTGCACTGGAGAAAGAATCCTACGCTTTTTTGGTGTGGTCTGTCTGGATAAAAGCGTGGCATCACCATAATCTTCCATGGCAGATTTCGCACAAAACACGGAGGGCTAAGGACCGACTCACTCAGTCTGCTGAAGCGCTCGACAGTGAACTGAAAGGTTGCCTCGGAGCGCCAACTGGTGTCTGCAAGAAAACACGCCATCAATCACGGAGCCCGTGCATTAACTGCAAGCACTAGCACGCACTTGGCACGGACTGCTCTATGCAATCTCCATCTATCGACTAAACCCGAGAGCAAGGTTTCCATTTATCAGACAGCTAGGCGACCCTCTGTTGAGTGAATCCTTGCTACCTCAGAGGGCTAACCACACTCGCCTTCCCTCTTACTCAACAGTTCAGTGTGGCACATCGTGGTCTCCTACATCTTCATTCCGAAGCATCCCGGTCACTGAACGGGTGTGGAAAGACCTCGGAGGGAAGGGGCAAGACAACTACATAACTGACCAAGGACGGGGCTTATGGAGAGACGTGGGCCTCAGGTGGAGGGTGGGACGTGGCTGGACACTGGCAAGTAAGGACCCCAGAGGGGTTGCTAGCGCCCTGCTGCGCAGCCCTGCTCGAGGCAAAGCGCGTACAGTCGGCCCGACACTGCTGGGTTACCTCAGTGTCTGTGAAATGCTACCCTGGATCCCTATGGGAATAACTGTTAGGATAAGAAAGTGGTGCTCTCCCTTCAACATGAAGGGAGGCCATCATTAAATGTTAACAAGACTGACAACTCATTTAAGGACTTAAAATTCTGTTGAACATTCCACCTTTCACTGATCATGTGCAGGCCACTGCAGGCCACAGGCCCACTGGCTGAGAAGAGTCTGGCAGTGTGTGTCTCACTGTTGGCTTCTCACACTACTCTGCGACTGCCGTCCCATGGCCACTGCCAAGTCTGTTGCTGACCAACACTCAGGAATAGAGTAACTGCTGCAAAGGCCGAATGGCTACAGATGGCTCTGAATGCTGTCATTTTCTGTGCCTCTCATTGTAGAGAGCAAACAGGTGGCCAACTGACAAGAACTGAGGGCCCAAACAGGCCAGGCCGGAAGGCTCTTCCTGGCTCAGAACCAAATGCAACACCCCTGATCCCCAGGGGCACAAGGCACAAATAAGACTGTGGGCTTGGTGGGAAAGCATGTTACTAAGGCCCCACTGTCACCTGATCACCTCAGACCTCTGAAGGCCTTCGTGATGGGACCCCGTGACCCATCAATCTTCAAACTGTACTCACGCAACTGAGTTCTCAGGATCGGTCACATCTCTGTTCACAGAAATTGCTGAAAGTTTGCAACTAACTGCATTTGTTCTTAAGAAAACATGTCCATCAGCCCTCACGAGAGCGTATTCTTTACCAAAGAAATAAAAGCCCAAAGTCTTGGTGACAGTTAGTCAGTACGTTTACCTTCTTCCCAGGTTCTGTGGCACTGCTCTGCATGTCCCTGCTCCAGGGCTTAGAGCAGGGGTACACTTCAGAAGAGCAGATCAAAGAGGGGGTTTCATCTAAGAGATGAATGACTGATTCCAGCCTGCACAAGCGGGGTGCTCCCCCGCCTCCTTTAGGAATAAGTCAGCGAAAAGGAAGAAGCTGGCTGGAGACGCTGATATCTTAAGTTGCAGAAGCCAATACAATCAGAATGTCAGCAGGCCTGCTCTACAGACCCCTGGACCAACTGCCCCAAGAATCTGGAAACGACCACAGGACTTCTGGCCTCTCTGCTGGAAGGCTGTGCTGCTCTTCTAACTCATCTATTTTGTATAATTCAGCCTTGTAGGATTATATTCAATGTACACACAATTTACACATGGTATAAATGCTTTTAAAAATTCTCCCACCCACACACTGAATTCCTGAATCATTTTATAATATTAAATAAACAGGTGAAACTCAGCATGATGCCAAGTCTACTAGATGCCGGGTGCTCCTCTGTGTCCCTCAGCCCAGCATTGCCAGGCAAAGGTGCTGTGACACGCTAGATTTAACCCTCACACTAAAGGCACACTTCTAGAATAAATGTACGCTCACAAAACAGGCCAATGAGAAAGTTTAGCATGAAACCATGTGAATAAAAATGCTCAGAGCTGGGGATACATTTTAGTGGCAGAGCACTTGCTTAGCTTAGGAGTGGTCCTGGGTTCAACCTCTAGTGCTAAAAAGAAAGAAAGAAAAAAATCACCTCCCAGCTCTAAACTCTGTGGTAACAGAATTAAAATTTATATTAAATGCCAAACAAAAGAACTATGAAAATGAGACCCAGTCTTAAAACTCATCTGTACTGAAACAGACGGCCAATCATTCCAGGAAGAATTGTGCGATGACTGACAGACACCTCTGCCTACCACAACGCTCCCTACAGGGCATGGGAGCCAACGTCATGAGAGTTTAAAAGGTGAACACACTGGGGACCACGAAGGACACCCCATACTCTGGGACTTAGTACTTCACTGGAACGAGACTGTCATCTGCAGGACACCAATGACAGGTGCCCCACCCTGTGCTCCTTTTCCTGTTGACAGAATGACAGACACCTGCTAACAGCTGTCATCGCACAATCCTGGCCAGACTCCTGAAGGACCCACTCCCCTCAGCCCTGCTGCCAGACAGTCCAAAGGCCCCACACTGCTCTCATCTTCTCCCAGCAGAGGCTGTGGGCCCAGCCTGGGCTCCACTGTGGGAAGCAGCACACAGAAGACGGGGCACTGCAGAGATGCCCGAGCCAGACAGCTTCCCCCAAGTGGGCTCCCACAGTAATTGGGTCCAACCTCAATTCTTCACTTTAATACACGTTTTTATAAGTCTAGCTGAGCACCAAAAAATTACTTTTGTTTGTGAACCAAGGATTAATGTAGATTCCCTCTAGTCCTAGCAGGCTGCATTGGCTCTCAAACACCTCCTGGTCATCTGAGGAAAACTGCTGCAAGGGGTGCTAAGGAGTGGAGCAGATGTGACTAGAAGTCAATTCTGATCATTGCTAGGTGCTCTGTGAACAGGATGTAAGTGACCTTTTTCTTCCTCAACTCTGCTTGTCCCCCAGCTACCTGGGCCATCAGCAATCTCCCCAACCCCATACTGAGGACTGGACGCAGGGCTGTTTGCCCCTGACCTGCATCCCCAGCCCCAGCCATTCATCCATCCATCCTCCACTCTCCCTCTGGGGGGTGTGGTAGTACTAGGGATCGAGCTCAGGGTTCCATGCATGCCGGGCAAGCACTTCTACCACAGAGAAACACCCCCAGCCCTTTAAAAAAAATATATTATTGTGAGACAGGTCTTGCTAGGTCGGCCTTGTGATCCTCCTGCCTGGCTGAGATAACAGGTGTGTAAAACCACACCTGGCTAGCTACTGAACTTCTTATATAAAAAAATGCCCCTTAACAAGAGGGACCCTCTGCACTTCAGTCAAATCACTGAAAAGGTGGCTGCAAAAAAAAAAAAAATTTTTTTTACAAATCCCTCTAGGGGCTGGGGATGTAGCTCAGCAGTAGGGCATTTGCCTAGTAAGCACAAGGTCCGTCTTAATCCCAAGCACCACAGAAGACAATAACCAAAACCCCTCTGGTCCAGTGTTTCCTAGAGTGTGGTTCCTAGTTTCACGTTTAAAGGAGTTTTGGGGAGAGTTTCTGAAGTCTAGAGAGTCTAGGGGATCATTAACAGAACACTCTCGTAAGGGCAGCGGTAGGGCACGGACACCTGAGTCGAGCTGCTGCAGAGACCCAAGTTCCTCTCCCAGGTTCTGAACACTCTCCACATCACACCTACACCCTACAGAAGGGTGTTTCACAACACACATCGTGGCTAGAAAAATGTCGCCTCAACCAAGAGCTCTGCCGCCTAGGGCCAGAGCCCTCTCCCTCCCACACCTTGGCCTTTGGTGGACAGATCTTTCATCCCTGGGCCTTGAGAACGCAACTGAAGTTCCAAACCAAGAAGATGTCACTGAAGACCACTCTACTTGTCCCCAACAGGAGCTTTTCCCCTTTCAGGCCCTATAATTTACATTATTTACTAGTACGAATTCAGCAAAATCTGCCTTGAAAGTCAGGAGATTGTGCTACTCTAAGCACGGATCGCAGTGATCCTCCACAGGGCGCGCTAGGCCCAGAGATGTCGGGCAATGCCTAGACACTGTTGGTCATGGTGGCTGGAGGCAGGGAGATAGTGGCACCCTGCAGTGCACAGGATGCCCTTCTACCTGTGGCCTCCCAAACCCTCCCCCTAAAGGGGGAAGTGCTGTCACAAACTGTCCTGATGGGGCGGGGCCAGTTATGGCTCCACAAGTGACCCAGACTGCTCCCAAATGCACACCTGGCACCTCTGACCTGGCCACCTTCCCAAACACGCTCTCTGAATCACTCCTGGCATCTCTGGTGTCTGAGGTAAAACCACCAAAAGCCCAACAACCGAAGAGACCACACCCACACCGGCGCCCCTGTCTAGGTGGAAAGCGCACTCCACGGAACAAAGCAGCGGGTTCAGACCACGCCTCTTTACCTTCCTCAGATATTGCCTCAGCCAGCTGCCAGGGGGAAACCGCACTGTGAGAGAACTCTCAACTGCGGCTGCAGTTTCACATGGAGGCTGAACTTTTGGCAGGAGGTCTGAACGGCAGTCCTTCTGGTGGTGCAGCCCGTGCCTGATGGTTTCTTTCAACTGCCCCGTTACTCCCCTGGGAAGGACACAACCCTCATGAGGATTGATGGACACGCTTGTACAGAACATGGTTTCATATTACACTGCACGACTCCAGGGGCTGCATAAAGCACTGACTGGCTGCTTTCCTTCTCAGGATTTTGACCTCGCACATGTATAGGTCACACAATCTGATAAATTATAAGGATGAAACAGTCCCGAAAGAAAAAGTGACTCCCTAGACACAACTGTCCATGCATGGACACATGCATATGCCTTTCTGCGCAGGGCAGCAGGCGGCCCAGTGCCTGGCTCTGACCTCACACCTCACAGGAGTGGGGAGGGCCCTGCCACAAACCCTAACAGTCACACTGCAGTGAGGATGCGGGAGGCCTATCCCAGTGGCTGGAAATGCCCTGCTACAGATGAAAAGGAGAGGAGAGGAGAGCGACTCGCCCTGAACACGGAGCGCTGGAGAACTGCAGGCACGGAGGCGCCCACGCACACGCCTCCGCAGCTGGGCCTCCTGCCTGGGCTGGGGAGACCCGACTCACCTTGAGGTTTCGTAGGCAATCTTGAAATTCAAAACAAATACAGGATTCTACATTTCCCTCAGAACTAACCTCCTGAAAACTAGCTCCTCTTAAGAAACTCACAAGTGCTCAAGGAAAAAACATGGAGTCTGTTTGACAATGTCCACCGCTGCAAGTAAGCAAGGCACGTGCACTTACCATCCTCCATGTCCTCCTCGGCATTGCTGTGCCCGTCACTCAGGGCCACATTCCCATTGATGACAGGGTTTTGAGTAATTCTTGGCGGATCATCCGTATCTCCAGCTTTAACAAAAACAAGAAGTCCATGGGTTTTACCTTCACAGATTACATTAAACAAATACATTTATACTTTTGGTAACACCTAATAACTAAGTCTTAATGTACCATAATTAAAATCCATTCAGATTTAAATGACAATTATAAGTAACATGAATTTTGTTTTCAGATGCTAAGTAAAATTTAAACATGACACCCTGCAAAATAACCTGCTCCATTTACAATTATATTTATGCAATGACTTCATATGCACAAAATGTCAGTGTAAATTTATTTAACTCATTCTATAACGGCTAATAGGGTTCGATTTAAGAATCTGCGTGTAAGGTGGGAAGTCATGTGCAACAGGTTTCACACTAATAAAACTTCATCCTGCACACAGAAGCAGAGTGCAGCTCGGACTCTGAACCTGTGGACACATGCCAGTCCTGCGTCACCACACTGTCAGCCTCAAAGGGCCACTGGACAATCTCTGTATAATTATGTAGAGTCTGGAAAGTACTCAGATGCTGACAAAGTGTATTTGTTACTCTAAATTCTGGCTAAAACCTGACTTTAAAAACAAATGAAATTTTAGTAATGATTGGCAGACACGGTGAGCACACTCCACAGTTACGGCGCTCACTGTAAAACACTGGTCTCTCACTGACACAGGTCTGTGACTTAAAGCCAGAATAAACCACAGCAAAGGTCAGGCCTTTAGGAAACTAGACTTCCTATTTTAATTCACGGGTTGTTCCAGAACAACTCTCTGGAACGAATGCTGACCCCACGCTGCCCACGGTACACTTTCCCCAACAGGAGCGACAGTCAACACCAGCAGGAAGTGGACTCTCACACCAACCAGGCTAGGCTGTGCCTTCGCCCGGGAACAGCAGGCAGGCAGGCAGGCAGGCAGGCAGGCAGGCAGGTAGGCAGGCAGGCGCGCTCCGCTTCAGCACCTCGGACAGTGCCCCTCCGGAGCCCCTCCAGCTCCCCTCAGGTTCTCAAATACTCCACTATGGAGTTACATCACGAAACCACTCTATAATGATCTCAAGACTCTCAGAATACCAGGAAACTGGCTTTTCTACCCACATTTACACAGATGTTTAACTATTTCCACCCCTGCCCATCTTGAAAGTTTTGTTAAATACTGTGCATAAATTTGAATGTGTTAAAAAGCTATTTCTAAAAACAAGACACACTTTTAAACTGGTCCTTGACCTCTATGCCTTGACAGAAATGCTGGGGGGGGGGGATGACATTCCAGCTGATGGGGGGTGGGCCTCTAGGGAAAAAAGGCAGTCAAGTGGGCCAAAAGACAGATTATCTTTGCTGTCTGAACTCTCCAGACAGAACACACTGGCCAAAAAGGGTGGGGGAGGCAGGGGGAAGGGGGAAGGGTTTTAGCTCAATGGCAGTGCTCCCCTAGAATATGCAGAATCACACACACAAAACAACATACTCCAGATGTCTACTATCCCTATCTGTCCTCAAACTACACTGAATTACTTAAAAATATATATGGGGGAAATCCCTATGAGTGGCCAATTAAATCAGATACAACACATTCCATCAATGGCATGTTTTACAGCAAGTTTGGTGGGGTTTTGTGTGTCTGTGTCTGTGTGTGATTGACTTTAATTTATTTTGAGACAGTCTCACTAAGTTGTCTGGGATGGCTTTGAACTTGTGATCCTCCTGAGGCTCCATAATTTCAGGCATGTGCCACCATGCCCTGTGCAGCATTTTTTAAAAGATTTTTCATGTATCTATGTGGCAAATTCTCTTAAGTTTGGTTTAAAAAAATTAATAGCCCAAGCAGTCTGTATCACATGCAACCTTTGTTATAAAAGAAAGAGCTGTGTTGGAACAGAAAAATCTCCCTTTACAAAATTCAAAACTGCTAATGGCCAAGTGCCTATAATCCTAATGACTTGGGAGGCTGAGGCAGATCGCAAGTTTGAGGCCAGTCATGGCAACTTTCTGAGACTGTTTCAAAATAAAATAATAAGTGCTGGGGATGTAGCTCAGTCGTAGAGCGTCCTGAGTTAAATTCCTAATATTGCAAACGGGAAAAAAAAAGTGTGTAAGGAGCTATGAACAAGAATCTCTTAACCAGAGACTCTTAGGAGGGTCTAGGGCAGCAAAGCCCTCTCCACTGCACACTCGCTATAGTGGACACACCATAACTCTCGAAGAACTTCACCTGAAGTACACCTGGTATATACAGATTCTCAGTTCAACCAAAAGCAACTACTTTAAGACATGGTTCACTGCATACATGAAGAAACAGACAGATTATCAATCACCAAAACAGAAGAACTAGAAAATGTGTAAGTGTCAGTGGTCTAAACTGAGGCAAGATATGGAATTCTACATCAGCAATTCCCACCCCTCCAGGCACAGTGTATGTAGAGGCTGGTGGCTGCACAACAGACAAAGGCCACTGGTTGGTCCACCAGGTTCCTGAGAAACAGGACCTGGCCCAGGAAACTCCCAACCAACTGCCAAAACAACTCATGTCTGTCACCAGGGGACAGAATATCCAGTATTTTTTAAAAAGTTCTGCGGGAGGATTAAAACTGTAATTAAGCACAGTGAATCCCTGAGCCAGGAATAAATAATGAAAGCACCTGATAGTTGCCAAAAAACAAACAAATACATGAAAATTGTGCCAGGGGCTTCTAGAAATAGCCTCCACGACAAGGCTGTCCTCATTAACTGTCAAATACTAGGCGAAGAAGTGGCGTGTACACACACTTATACCTAAATGAAAGTGACTGCACTCCTGTGTTTCACATCCCACTTAGCTGGGATTCTGAAAGACATTAATACTGATCTGGCCAAACATGAACCAAAGTACTCAATTTTTTTTTTGGGGGGGGGTACTGGGGATCGAACTCAGGGGTACTCAACCACCGAGCCACATTCCACATCCCCTGCCCATTTTTCTATTTTATTTAGAGACAGGGTCTCACTGAGTTGCTTGGCACCTTGCTTTTGCTGAGGCTTGCCTCAAACTTGCAATCCTCCTGCCTCAGCCTCCCAAGCTGCTGGGATTACAGGCATGTGACATGCCCAGCTACAACACTCATTTCTTGACTTAATTATCACAAGTAGTTAAAAAAAAAAATGAGACATTTGGCAAAGAGTAATGAAATGTAAAAATATCTGTTGGACAGTAAAACAATTACCATTCCAAAATACGCATCATACTCAGAAATATAACAGGGCAATTTTCACCACTCTAAGTATCAGAGGCACAACTTTATGTGTTTATTAAAAGGCACAAATACCTATTTTTAGAAACATGGCAGGCTGTTTTGGCTATTGTGCAGTCAGTCAGCGGCTCCTCCTCTTCCTGAGGATGCCCGAGCTTAAATTCCGCCTTTACCCGGGGCTTCCATTTGTGATGTCATAACAGAACTACATCCAGCAAAGAACTCTTGCCAATTGCTATGGAAATTGGGTGGCATTAATTTAGCATCTGAATCTCACCCCCCGGACAGGATCAACAAGTCAGAGTCCGACTCGTTGGCCTGGACACTTTCTGTCACTTCCCCCAAATTCATAAAGCTCCTATAAAAGGCCCATCAAGCACCACCTGGAACCCCCCGCCTGTGAGGTGAGAGTCCACAGATCAGCCAGGGGTGCCTTGCCTAGAGAGCCAGGGCTACCCCGGATCCACAGAGGGCTCCACTCAGACCCCCAGGTTCTTCCCACAAGCAGTGACAACATCTGCAGAGACCAGAGCAGGTGGCGAATCAGACTCCCCAGACTGGACAGGTCAATGGAGCCTTGAAAGTATCCCCTGCCCCTTGCCCTCAGTTCATCTCCAGGTCAAAACCCCTCTGGGCTTCCTTCCGTGTGGCTCCCCTCTTCCCAGCTCCCAGCCCCCACTGAACTCTTTGAAGAACATTATCTAATACAGGCTACCAAAACTGCTGAGAAAACCAGTATCTTCCTGCCTGTAAAGTTCAAATCAATTCTACTTCCTGACCAGCAACCCCAAATACATTTTCAAAAGAATAACTGAAAGATGCCAACGTGGGTTCTGGAAACCTGCAATCACCTTCTGGCCCAAGCCTGTGGTTCCCAGCCATGTCTCATGGCTCTGAGTGGAGCCTGTGGGCGGGGGAGGGGAGGTTCCTTCCACAGAGTGACTGCATAGAATCCCAGCAGCCTGCCCGGTGTTCTGTTTCCTTCCCTTTCCTCTTCTTTTGAAGCATCCTACAAAAGTCTTATCTTTAGAACCAGAAGCATCCCTACAACTCTGTCCATTCGGACAAGGCAGTACAGTCCAGGGACAGAAAGGAGACCCTGGGGGAGAGCTGCGAGATCCTAAGGACGCGCTGGGTTTGCAATGAACAACCCAGGTGCTGTAATCTGTTAACAGTGGGGAAGACGAGGCTCAAGACAGGGAACTCTATACCAACTCTGCGACTTTTCCGCAAATCTAAAAGTACTCCAAAATTAAGAGCTCATTTTAAAAGCAACCTGGAAGTCCTCAAGCCCGAGAAGCCAGGAAAATAAAAGATAAAACAAAATTTCAGCATCACACACTCCCAGAGCATGCCTTTTGAAAAGAATCAAAGGCATAAAAGAGTCTGGGAGCTGGAACACAAAGTCTCCCACACAGACACGGATGCCAGTGTCTAGAAGAGAACAGGACCTGCTGTGGAGAGTGTGCGTCGTCCACCCTGGGCGCGGTGGACAAGGTATCCGGCAAAGGGCGAGGCAAACTTTCTTCCCTCCCTGGTGGGTTCGAGGGCCACGATGACACACAATACACAACACGAATGCCTCAACTGGCCTAGTGCAGCGGCACACACTGAATCCCAGCAACTCAGGAGGCTGGGGCAGGAGGATTGCCAACTTCAAGGGAGGGAGGCTCAGCAACTGAAGCAGCCTTGTCCCAAAATAAAAATTTCAAGGCTGGGGTTGTAGCTGAGCAATAGAGCTCCCTTGGTCTCAATCCTCAGAACCAAAAGAAAAATAACTACTACTGCTGCTGCTTCTCCTCACAGCGTGGAGCTCAGTGGAAGAGTGCTGGCTGGGCTCCATCCCCAGCACGGCAGAGAAACAAAAGAGAACCGCCTCCTGCGGCCAGACCCCTATTACAGGTGGAGCCCTTTGCACACATTCCCAAGGTACACAAGTGGGGCACTTCTGACTGGTTCTAGCCTACAGCCCCAGGCTTGTAGTCGTGCTCCCCTCCCTTGAGGCTGCACCAGGTGCTTCTCCACGGAGCGACATCCCCAGCCCTTTTCAAATCTTACCTTGAGACAGAGTCTGGCTAAGTTGAAGAGACTGGCCTTGAACTTGCAACTTTCCTTCCTCAGCCTCAAGTGCCTGGGATTACAGACTATAACACCACGCCAGGTCATGTATGCTTCTTAAAAATGTTTATTGCCCAAACAGACTGTATACCTGAACATTATACTGAATGATATTAAACTCAAATAATTACTTATTATTATTTATTATCACAAGTGGTTTTCATAAAATTGAGAAATTGTGTATCCTTTTCCTAGTTTCTCCTATAATACCATCTCAAAAAATCTATAGTACAAAATCATAACCAGGATGGCGATGTTGCTGAGATACACCAAAAGCTATTCAGAATCCCCCATATGTACTTGTACTCATGAGTGCTTAGCTCTGTGCAATGTCAGTGCAGATGTAGGTGTGTGGGTCAGCTGCCAGTCAAGATACCAAACAGGTCCAACACAAGGACACTAGGGATGCTCTTTTACCCACACCCCCATCTCTAGCAACCAACCTCTCTTGAACTGTGCCATTTCAAAAGTGTCATAAGTGACCTGCAGCCTGCAACAATGTGCTCCCCTTCATGGCTAAGCAGGAGTCCATGGCAGGGGTGTGCCCCTGTTTGACCACTGAGCTGCTGGCACCTGGGCTATTTCCAGTCTGGGGATATTGCAAACAGACCTCCTGTGAACCTTTCTGTACAGGACCTGGATTCATAGTAATTTTTGCTATTTGATTTTAAAAGGGTGAGGTCCTCCCTGTCCTAACATCAAGGAAGGAACCACTCCAATACGCATGCATGGTGAGCGTGCTCTGCTCAGGGAGGAAAAAGCACTTCACTACTCACACTGCACTCCTCAGCACAGCCCTGGCCAGGACAGCCACACACTGCACAGATATGCGTAATTTTTTTTTTAGTTGTTGATAGACCTTTATTGTATTTATTTATATGTGGTGCTGAGAATCGAACCCAGTGCCTCACACATGCCAGGCAAGTGCACTGCCGCTGAGCCACAGCGCCAGCCCCAGATATGCACAATTTTTAACAGCTCCAAAACACTGTCACAATTCCTTGACCCACCCCCCTGCCAGAAGACTACTTCTGACTTTTCATAACCCTACCTTTCCTGCCACTCCAATGCCACAACGGTGCCCCACCCCGTGGATCTGTCCTACAGCTAGCTCCCTGAGCTTCCTACACCTTTATCACCAGGCCCCCTTTGGGCCCCAAGAGCCAGCCATGCTCTGTCCAATGGCAACGTCAACAGCTGATATCCAAGAAGCAGAACAATCCCAAACAGCTGGGAACGCTGGGCTGCAGACCACCTTCCTGGCCAAGTTCACATGCCCTTTAAGAAAACTCTCAGTTCTTTTAGCTCCGCCACATTCTGGTGGCCCAGTTCACACACAAAATAAATATCCAAGACCTAAAACTCTTGAGCTCATGGGAGAGCAAAGACCAGCTGGAAACCGAGCATGGGGCAGGAGGAGCACCGAGGACAGCTGAGGGGCTGGGTGCTACCACCAGGCTGTGTCTCGGGGAGGAACAACAGCAGGGGGTTTCGCTGTGGGACCAGGCAATACAGGATGGGAGAAGTGGGAGAAGGGAGATCAGTAAATTCAAGGGCATTCATAGAAGCTGGGGCAGGGCCAACCTCAAGCAGGCTGAGGTGCCACACTCCCAGAGACTCCTGAGAACTGCTTTCTAGCCACTGTCAGGGAGTGGGAAGAAGAGGGCTCTGGGTCCACTGTAGTCCCTGTGGGGTTCCCTGTGCAGAGATCGGCTTCAGAATGCACGCCCCGACACAACCTAGAGGGGATGAGCAGGTAAAGCTCTTTTTTTTTTTTTTTTAAAAAGAGAGTGAGAGAGTGAGAGTGAGAGAGAGAGAGAGAGAGAGAATTTTTAATATTTATTTTTTAGTTCTCGGCGGACACAACATCTTTGTTTGTTTGGCCGCACACATGCCAGGCGAGTGCGCTACCGCTACCGCTTGAGCCACATCCCCAGCCCAACAGGTAAAGCTCTTAAAGGGACACGAGAAAGCCAGGCGCCCTGTACACTCCTGGGATTTCAGCCATGCAGGAGGATTTCAAATTAGAGACCAGCCCAGGTAGCTTAATGAGATCCTGTCACAAAATAAATTTTAATTTATTTGTGAATAAAATTTAGCAAGCGTGGCTAAAGGCCCTCTGTTCAATTAAAAAAAATGTGATAAGGTCAGGAATCACAGCTTAGAATTATCTCCTCTCCCGCCTCAAATCTAAAAATGCAACCTTCATTCCCAACTCAGCGGCTTGACACTCACCTCCCAACAACAGCGGGTGTAACACAAGGGCTGGTCAGGCAGCACTGCGCCTCCGGATGATCATGCTGCCCGTGGGCCAGGAGACCCACACATGGCCCTTCCTTCCGTTCCTGACTATATCTGTGAAGTCCCTTAGAAGCAGCCAACTCAGGAATAAGTGGAAATTTTCACCTATGCTTCAAAACTATTCATTGAAGATCATACCACATTATCATTACATGACCAAAGAGGTCACGCACTCAACCCCAACAGGTGCCCATGCTCTGTTTGCCTGCAATTATAGGAACAGGGACACTCCTCGGCCTAGTCCATTTCTTTTCCAGGCAGCGGAAGCACGAGAAGCAAAGACAAGCATTTCCAGCCACAGGTGGACCAGGCTCTAGGGTCCAGCAGGACTGAGAAAGACAAGCCCTTGTCTGACGGTGCTTACCAGAAAGTGGGCGCCTATTTCACGGGGTGTACCTGCAATGGAGGGGAAAGTGTGCAGTGTCAGGACCACAGGGTTCGGGGCCACGGTGGGCAGACGGGTACCTTGGTCACGGGGAGGAGACATCTAGATGAAGCCCACAGGACGAATAGTGGCCAGGCAGGGGGCAGAGACTCTGGAGCAAAGCACAGGAAGGGCAGGAAAGCCGGCAGTGGGAAAGAGGGGACCTGGAAGGCAGGGCCACCGCGCCTCTGCAGAAGCCCATGACTGCCACCCCACCCCGCCTGTCCACACTGCCCTGGGCAGGCAGCAGGGTCTCCTACAAAGCTCCTCTGCTCTTCTGCCAGGGCCTGGAGAGCAGTGACTACCCTGCTCGTTCCCAGCCCACCACTTGTCATCTCTATGTTGTTTAGAAATGGGCAACTCTGCACCCTATGAATTCTTCAGGCCACCTTATTAACAGTCAAAATGGCTTAATCTGCTCAACAATCCAAAGAATTACTAACAACTGTGAACCCAGTTATTGGTTTCCATGATTCTCACGAAGCTGGTAAGAAACCAGCCTCTATGTGACAGTCCCATACTGCTGAACTACACTTCCTTTGAGGGCCCCTGCAGGCCAAGGCCAGTGCCCACCCAGCTTCAAAGGTGAAAAGCCTGAAGACTGGAAGGAGACCCATTTGATTGAACCTTGACAGCTGCTCTATGTTCTGGAATAGTGCCAATTTAAATTAGGTACAGGAAAATAAAAGCCCACAGAAGGCCACATATAATCTGTGTTCCTTAAATAAATAAAAGGTTTGGGGTTTTCGGTTTGGCTTTATTATGTAAAAGATCATCTGCTCCCCAGAGATCCTCCTCACCACCAGCCATGCCCAGCCAAGCTCTGTGGTTCTGAGGTGTGACGGGCACGAGGAGGACAAACCTGTGATCTCTGCACTTGCTCACACACTGTCTCTGCCACAGAAGACACAACGTGGGGCCTGGGCAAAAGAAGCACCAGCTTGTATGGCAGAGACGGCCTCAGAGAAGCAGCAGGACAACAGGTGTGCGCCAACTGTACGAGAAATATCCACAACACCACTGGCCACCAGAGTGACCTCCAGAACCGCACCCTTGCATGGACTGGGATGACATCCGCAGTGTCAGTGCTCCTCCACCACCGTGAGGTCTCCATGTTGTCTGGATGTTCTCAGTAAGTACCTGTCACCCTTATGAAAGCAAAAGCACACATACACACAGACCGAGTCAGGCCAGGAAAGCATACCCAGACCCCAGCGGGGGCGTGGCAGCCGGTGGAAGTTGTACAAAAAGAGTAAAAGGGAGGGGACACACAGCTGAACTGGCCGTGGCCTGGAAGATGTGTTTACACCATGGCAAACGGCAGCATCTTCTCTCCGGTGCCTGTTTCCCTTAAGAAATATTCAAAAACATGGGCCAGTCTGGGGTTGGGGGTGAGCTCAGAGCTAGATAGGCTGTGATCATTAAAACTCAGAGCTAGATAGGCTGTGATCAACAAAACCTGGGTGGCACACACCTGTAATCCTAATGGCCTGGGAGACTGAGGCAGGAGGATCACAAGTTTGAGGCCAGCCTCAGCAACTTGATAAGGTCCTAAGAAACATAGCAAGATACCATGTTTCAAAATAAAAAGAGCTGGGGATGTGGCTCAGTAGTTGAGTGCCCCTGAATTCAGTCCCTCCCTGGTACCAAAAAAAAAAAAAAAAAAGAAAAACACACAACCAATTCCAAATAGGTTATTTCATTTGAATAAAACCAAACAGGAACCTAAAACAGATATTCTTTTTTTATACTAGCCCTACCCTTACCCACCTGAGACACAGACCAACCACAAAGCATGACTTACTCTCCTTCAGAAAGGATCTACGCATACTCCCTGGAATCAAAATAGTTTTTGAACTGAAAAATAGTTTTTACTATTGAAATAGTCAAAAAAACTGAAATAGTTTTTGACTGAAAAATAGTTTTCCAGGGAATAGCAAAGAAAATCTAGCTTTATCATTTAAAGAAAAAAAAAAACACAGCATGTGGTTCCATCCATGAACCAGTGAAGGCCTCAACATGGGTGCGTGCTAGCCACGCAGCACAGGACACAGCCACCCCAGAGAAGAGCCCTGCAGAAGACTGCTGCTCAGGAAGGCCGGAAGGCTTGCCCTGGCAGGCACGCTCCCAGTGAGTCCACACAGTCCATCCACTCCAGAGCTACACATGGAAACACAAATCTAGCCTAAAATCTGGGGCTTGGGGTGGTAGCACACACTTATGATCCCAACCAGTGAGGTGGCCGGGGCAGAAGGAGCAGAGTGAAACCAGCCTCGGCAACTCACATTGGGCGGGACTGGAGAGGCAGCTCAGTGGCAAAGCAGCCTGAGGTACAATCCCCAGCAATCCCTGGGTCAATCGCGGTATTGCAGAACAACAAAGAAAAGCTCCAATTTCTAACCTCACTTTCACGGACGTTGAAAGAAACAGTAGGTGAAGGCAGCTGGAAAAAAGGAGCACAAATTGAGGTGTTCCATTCCCTGAGCTTGCGATTCACCATGAAGCATGAGGATCGAGACAGCCCTGGCTGGAAGGAGGGAACACCATGGCTCCACGAAACCAAGTCCAGAACAGCCCCCAACAAATGGTTTGATTCTGACAACATGCAAATGCAATTCAACAGGAAAGGAACAGTCTCCTTAACCAATGGATGACCCTAGACAGGGACAACACACGAGCCTTGCCTTTGCAGCAATCAACTCATTATGAAATGTCAACTGTCAAGACTTTTAGAAGGAAAGTTTCTGTGGAGGAGGCCAGGCATTCTTAGATATGATACCAAATACAAGAACACAAAAAGAAAACTCTGATACAAGTTTACTTCATTAAAACTAAGGCTTTTACCACTCAAATTTTTAATGTGACAATTAGAATATAAATATTACTTTTTACCATCTTTAAAAAAAAAAAAAAAAAAAAGCCCTAAGACTTTTGCTCCACAAAGACACTGTTAAGAGAATAAACAGATATGCAATAGGCTGGAAGAAAATATTTGCAAATCACACACCAGACAAACAACTTCATCTCAAATACTACATAAAAAACTCAAAATTCAATTGCAGGAAACCCATCTCAAAAAAACCAGTACAGCCTTGCATCTTCGCTTACCAAGAACACAGTGATGGCAAGCATGCAGAGGGGGACTCACCTTCAGTGCACCCCAAACCCCACAGACCCTGCCACTGACTGCCATCCAGCCACTGGCCACTGTGCCCGCCAGCCAGCAACAGGCCCTCCTGAGCCTGCACTGTGCTGCCCAAGCCAACTGGATGTCAGCCCCTCCCTATGACACTAAGTGGTAACAAACTGTCAGGATGGGGTGCAGTCCCACCCATCTTCTTTTTTAGAATGCGTGTCCCATGGTGTCATCTCTGCACCAAACACAGACGCTGACCACATAACTAGCTCCCGTGGCTGTGCATAGTAAAATCCAGCCTGAGAGCCTCCGGCCCCCTCAAGGGTTCTGCTGCTCCAGGAAACCCTCAGCTGACAGGGAACACCCATCCACTGGGTACCACCCAGTCATTTTTGCAGCTTACTATCAAAGTATGGCCTAACTACAAGAAAGTTCAGATCCTTCTGAAAAACACTAAATGAAATCTATTACAGAAGATGCAATCATGAGAACGTCCACATCTTTCTGACCCACTATAAATAACTGTGAGGTTCGGCATAACATGAATCCAGGAACCACCACCACCGACACCCGGTGCCCCGGGGGTGCTAGGGGCTGCACTAGTAGAAGCCAGACGCCTAAGGCCTCATGCGTCACGGCTCCATCCACGTGAAATGCCCAGCACAGGCAAAGCCAGACTCACAGGTCTGGGAGAGATGGTGAGTATCTGCTGGTGAGCTCAGGGCGTTTCTTGCAATGATGAAAATGTCCTAAAATCGTGTTGACAGCTACACAATTGCCAAAATAATATAACCCACCAAGAGATGGGCACAATGGCACATGCCTATACGTCCAGCAGCAACTAAGGAGGGTAAGGCAGGAGGATTGCTAGCCTCAGCAACTTAGTAGTGAGACCCAGGTCCAAAATAAAAAGGGATAGGGGGGCTGGGGATGTGGCTCAAGCGGTAGCGTGCTCGCCTGGCATGCGTGCGGTCCGGGTTCGATCCTCAGCACCACATACCAACAAAGATGTTGTGTCTGCCGAAAACTAAAAAATAAAAATATTTAAAAAAAAAAAAAAAAAAAAAAAGGGATAGGGATGTAGCTCAGTGGTAATGTGTCCCTGGGTTCAATCCCCAGTGCCTCCCTCCCCAAATACATAAAGCCTAAAACCTACCAATGGGTAAATTCTGAAGTGAATCACAGTACAATTTAGTTATTTAAAAATAATGGTGATTGCTACTGTGTTTTACGAAAAAAAAAAACAGCACGTGTGAGGCCCACCCCGAGTCTGATCTCCAGCACAGACAGAAAAGAACAGATCCAAATTGAACTCTTTATAACTGTTACCAGAGTGGACGAAATTAAGATTAATAATGTTTAATTTAACAAAAGGAATTTAATTTATGACTGAAGCTGAAATAGAAAAGTGTGGTGTGTCCCATTTATTATGGAAGAGGAAGAACTACTCTTCAAGGCAAAGAAAGTGACCTGGGCCAGTCCCTGCACCCCTGGCATCAAGCCTACAGGGAAGCAATGGGAAGAAAGAGTGCTGTGAGACGCGCCCATGCTCATCTGCAGAGCCTACTGCCCGCACCCTCGGCAGGCCTTCCTGCTCCCCACGCAGCCTCCCCTTCCGACTTCCAGAACCGTCTGTGCGCTCCTCTGGTGCTCCCCACGCTCTGCTCTGCGTTATTCACATGACCTATCTGCGCTCCATGCCTCAGGGAGATTACCAGGTGACCAGGTATGCACTCTGCTGAGTGGGTCTGGGTCTGTAATAATCTTCCTAGTTTATTTCAGACAAAAATGCTTGATTTTCTGTATTGTAGTCAATCCTGAGGAGGACAGAGTCCCCGAAAAGAGCTGAGCCCACTCGATGGTCCCACAGACCTGAGATGCCCTGCAGCTGCGCTGGCTCAGCAAGCTCCATGTGACTGGCTCGTGTGACAAGAACTAATATCTTCCATTTTATTTGACTTAAAGGGCCACGTGTAGTTAGTGAGCACATGAAATATGGCTAGAGACTAAGAAACTACTTAATCCTAGCTACTATAGATTTAATCAGCCACATGGGGCTAGTGGCCATAATACTGGACAGTGAAGAACTAGAGATACCTCAGCCCCTCATAGTCTTGGTTTCTACTTCTGAAGTGCAGGGGCCACAACACAGCTCTGCTCTAAAAAACACAACTCTATAATCCAGTACGCTTTGACAGACACTCTAAAGTGTTATCTCAACAAAAATAAAAGCCCTTTTGAAACACATTATAGGGCCTGCTGGTCAGGGAGGCACACACCTGTAATCTCAGTGACTCAGGAGACTGAGGGCAGGAGGATTACAAATTCTAGGCCAGCCGCAGCAACTTGGCAAGACCCTGTCTCAAAATAAAAAGGACTGAGTATGTAGCTCAGGGGTAAAGTACTCTAATCCTAGCACCCCTGGGCTCAACTCCCAGTACTACAAAAGGAAAGAAAAAAGACCTAGCTTTGTCAAAACAGAATTCTTCCTCTCCACATCCCAAGGTCACTCACAACCCAATTTGAGAATAAACCTGACCACGTCTAACTCCCATCAGCAAATTTTACCTTTAGCTTTCAGCATTACGTTTCCCCCTGATACTGGGGTGCTTACAGGGACAAGAGACCTAAATAATCGCCGTGGCCCTGCCTGCCATTACCTGGGCACTTCTGAAAGTGTCCAGCCATGATTTGGAAGCCATGTTCATGGGTGCAGTGCATCCCACAGTTTGACAATCACCTCAAGAGTCACTTGCTTTCCTCCTGACTAGGACACCCAGAGTCATCTCCCCCACTGAGCCACATCCCCAGCCCTATTTTATTTAGAGAGAGGGTCTCACTGAGTTGCTTAGTGCCTCGCCGTTGCTGAGGCTGGCTTTGAACTTGCAATCCTCCTGCTTCAGCCTCCGGAGCCTCTGGGATTACAGGTGTACACCACCTGAGCCGGCTTAGTCATTTTTTTTTTTTTTTTTGAGAGAGAGAGAAGTTTTTTAATATTTATTTTTTAGTTCTTGGCGGACACAACATCTTTGTTTGTATGTGGTGCTGAGGATCGAACCCGGGCTGCACGCATGCCAGGCGAGCGCGCTACCGCTTGAGCCACATCCCCAGCCCATCTCTATCCCATCTCCTCAGCACAATCGATGCACATGTTCTCTGGACATGCTGAAGCCAGAATTTGGGTGGCCCATCTTTTATTTTTGCAGCAAAATCTCACACCTTCAACCTACTAAAATCACCCATCTGAGGCAATGTCCAGAAAAGAACCAGTGGTGTGCTGAAGAGCATGGGGGCCATTCAGAAAACAGCAAGGTGGCACAAGCCTGTGATTCCAGCAACCTGGGAGGCTGAGGCAGGAGGCCTCCAAGTTCAAGGACACCCCTGGCAACTTAGTGAGATCCCGTCTCAAAGTAAAAATTTAAAAAATGGGCTAGGATCATTATAGCTCAGAGACATACCACTCCTAGGTTCAATCCCAGTAATGTAAAGAGGAAAAAAAAGTTACATTGATTTAATCTTTCTTGAATCAATGATTTACAGGCAGACTAAGTTCAAACCAAGAAAGGGTTTCTGGGCTGGAGATGTAGCTGAGTGGTAGAGCACCTGTCTACCATATGCTCAGCACTGGGTTCCTTCCCTAGCAAGGCAAGGGGTGGTGGTGGGGATTTCTGTATTTAAACTAGTCTTGCCATAGTCTGACGGCTACAGTTACTTTATACCTAAATAGTCTGCCCAAGGTTGTCTATCACAACTTTAAAACACTGTCAGGTACAGAAGCTGAAAAGAGAATTATTTAATATATGCCACAATATATTAATATATTAAATAATGTATTTATTAAATATATTATTTAATAAATACCACATGGCTAGCTAGAAGTTAATGGTGCAAGGAGACTAGCCTTTGAAGCCACCTAATTTCTTTCAACCTCTGCCCAGTTAAGGAATCCTGAGGTTCTGGTACCTCTGACCCACTTTTCCTCCCACCTTGTGAAAGCTGCCCTCTTGAAAGACCCAGGTGATGGGGAGGACACCTGGGGAGGACACGCAGCCAGGCCCCCGAGATCTGTGCAGGCTTGGAGAGGGCCCGGCAGCTCAGACACCAGTCTGCTCAAGGGAAAGTGCAGACGGCTGTGGGGAGGAAGAGCCCGGGTGGAGAGGCCTGGTCTTTGGATTAAAATGCCTCAGTGACCAACTCTGAATGTCTAGAGACTTGGGTACCTGAAATGCAGTACACCTGTTCCCCAGCTGGCCACACACAGGCCTATTCACATCAAACTCGTCCACACACTCAGAGCTACACAGTCCAGGAGAGTTTGCTTTACAAAGCTCAGAATCTCATTAAAATGTTACTGAATAGGTGACTCACAATTGAAGTGATCTACCAATGGGTAATGTTTTGCCTGGTGCCCTCCTATGTCACCAAATTCCACCTGCTGTACTCCATGAGAGGCCTCAGCCTATTTTGGCAGAGAGCTACTTTCCCTACTCAAAGCATGTGGTGAACCACACGAGACAGTTCAGCCCAGGAAGTCCAACTGTAGCCTGCCTCGCAGCGAGCAGGCGGCAGCGTGTTTAAGAACTGCTACTTTCGGGCTGGGGATGTGGCTCAAATGGTATCGCGCTCGCCTGGCATGCGGCCTGGGTTCGATCCTCAGCACCACATACAAACAAAGATGTTGTGTCCGCCGAAAACTAAAAAATAAATATTAAAAAAAAAATTCTAAAAAAAAGAACTGCTACTTTCATGGCCAATGGTGTCTCCAGACAGAGGTGGATGGCAAATGGCCGTGCCACCCACCCGGCCAAGCCCAGGAGGTCCTCAGACTTGCTCAGCATTCTGTTCGGTTCTGCTCCACAATGGGGACCATGCTGCATCCACCCTGGATCTGTGTGTGCAGCCCTGTCACATGGCCTGGCACTGTGAACCCTTGGAGAGCAAGCTCTGCAGCCTCCTGAAGGTCGAGGCAGCACGTCCATCCAGCATTCCCATGCTCCTTGTGACCCACCTAAAGCCTGCTGGTGTCCTCTGGCTGCTCTACCCAATTACCACAAACCTGGTGGCCACACACACACTTGCTCAGTTCTGGAGGTCAGAAGTCTGAAATGGGTCTCACTTGGCTAAAATCAAGGTGTTGGCAGAGCCCTGTTCCTTGTGGAGGCCTCCCTTCCCCAGCTTCCAGGGACCACCCACATCCCTCACTCACCCTTACACCTTCAAAGCCAGCAGAGGCTGGTCATCTTCTCACCCAGGTAACTGACACTGATTCCTGCCCCCCCTTCTTCTGCAGAGACCCTGGGGGCCCTGAGGATGATACTGGTCGTCTAAATAATGCATCATGATCTTGTATGGGGATCTGCAAAGGAATTCTGTCCCACAACAGAGCATGTCCAAAGGTCCCCGGATCAAGGTGCAGTCATCTCTGAGCGGGTGAGACCACCACTGCCTATTCCAGACCCTAAATCTCAGAGACTGGCAAGATCCCACACCTTTCTCATCTCTGAACACACCACCCTCTTCTGTCTCAGCTGTGTCACTTCTGGGAAGCCTCCCCAGACCATCCCTTCCAAGCAGGCCAGTCCTCTTTCCTCTTCGCCACAACTGTCCCTGTCAACCACTCCACCACAGTCCCTCACTGGAGCCCTCCCTCACACCTCCTTTCCTCCAAGGAGGTCACGTGTGGGAGGGACGAAAACCCTGCACCCAGCTCTGCACCTGCCAATCAGCAGGAGTTTGATGGATGACACCTGGCCAGGCTCTGTGGGCGCCAGGGCGCAGGCAGCACAAGCAGTCAGGGGCGGGCAGGACGGCACAGAAATGAAGGCCAATGCAGGCATGGGATGGAGGGGCAGAAAGGGGCCCTGGCAGTGCTACTTGACACAGTGGTTGCACAGATACCCCTCAGTGCCCGAACGGAAGTTAGGGGAGGCTTTAGAAATTTTGAGAAGTTTGCCCTCCCTGGCCATATCCAAGCATACATCTGGGGGCTTGTCTAAGGAAGAAGCAGGTATGTCTCGTCCCAAGAGGTAACTGCAGTCAGTCATGTGCAGCAGGCCCATGGCACGGCCTGAGAGATTTCAGGTTGATGAACTATAACCCAACATAAATAAAATCCACCACAATCCATTTCTTCTTCTTTTCTTTCTTGGTAGTGGGGATTGAACCCAGGGGCACTTTATAGGACTGAGTCACACCCAGACAGTTTTTATTTTGGGACAGGTTCTTCCTTATTTGCTCAGGCTGACCTCAAACTTTCAATCCTCCTGCCTCAATCTCCACCATGCACCACCATGCCCAGTTCAGAATCTATTTATTCCAATAGAAGATAATTTAGCTATAAGTTCACCCGATAGTCTTTAAGCTGTCTACAGAGATGAAGCATTGCAAAAACACTTTATCAACTAAACCACAGCCAGTCAGGTGTGGTGACACACGCCTATAATCCCAGGGACGTGGTAGGCTGAGACAGGAGGATCACAAGTTTGAGGCCATCTTCAGCAACTTAACAAGGACCCTAAGCAAGTTAGTGAGGCCCTTTCTCAAAATATATATGTATATATATTTCTCAAAATATATATGTATATATGTATATAGCTGGGGATATAGCTAAATGCTCCTGGGTTTAATCCTCACTAGCAAAAAAAACAAACCCCAAATTAAAGCACAGTGGATCATGCCTATAATCCCAGCAACTGAGGCTGAGACAGGAAGGAGGCTCACAGGTTTGAGGCCAGCCTCAGCAACTTAGTGAAATCCTGCCTCAAAAGATAAAAAAGGATTCCGGATGTGAGTGGCAAAAGCAATCCTGGGTTCAATCCCCAGTACCAAAAAGATAAATAAAAATTAAAGATGCATGCACACACTGCATTCAATGCATGCATGAAGGCTTCAATGTATGTAATTTCTTTTTTTTTTTTTAAAGAGTGAGAATGTTTAATATATATATTTTTTAAGTTTTCGGCGGACACAACATCTTTGTACGTGGTGCTGAGGATCGAACCCGGGCCGCACGCATGCCAGGTGAGCGCGCTACCGCCTGAGCCACATCCCTAGCCCTATGTATGTAATTTCTATGCTCTGCAAAGTTCTGCTCCGTCACTACTGGAATGACAGTTACATGTCTATGATCTATTCCATCCTGTCCCGTGTTTAATTCTATAAACATAATAATTACTTAAAAGTCATGGCAAATGGTGCATTTGTTACTCAATTTAAGTTCTACCTGTTGCACATCTGGAACAATGGGAGAAAATGGGTTAATCACCTATACACACTTTCTACACATGCAGTTTCTTCAATTCTTTTTCTCCAAAGTATTTTTGTTCTAAACATAATTGCTGAAATGTAATTCAGCAATTTATATCTGTGGAATTTATTAATAAACAGGCTTTCCACATTTTCAGTTCAGTTGTTGCCTGCACTGTAGTAAAGAAAAAACTTGATCCTTCATAAGAAACTTGAAAAGCCTTGCTCTACAGGGTTGTCATAAGAACCATCTGTGCACAAATTCCTAATGCTTTTTACTCATTCTGCTTTTCCAGGACACACTGCATCTTCCCAGCATGAACTGTGACCTTAGCACCACCAGAATCATCTAAGCCAAGACTCCGAGCAGGTTGATTAGGCCGGCACTAGCCAATAAAGCTCTGTTGTTGTGGTGTTCTCGCTGTGCTGTCCAATGGGGTGGCCATACTACTGCTGAGCATTCGAAATATGGGTAGTCAAATGAATGTTCAAATACCAAACCTAAGACCTGTAATCCCAGATGCTCTCGAGGCAGGAGGATCACAAGTTTGAGGCCAGTCTCAGCAACTTAGACACAGCAAACCTATCCCCAAAAGGGAGGGGACTTGAGATGTGGCTCATGCTACAGAGCCCCTGGGTTCAATCCATAGTACCAAAACAATAAAGGTCAAATTACAATGTGGCTTGTGGCTACCGCAGTTGCATGGTGTGGAGTTAGACCCTTAAGAACCTTCTTATCCCCATGCGTCCGTCACCCCCCCTTGTCCCCAGTATAACAAGAGGTGCTGTGGACAAATGTAGGTTGAAATAGGAAAAGTCTCAGTGTGTGTTCCTCAATACCAGCAGCAGAACCTGGCAAGGGCAGGCAGACAGTGAGTGCATCAGCAGCAGCAGCCCCTGGACCACCCCTGGCTCCAGAAGAGTGCATCAGGCTATTCAGAGGCTGGGTCTCCAAGGAGGCTTCTTCTGAGGGCTTTCCCAAGTCCAGCACTCCAGCCCTGCTGCTCACCTTTAGTCCTTACAAGCACAAGACATGAGAATAGGGCTGAGAATCATTTAGGGACCATTCTAAGTGTCTTAGACTGTAAAACAGTGGTAAGTATCTGAGAATGTTTTTAATTACTTCACACAGTTTGCTTGACTGAAGAGCTTCTCCTGAAACTGATAAAAACTAGCACCTGGAAGCAACACTTGAGTATTAACTACCTACTCTATCTAAAGGGAGGCGGGACTATGTAGGCTAGCCACAAGCAAGTTAAAGGGTGTGCTTGTTTAAAATGGCAACTGCATAGCCCATTAAGAGCTCTGAAATAATTTACTTCCTAAGTCACACTGACGAACTGTTCTGGCGGTTCAAGGTCAATGGCCCACAGGCTGCTTCTAGGAGCTGGGGTGGCAAGGTTTGCTCATTCTGAACACTCAAGAGAAGTACCACCACTAGGCAACATCCCCTCCTCTCTTTCTGAAAATACTGTGAATGGAGTGGCAGCAGAGGCAGCCAGGGGAAACCAGATCACCATTCAGATCCGGGGCTGCTCCCTGAGATGTGATCAACAGCACAGTCCAGCTCACCCTCCAAAGGCACATCCCACCCTCCAGACCAGGTGCCAGTCTGCCTGCAAGAGCCAGAGCCTCCCTGGCAGAATATCCTGAGGACTGACATGTAACACAGGACCTGCCCTCCCAGCAGCAACGTCCTGAACCCTATTCGACAGCATGCAATCAAAACCTAGGGACCAGGGTCTGAATATTCTGCGGCAAGCAGGAAAATCACAAGGCACTGTCCTGATTTCACAGGACAGCCTTCTCAGCTTTGAGTCCTGATGACCCAAAAAGAATGAAGGGCCACCGTTTTGAAGCTGGAACACCACACTCGCTCCCAGGTTTCAAGGATTTAGGAAGATAGAGCCCCTGTCAATCAAATACTGTGCTCTCCTTAACAGGACCCTGAACATCTTACCACTAACTGCTCTGACAGGCAGCTGACCAGTCACTCTCTGGCCTTACCTGTTCCCCACCCCATGGGTTGGACAAGGTGGATGTCCACATTGCTTCTCAGAGTGGGTTCTCCCAGATGACCCTCCTCCTTTCCCATTTTGGGTCCTTGCTACTCCAGAGTGTCCATCATTAAGTTCTGGAAGTACCTTACTCTAGCCCAGGTTGGTGTATTTCCCTGTGAAATAAAACTTTCTAGCCAGGCACAGTGGCACACATCTGTAATCCCACTGACTTGGGAGGCTGAGGCAGGAGGGCTGCAAGTTTGAGACCAGCTTAAAAAGGGTTGGGGACATGGCTCTGTGGTTAAGAACCCCTGGGTTAAATCCCCAGTATCAAAAAGAAACTTTCTGATTACTGTTTCCAATTCCCAAATAAAAAGCTTATATTTCTCATCCTCAGGAAGTAAACCTGCTTCTCTTCAAGAACTTCAATATACCTGACATGTCATTAGCAAAGGCATATATTAAACTTACTAGAAAGATGGCAGAGCTGACACTAAATCCCTCCTTCCTCCAATTTCTTAAATCCACAATTACTTCAGAACAAGTGCAGTAGGAAGCAGCTGACATCTACAGTTTGACTCTGTCATGGTACTTGTCAAGAAATACCTTGTTACAACCTTGTTCCCCAGAGTAGAGTTCCTTGGTCTTAGAAATCTAGCAGAAATACCTAGGCTACATATTATTCATCCCCAAAACTAGAAACAATAACAAAAATAATCTATAAAAATGCTCAGAAGAGCTGAGCATGGTGGCGCACACCTGGAACCCCCATCATCCCCACTACTCTGGAGGCTTAGGCCTGTGCAAGCAACTTAGCAATATGAATCAAAAAGGAAAGGGCTGGGGGTGGAGCTCAGCTGCAGAGAGCCCCAGGTTTGATCCCCCATATCACAGAAAACAAATCTAAAGCAACCTTCTGTAATTTACCAAGTTCTCTCAAAGTTCTTTTATAGTGGTAGAAAGGCTTTTCCTTCCAAAAGGATTAAAAAAAAAAAAAAATTGCCACTTGCTATTCAAAGCCACTCACATTAGAAGTACTAAACCTGAATGGGCAGCTGTCGCAGCGATACAGGTTCATGGCTTCAATGTGGGGCTCACAAGGCCACCGGGCCAGCCTGCCATCTCCTGCACTCCTGGTCAGCCTCAGAGGGCTCTGGGTGTGTTTCCTGAAGCAGTACCTCCCACAGTAAGTGTAACAAAGAAGGAACGAAGAAGACAGGCACACAAATGGTAGCACCAAGGGCAGGGTGGCAAGGGGAGGGGGCCAAGGGCTCACCAGGCTCACCAGGCATGTGGCTATGGTGACACTGCACCCAAATGGGGTCTGCGCCACTTCCCTAGGGTGTCTACTGTCTGCTGCAGAAGGAGGGCCACAGCCAGACCACACAGTGCAGGTGGGCCCGGGCGAGGCCCAGGAGCAGCCCACTTCCACAGCTGTGAAGGGTTCAGGCAGGAATGAGGCAGAGGCTGGTAACAGGATGTAGGAATGGAGGCTCCTGATCTTTCTTCCCTGATACAACCCGCTTCAATCCACCGTCAGGGTCTAACACTAGCACAGGAATAAACCACAAGGGCCCCAGTCACGTGGCACCCACATGCACCACATCTACTCAGTTAATTTTTCTCAAAATATTTTACCTTTAAATTTGAATCCTAATGAAGGCACATCAAACCCAAAGATTCATGTCCAACACTGCTTTAGATGGAGGCAGACTCTGTTTTCTTCCCCTTGTTTTGAGAGAGGGACTAGGGGTTGAACGCAGGGGTGCTCTACCACTCAGCTACATTCCCAGTCCCTTTTGAAATTTTTTATTGAGACAGGGTCTAAGTTGCTCAGGCTGGCCTGGAACTTGAGGTTCTCCTGCTTCAGCCATCCCAGTGGTTAGGGTTACAGGCACAGAGAACACTTTTGCACACCACCAATAATCAGCCTGCCCCACCTGTGGTGTCTCCCCCACATCACTTGTAACCCAAAACTGGAGTAAAAGCCTTTAGCTGCAAAGCAACACCACTTATTGAACATCTGTGCTCCAAACTTTGTGCCTGGCACATCTCACATGCTTAGGGACTGGGGTCTCACCATCTCTAGGCAGGTTGGTTATGAATGACCTCCTTTTCAAAGATGTAGAAACTGCAACATCAAGATCTGAAGCAACACACATGAGGTCACACAGCAACTGAACAGCAAAACCCAGATTCCAACCCAGGCCTGGCTGGAGGTGTGGCTCAGGGAAGAGCACCTGTCTAGCTGGTGAGAAGATCCCATCCCTGTCACCATAACTGCTTTGCTATGAACAAGCTTACTGGTATCTTTCACTTGATTACAGAGGAGAAAATAACAATCAGAAAATCAGCACCTGAAAGAATCGAGAGAGTTGAAGCCTGCAGGAAATACTCTGGGACATCAAAACTCACTCACTCTAATGAGAGGGAGATGTTTTCAGGACTAGCCTAATAATTCCTCTGTACTGGGTTCTCAGATGATGTTTCACTGTTTCTTCAGCAAGAATTCTTTCACCAGCTGAAGTCAACTTTAGGAAGGTCATTAGCTCTATGGCACTGCATTCATCTTGCTCTAGCACCATTTGAAAGTAATGCTGCCTCTCAGATACAGAACAGACAAGCCTAGTCCATCTGGGTGGTATACCAAGAACTCACTTTCTGCTCCCAGTCATGCTTCAGCAGAAGGTGAAACTTCACCTCCCCACACAAGTGCAGAAGAAACCCCCCCACACCCTGACAAAAACACCGAAGTGAGCAACCTGCTCCTGATGGCAGCAAGACAAGTGTCAGCAAAAGTCAGGCACTATCCCACTGGTTCCCGCTCACCCAGGCCACCACACCAAGGAATGGAGATTTAATGACTCTGTTGGTCTACACAGTGGGCGGAAGGCCTGGAAAAACCTCCTGTGGCCTCAGCAGGGCATACACTTAGTGGATCATCACCTCTCCAAGGACAGCACAGCTGTCCTATTCAGGTTACTCCTTGGGCCCTTAGGCTGTATGAGCCTCAAAGTTAGTAAACAAACTGCTAAGCAAATTCATCCCTGGCTAGAGCTCACACCACCTCCACAGCCCAGGTGCCTGACAACCTGAATCTTCCAAGTGGCTGCTTCAGGCCTTACAGGTAGCATGTGATCCTAGCCCCATAAGATTGCCCCTCAACTCCCCCCCCCAAAAAAAAAAAACAAAAAAAACTTCTTCCTTGTAACTTTACTAACTGCTCAACACATTTTAAAAATAACTCATCCAGAGCACTGTTGCTCTCCAGCGGATACCCAAGGAGCATGCAGAGTTCAACCAGAAGCAAATGCAACCCCACAAAGGGAGGCAGGAGGAAAGCAAACTGACCCTGACCCATTGATAGGGTGGGGGGACGACAACCAACCAACCAAACCAGTCTCTTGCCTCCTTCGAAACCACCCAGCCTTAGAGGGACAGCAGGAGGCTCCTCACTTAAGCCTTCCCTGCTGCAAGCTGGTCAGAGCCCTGATGGTCTCCAGCTGCTAGCTCTACAGGAAGAGATACCCAACAGGTGCCAGCCACTGGCTCAAATGGGATCCCATTCACAGCCTGGCACATGAAGCCTGGTTACTAGAGCTTGTAGTCACTAAATTCCACACTCCTGACATTTTAATAGAAACACTTTTTCACTTCTCCTGATTTTAAATTACAATGTTAAGCTAGAGTCCCATCTGTGGAGAGGAAAGGCTGATGTGAATTACCTATGACATAGGCACCTTTTAAGCCACACAGCTGTGAGTGCTCACAAGAGACCATTTTTCCCATACAAATAAGGCCCTACAAGATGAGGGTCCTTCTGGATAATGAACTTTGGGTAGTGGCCTACTCAGAAGAAACTAGTTCCTAAAGTTGAAGGGGTGAGCAAAATTCAGACCTGAAATCTTTGTGCTCCAATTTGAGATTCTGGTAAATGTGCATGCACATCTTAGGAGTTACCTTTCCAATACAAACTGACACAAAAATCAAGCATCCTGATGAAAGAAAGCAGTCTTGAGAGCACAAACACTCAGGGGAGAGTAGAGGAGATCCTTCCACCACAGCCAGCACTCTAGCCTTTCTAGCAGAGCCTCTGAAACCGTGGACATGGACATTTTCCCAGAGACATGCTGCCCAGTGATGCCCATGTTCATTCTCTCTCACTGGTATCCAAGACACTTTAGGAGTTGGTAAGAGGACGCACACGGGAAACTGACATGCTCAGCTATTGGCTTTTTTTTTTAATCGGACACAACTGGCAAAGGAAACTGAAAAGCAAACCCTTCTGTTCCGTTTTAGTTGTGTTGCAAAGTCTATCACGAAAGAATACACAAAATTCTCCCCAAGGTATCCCTCCAGTCGTTTGGCTTAATCGAACATGCCAGACACTCTGCCAAGTGAAAGAGATAGCATGGTCTCTGGCATGGACTCAGCTCTCCTGTCCCCCACTACTGCCATTGATAAGTACCACTGGTGAGTGCCTTCTGTAGGCACCTCAGCCACTGTGTCCTCTGCAGCACAGCCAGCCAGCTTCTCAGTGGACATCCAGTTACCAGCAGCGAGTTATTTGCGGGAAAACAGCAGCCACAGTTAAGTGTTGCCAGCCCGCCAACTGGTGAGCAGAGAGGGCCACAGGGCAAAAACCGCTCCACCTCCACTTCCCTAAACCTCTACTCAAGACTCAAGACCTCTCGCTGAAGGCAAAACTAGAACCCAGGCTTCATGCCCTGACCATCCAGATGCCACCCTCACGCTCCTGGAGACCCCTGCCACTCGGCTGTCCTCGGGGAGGTCAGGAAACAGGACTGCCCCCTCTGCCCTTTCAAGTACTGAGTCATGAGAAATAAAAGGTGCCATCCAGTGACCACCGAGTCGCAGACCCTCCCCTTCCTGTGCCTCTCACTGCGCCCCAGGACCAACCCCTTCCACATCTCCAAGTGCCTGCGCCTGGGGGACTCTGCCACATGGACAGACACCGAGTTACCTTCCGAGTCAGGTCAGATTCTGACGTAGGCGGCGCGGGTGGCGGGGCTTTCCTGCCGTTTCAGCACACACCTGGCCGGATGTCGAGGACACCACCTACGGCCAGGTGCCAGCCGCCCGGGCCACGGGCCCCGGAGGCCCCGGGGGCCCTCCGCGGGCCGCGACCACCTGCGCGCCCGGCAGGTGCCTTCCCCGTCATGCGGCCCGGGCCGAGCCGCCGCAGCCTCCGGGGCCTCTCGGAGCAGGTGCGGCGGGCCCCGCGCTCCGGGCTCCGGCCGGCGGCCGCCGCAGGCCCGGGCGGGGACGGCGGGCCCGAGCGAGCGGCCGCGGGAGCCCGGGGACCCCGCGCCCGACCCCGCGCCGCGGGCGCTTTGTGCCGGGTCCCGCCGCCCCGCCCGGGCCGCATGACGGTGCAGCGCGCCGGGCCGGGGCCGCCGGCCGGGCCTGCTTAAAGATGGCGAGCCGCGCGTGGCTCCCGCGGCCGCCGGCCACAATGGGCGCGCCGGCCCGCCCGCCGGCCCGGGCCTCACCTTCCATCTCCATGTCCTCGGGCTCGCTCAGCTGCTGCTCGCCCGCTTTCTGCTGCTGCTGCTGCTGCTGCTGCTGCTGCTGCTGGTGGTTCATGTCGGCCGCGGCCTGGGGCTGCGCGCCCGGCGGGCGGGCGGCGGCGAGCCGGGGCGGCGGCGGCGGCGGCGGCGGCGGGGCGGCCTCCTCCTCCTCCTCCCGCGCGTCGTCGGCGGCGGCGGCGGCCCCGGGGCGGCCCGCGGCGGGCGGCGGCAGGGAGACGCGCACGTACTTGCTCGCGATTCGCCCAATCTCGGCGCCGAGGCGGGCGGGCGGCAGGCGGGCCGGGCCGGGCGGCCGGGTCGCTCGCTGCGGCCGCCGCCGCCGCCGCCGCCGGGCCCGCCTCCCGCCGCCGGGGCCGAGTCCGGGGCCGGGGTGCCGCGGGCCGGCCGGGGGCGGAGGGCGGCCGGGCGGGGGCCGCGGAGTCAGCCCCGCCTCGGGCCGGGCGCGGCGGGCAGGCGGCAGGGGCCGCGGCGGGGCGGCGGGGCCCGGGGCCGGCGGGGGCGGCGGCGGCGGCGCGGGCGGGCGGCGGGCCGGCCGCGCTCGGGGCGCTGCGGCCTCGGCGTCCTCGGCGGCGGCGGGCGGCGGCGGGCTCCGGCGGCGGACGCGGCCCGGCGCTCGTCTCCGCTGGCTCTCAAAATGGCGGCGGCGTGAAATGTCACATCCGCATGGGGGGCGAGAGCGAGCCGAGAGCCGACAGCGGGCGGGAGCCGGAGGGCGGAGCGGCGCGGGAGGCGGAGCGGGAGGCGGAGCGGGCCCAGCCCGCCCGCCCGCGCCGCGCCCCCGCGCCGCGCCCCTCGGCGGGGCTGCCCCGGGCCCCCGCCCGCCCGCCCGGCCCGGACGGGGGCGGCGCCGGGGCCGCGGCCGGGCCTCCCCGCCCCCCGCGCCGGAACCCGCGCCGCGGGGGGCGCGCGTGCATCTCCCGCCGACGCAGGCCGGACCTCGGCGCCCGCGCGGCCCGCCGCGTCTCCCGCAGGCCCCCAGGCGCGGCCACCCGCTCGGCCCCTCGGCGCCCACCGAGGCGCTGTGGGGAGGACAAAGGAGGGAGCAGGCCGCCCCGCGGTCTCCGGGGAGGGCCGGAGAGGGCCCCGGCCGCCGTCCCCCAGACCCCGGCGTCCGCCACCCTTTGCCGGGTGGAACCAGGGAGGGAGCCCAGGGTGCCCACCACGGACCAGATCCCAGCCCTTTAGTCCACCTCTCCACACGGGGCCTCGCTCGATCGCCAAGGCTGGCCTCGAACTCGCGAATCCCGCTGCCTCAGACGCCCGCGTCCGGCCCGGCTCTGTCCCCCAATTCATGCCTCGCTGTCCCTCCCTCAAAGGAACCGCGGTGACTGGAACCCAAGTGCTCGGGAAACGGGGTTCAGGGGACGTGTGGTGCGAATGGGCTTCCGGGCCCAAGCCCTTCATGCACCTGGGCTTCCCTCCAGGCCAGGTGAGCCGCAGGGTGCGGAGGCTGCCTCCGTGGCCCTGCAGAGTGGGAGGTCAGGCGGGATCCAAGTTTGAGGCCAACCTCGGCCCTGGAGACCCTCAACGACTTAACAAGACCCTCCCTCAAAAAGAATGGGGCTGCAGCTCTGTGGTCAAATGGCCCTGGTTCCATCCCCAGTTTAAAAAATGATGATGATTAAAGCTATTTCGCCGGGAATTACCCTCTCCCCTGGATCACCCCATCTGAAAGGTGTCACACAAATGTGACACACATTATTATCACAGATGCACTCCCCAGCTTACAGGAGGACAGCAAGGAGGGTTCTGGGGAGCAAAGGGTCAGTTCCCCCAGCCCACCTCATCCTCTTGCCAGTTCAGAGGGGAATAGGAGGGTTAGAAAGGATGCCTTGGGGCTGCAGCTCAGAGGTAGAGCACTTGCCTAGCTGTGTGAGGCCCTGGGTTAGATCCTCATCACCACGTCTAAATTCATGAATAAAGGTCCATCAACAACTTAAAAAAATGAAATTAAAAAAAATATTTTAAAAAATGCCTTCCTTGCCTGCTGGCACATGAGGGTGATCCCAGTGGCGCGGGAGGCTGACACAGGTTCGTGAATTAGAAACCAACCTCAGCAACTAAGTGAGGTCCTCAGCAACTTAGGCCTGTCTCAAAAATTATATATATAAAAAGTGCTGGGGATGTGGTTCAGTGGTTAAGTGCCCCTGGGCTCAGTCCCCAGTACCCAAACAAACAAGACAGGGGTTAGGTAATTTCCATTGAACATTCCTTATCCAAAATGTTAGAGACCAGAATATTTTGGATTTTGGATTTCTTTTTGAATTTTGTATATATAAAGATATATCTTGTGGGTAGGTCTCAAATCTAACCCTGAAACTTCATATACATTTGTTCCATAAAAACCTGAAGGTGATTTTGTGTAATATTTAGTGCACCAGTTTTGACTGCAACCAGTCAGGTATGGAATTTCACGTGGGTACTCAAAAAGTTTGTCATTTTGGAGCATTTTAGACTTAGGATTTTCAATTAGAGATACTTAACCTGTACACCTGTGTAGAGTGAAACACTACTTGGTAATAAAAAAGAACGAGACACTACACTACTGAATGTGCTACATAACAATATAGATGGAACTTGGAATCATTATGCTCAAAGAAGATAGAAAAAAGACCCCATATTGTCCAATTCCAATTCTATGCAATGTCCATAACAGGCAGATCAATTCAGAGACAGAAAGTAGATTAGTGGCTGCCAGGGGTTAGGATATTGGTGTGTGGGAGTGCCTGTCGTTTCTCTTTGGTAGGTACAGGGCCTCTTTTTGGAGACACTACACTATTGGATTCTGGGGATGGGTGCACCGTTCTCTGAATATACCAAAAGCCATACAACTGTACATTTTAAATAGGTGAATTGTATGCTACATGAATCATTTCTCAATAAAACTATTCTTTTAGATAAAAGACATGTTCCATCTGGGTGTGGTGGGGAACACCTATAATCCAAGGGGTTTGGGAGGCTGAGGCAGGAGGATCACCAATTCAAGGCAAGCCTCAGCAACTTAGTGAGACCCTGTCTCAAAGAATTAAAAGGGCTAGGGATGGGACTCGGTCATTAAGTGCCCTGGGTTCAATTCCCAGAGTTCCAAGAGGGCCAGTACCTTTAACTGTGCCGCCCTCCTGTGATTAAGTCATAGTGCTTAGCAAAAGGGTCATACTTGACCCTTCAAGAGTAGATTGTCTCTGGCTTGTGGCAAGATGGGTGGGGCCACATGAAAGGACTTGAGAGTGGCCTCTTTGGGGGAAAAGCCAAGAGCCAGCAGGAGAACAGGGACCTCAGGACAACCCCACAAGGGCCTTCTTCCCCAGAGCTTCCAGTGGGAGCTCAGGCCTTGGCCGAGACCTGCTCCCACACTGAGAACCCAGCTGAGCCCACTTGGACGTGATCTAAGAACTCTGAGGTCATAAATGGGAGTTTTAAGTGGCTAAACTTGTGGTGATGGATTCTGCAGCAATAGCAACAATGCACACGAACAACATCTGTCTCCTATCCTGGGAGCACTTTAGGGAGAGAAACTGACTCCTTCGAAGCTCTGTTCTTAGCACCTGGTACAAAGTAGATGCTCACTGAGGACTTTCACCTGTTTGCCAAGACAGGAGCTGCGGGGGATGCTGTGGCGGGAGGCAGGTGCCTGCTGGCCTGGGAGGCCTCTCATAGGTCAGTGCTTCCCATGTCTCCCTGCCTGGCCATACCTACCCTGCAGATGGCAGGTGGTTGGTGGAAAGGTCATTCCCAGGCCACCATAGCTTCTAGAGAAGAGCACCAGCGCCCTTGGAGGCCTAGCAGAGAGGCCAAGACTCAATGACTCGAGGGGGGTCTGACAGCCTGTTCTTTTCTTCCCGGATGGAAGTAAGCCTGCATTAGATCTAAGGCCCATTTGTACACAGAATGGGTGTGTGTGTGTGTGTAAGAACTCTGCAGAAGTGAGTCGGCCAAAATGCCTGTTTCCTCTGAGGTTTGATGCCAAGAAGCCTCCACAGGGCTTGGAGAGCCTCAGCGGGGAGGATGGCTGAGGACACATTCCCGATCACTGCCAATTTAAAGATTCATAACCTCTACCCTGCTTCAGAAACCTAAGGACGAGATGGAAAACCGGGGCGACAGGAACCACAGGAGAGGCTGGCATGTCATTAGGTGGAGGCAGTGAGGTGCAGGGAGGGGCCACCCTATCATTACTCTGTGAGCAAAACATATTTTGCTGCTCCTGAGGCCCACGCCATGACTTGGCATAAACAGTGGGTCGGTTTTTGTTCTTGAGAACCAAAACATTTATGTACCTGGAGACTCTGTCAGTCAGGGTCTGTAATAGCAACTGTCAGAGGGGCAATGGGTTGAGCAGCCCATTTTTTTCTTTTTCCCAAGAAATGCCCATGTCTAAGTGACCCATCCCTAGAAGGAAGACCTCATCCCCCGGCTCAACGTTAGAGTTGAGTTCAGGAGATCAAGGACCTGGCCAAGGTCACTCAGCCGAAGACAGGGAGCTGGGAGAAGGGACTTTAAGATCCAGAGCCAGGTGATCTGGACCCCAGACAGGCTTCCCAGCACTTGAGCTTGAATAGCAACCTTCTTGAACAACGTTCTTATCAGGAAAATGGGAAGGACAGTTTGGAGGTAAATGGTAAAAACTTCCAGCACCTCAGTACTCAGAGGTGATGATGATGATGATGATGATTGGTACTAGGATTGAACTCAGAGGCACTCGACAATGAGCCGCTCAGAAGCCCCATTTTGTATTTTATTTAGAGACAGGGTCTCACTGAGTTGCTTAGTGCCTTGCTTTTGCTGAGGCTGGCTTTAAACTCAAGATCCTCCTGCCTCAGCCTCCTGAACTGCTGGAATTACAGTCACGCACCACTACAGCCAGCTCAGAGGCCCCCTGCCAGTTCTGGACGCCAGGATCTACCCTGCTTTCACTGTTTATGGGTTGAATGCCTACTATGTGTAGAGGACTGTACTGCTTCTAGGGTGAATACCCAAAATGGCCATGGGTGGTGAATTTGAATGCAACCCCATGACCCACCTTCTCCCAGCTGTGTTTCTGTGGAATTGCTGCTCCTGGTCAGGCAGGAGTGTGTGTGCAGAGGGTTGAGGTCATGTTATTTTTTAAAAAGGGCTCACAAAGATGCTTCAGTCACATGACCAGTTTGACTTAAATTTTCACAAAGTGACCAGGTGTCGTGGCACACACTGGTCATCTCAGCTGCTTGGGAGGCTGAGGCAGGAGGATCACTAGTTGTAGGCTAGACTCTGAAACTCTGCTTCATAATTAAATAAAGGCTAGGAATGTAGCTCTGAGGTCTAGCAGCCCTGGGTTCAATCCCCAGTTCCACAGGGGAAGAGAAAAACGCCCATCAATGAGAGGGGTGAGGTCAGGGGCAGCCCACAAAACCTCATCCCTCCTTTAAAAAATCACTTTAGGGGGCTGGGGATGTGGCTCAAGCGGTAGCGCGCTCGCCTGGCATGCGAGCGTCCCGGGTTCGATCCTCAGCACCACATACAAACAAAGATGTTGTGTCCGCCGAGAACTAAAAAAAAATAAATATTAAAAAAAAATTCTCTCTCTCTCTCTCTCTCTCTCTCTCTCTCTCTCTCTCTCTCCTCTCTCACTCTCTCTTTAAAAAAAAATCACTTTAGGGTAAGAACATGGAAGAAGGGAACATTCTCAGTTATGTGAATTTGGAAAAACTCTTAAGTGTTCAGATAAATAACACTCTGAGCCAAGGACTCGATGCTAATTTAATTCTTAGGACAACTCGAGGCCACAGGGGCTAAGATTCCATTTTAAGAATGAAACAGTGAGGCACAATCGTAGGGTTAAGTAGCTGGCTCAAGGTCAGACTCCCCGTAAGAGGAGCCCCAATTTGAGCCCAAGCAGCCTGTCTCCACACACAGCCCCCTTTCAGGCCCTCCACAACTGGAAACATGGACTGGGAACCCCATAAGTTTAGAACCGGGCTTTCAGGCACTGGGGATGTGGCTCAGTGATAAAGCAGGGCCCAGCAGGCACCACACCCTGGGTTCTGTGCCCAGCATTGCAGGAAGGGGGGGAAAAAAACATGTTCACAGTTTCTTCCTCCACGTTAACGGAAGACAGACCCAGGCCACTTTGTCTGTGCATGTTTTTGGTAATGGGGATTGAGCCCAGGGGTGCTTTACCGCTGAGCTACATCCCCAGTTCTCTGTTTTATTTTTAAAACGTCTCACTAAATTGCCCAGGCCGGCCTTGAACTTGAAATCCTCCTGCTTTGACCTCCTAAATCGCTGTTACCACAGGCCTGGCTGGCAGGGCCCACGGGACAAACCCAGGGCCTCGTGCAGACTAGACAAGGCTCTGCCCTGAGCGACACCCCAGCCCTACCACTGAACTGTTATGTGGCCGATGCCACCCTAAAGATTGTCATGTCGCAGACTCTCTTCCCAGTTTTCTCAGCACAAATTGTAAAGCAATCAAGTAGCTGCCCAGAGAGCCAGGCGACAGGCTGTAGGCTGCTATGTCTACCCCGCTGTCAACGGAGAACTTTCTTGGGGCAGGCACCGTTCCAAGGGCTTTCTATGAATTCGCTCCTTTAATCCTCTCAACAAGACCAAGCGCCTGCAGCACCCCGTCCATAGCCATCGCTAGGGCCACCCCACCTGACGGCTAAATGTCACCCATGGTCAATTTTGTCGTATTTTCCTATTGAAATAAAGAGCAAGGTAAGGACTTGAACCAGGGTTGGGACCTCTCTGCAGCCTCTGCCCTTGGTCACTATTTCATGCTTCCCATTTCCGCAGAAAGCTTAAGTCTCCTTATCCCTGTGTTACAGAACAGGAAACTGAGGCAGGGCTAGGAAACGGGGTTCCAACCTGGCTCTGCCCATCAGGTCAGTGAGGTGACCCCGCCTGCCTCCACCCACACACGGCAGTCCCCAGCCCTCCCCACCATACACACCACGGGCTGGATAATTCTGTCGTGCCCTGTAGGGTGCCACCCTGTGTGCCAGCAGTACCCAGGGCTGTGAGAACCCAAACTGTCTCCCAGATGACCACCGTGCACTCAGTGACTCAACTTCCTTTTATGTCGCTGAGGCCGAGTCAACCGCTGACCCGAAAAGCAAAGTTCTTTCAAAAATTTGAGAGTGAGGGTTGAGACTACCCATGTGGTCCCCACAAGCTCAGGGCTGGGCGTGCCCTCAGTGGAAGAGGGCTCCATCCCCAGCCCCGCACACCCGCACACAGCGGGAACCCATCATGCCCAGGCCAAGCAGCCAGTCACCGAAAACACACAACAGATCCCACTCACAGGAAACACCCAGTCTAGGTGGACCCACAGGGACGGGTGAGTGGTTGGTGGCAATTGTCTGGGACAACAGGGTAGCTGCTAATGCACGGGGTTTAAGAGGTTGAGGGAGGAAGGAAATGTCCTAAAATTGACCGAAGTGATGGTTGGTGCAACCAACGGCCACGGAACTGCACACGTAACACGGGTGGATGGTGTGCTAGGGAATTTTTTAAGTTTGAACTCTCCACCAGAGCTCTTTGTCACTGTTATTTTGGTTTGGGTTTTGGTACTGGGGATTGAAGCCAGGGGCGCATGGCCACTGAGCCGCATCCTCAGTCCTTTGTTCTGTAACTCAGACATTTTCTCCCTAAATTGCTGCGGCTGGTCTCTATTTTGCAATCCCCCTGCCTCAGCCTCCTGAGTCACTGGGATCATGGCTACCCCAGCGACTGCACCTGGCCCCTTTTAACAGGGAGCCACTGCAGGCTGAATTCTCCCAAGCAGGCCTGTTACTATTTCAAAACTCACGTTCCCTAAGGGAACCCTCGGCCCGACTCTCACACAGCCGGGGTCTTCCTGGGCCACTCGGGGGCCAATGCTTTTCTTACATGTTCAGTGGCTAATCATTCAAGAAGCAGCCGTGACAATGGAGGGCAGGTGTCTGCCAGCTACCACATCAGGCGGGTGGCCCTAGTGATGGCTAGGGACAGGGTGCTGTGGGCTCTGGGTCCCACCCACCTTCAGTTACAGGATCTCGGACCAACTCCCCTGGGGAATGTCAGGAATTCATTCATTCTCTTCAGGGGGAAAAAGTCAGACTTTACCCATATCTTTATTGCATATTGTATTGATGCCAATTTTCATTGAAAAGGACAACCCTCGTCTGGGGGACTCCAAAGCCGGGCTCCTGTCCTGGCCTCCTGCATCTGCACCTCCCCCAGCCCTCCTGGGCCCCTCTTACCTCCTCAGCTTGAATGGCATTGAGGGGACCCCCTGGGCTGGGAAAACATCAAACAACTACTCAAAAGGACATGCTAAGGCTTTCACAAGCATTTGCAGGTGGACAAGGAGCAGAGCTCAGCGGGAAAATACTTGGCTAGCACATGGGAGGCCCTGGGTTCCATCCCTGGCCCTGGGGGAAAAAAAAAAAAAAAAAAAAATATATATATATATATATATATATATATATATATATATGTGTGTGTATCATGCCTCCCTGACCACCTCACCCAGGAATAATGAAACTCACATGAGAAGGATCAGAGACCGGCAAACGGCAGTTGGGAGGCCAAATTTGACTGGCCTATTTCCTGTTTCATACAGCCTCCTAGCGAAGAATAGTGTTTTTGTTTTTTGTTTTTTTTTTTTTACTTTTAAAATGGAATTTTAATTTTGAGTGGGTTATACCTTCACACAGTATAAATTCAAATTATCAAACAATTTATAATGAAAAGAAGTTACTTTTTAAATCTATTTTTAACTGATACACAAGCATAAAAACTGTACATACTATCACAAGTCTGTGATCCCAGCATCTCGGGAGGCTGAGGCAGGAGGACTGCAAGTCTGAGGCCAGCCTGGGCAACTCAGTGAGACACTGTCTCAAATTTTTAAAAAGTGGAGCCGGAGACATAGCTCAGTGGTAGAACAACCCTGGATGTGATCCCTAGTACTGCCCCCCAAAATGTGCGTATTAAACTAAAATGTGTTAGAGAGGTAATGTGACGTCTTGGTTTTCATGTTTGTTCTCATCATAGAAATGGAGCTGGAGACGGAACCCAGAGCCTCAGGGACGCTAGACAAGTACCCTCCTATGAACTATCTCCCCAAAGCTAGTTTTTTCGTTTCTCAATGGTTTGGGGGAAAAAGGCAAAAGAACACAATTTCATAGCACATGAAAATCACACAAAATGATGCCAGGCGGGTGGTGCAGGCCTCTGATCCCAGTGCCTGCCAGAGGCTGGAACAAGAGCATTGCAAGTCTGAGGCCAGCCGCAGCAACTTAGTGAGACCCTAAGCAATTAGATCCTTTCTCAATATAAAAAGTGGAAAGGGCTGGGGATATGGCTCAGTGGTTAAGCACCCCTGGGTTCAATCCCTGACATCAAAAAAAAAAGGAAAAGAAAATTATTCAAAATGACATTTCAGCGTCCATTCATAAGTTTGTTGGAGGATCACCACTCCCTTTCACTGACTTGTCTGGCTGTAGAGTACCAGTCAAGTGATTGCCATAGACTGGAGAGTCACCCAAATCCAAAATATTTACTATCCGAGTCTTTCTAGAAAAGGTATACGGGCCCCTGGTATAAACAATAAAATAGTACATTCTGTGTAAATATCAGCTACTATCTCTTTCCCCTTTTTAAGGGCCTTCCTAATATACAATTCCTAATATGCAGCTCCCATATTTTTGAACTAGTGGATATTGATTTGTGAGAATGCCTTTACTTTGGAGATTTTTTAAAGTTAGGGCTGGGGTGAGGTAGGTCACCATGCTTGAGGCCCTGGATTCAATTCCTAGCACAAAAAGAAAGGGGTGAAAAAATTCCCCTCATGATGGAGCAGAGCTCCTCTCCTTTTGCTCCTGGAGGTGGGATGGGACCCAGGGCCTTGGCAGGCCAGGCAAGGGCTCTGCCCCTGGGCCACATTCCCGCCTTTACCTCCCTGCAACTGCCGTGGGAGCTGATTAGGGGTTGGTTTTGCAGAACTGGAGATTGCACTCCAGTCTTTGAAATGCTAGGCGAGGGCTCTGCCTCTGAGCTACACCTCTAGCAACCTTGGAGAGTTTTAAACCGGGAGTGATCGGATCAGATTTATACATTTAAAAATCTCTTGGCTAGGTGGAGGTTTGGCCTTAGAGGCAAGAAGATCAATTAACAGCCTTTGGCAACTATGAAAGATAACAGAGGCATGAAGGCAAGGGAAGGAAGAGTAACCTGACTACCTAGGACTCTCTCCCCCCATGGCCAAGACACCCTTTCCTGGTAATTCCTTCCAAGTTTTTTTTTTCTTTGCTGTTCTGGAAAACTCAGACAGGCTTTACCACTGAGCTGCACCCCAAGCCCTTTTTATTTTTCGTATTGAGGCAGTGTCTCCTAAGTTGCTTAAAGCCTTGCTAAATTGCTGAGGCCAGCCTGGAATTTGTGATCCTCCTGACTCAGTGGCGGGAGTTGCAGGGATTATAGGCATGCACCACCTCACCCAGCTCGGACCTGTTTTTCACCACAATGCTGGGACCCAAAGTAGCCACTCTAGCCTAGCAATATGCAACCGGAATGATAATGTGAAAATTATATAATCTGTAACTTAATTTTTTTGTGTGTGTGTGGTCATTGTAAAATGTGAAAGGACAGTTGCAAAAGTGACTGTGCAGATCCACGCCTCAGGATCCTGCCAAGAGAATGGAAGTACGCCTGCCCAGAAACTTGTCCATGAGATCTCACGGAGGCGGCAGTGTGTATGGCAGCCCGGGAGGGGAAGCAGCCCAAAGTCCATCAACGGATGAGTGGTAAAGAAAATGTGGCCTGTCCAATACTAGAACACTGTTCAAGCCATTAAAAGGAATGAAGTACTGAATTATGCTAATAAGCTAGAAACAAAGATCAGATTTCCTTTGTAGGAAATGCACAGAATAGGAAAATACACACACACAGCTCAGACTAAGGGTGGCCAGGGTGGGGAAAAGGGAAATAACAGCTCTTGGGTACAAGGCTCCTTTGGGGGTGATGAAAATGTTCTAGAAGGGCTGGTGGTGTGGCTCAGTGGTAAAGCGCTTGCTTAGCTCGCACAGCTGGGGACCTGGGTGCCCACCTGCCGTCCCAGTGACCCAGGAGGCTGAGACAGAAAGATTACAGGTTCCAGGCCAGCCTGGGCAACCTAGCCAGACCCTGTGTCAAAGAATACAGAGGGCTGGGGACATAGCTCCGTGCTAAAGCGCCCCTGGGTTCAATCCCCAGTACCAAACAAACAAACAAAAACATCACTTTATCATATATTGGACATTAACATGTTCCTATTGCCACAGCCTTGGAGGGGGACTGTGAGGATTAACCGAGGGCCAGGAGTTTAGCACCGGGGGAGGGTCCTGGATATGGCACTAGATACAATGTAGCCGTTTCAGTGGTGGGCGCCTCTGCAGCCCAGTCTTGCTGGCTGGCCAAGGTATCCCAGGGCTCCAGGTTCGGGAAATGAACAGGACTGTGGGACTAGCCAAGCAAAGCCACCGTGGGCCCCAGAAACCGGGCCTGGTACGTGACCTGGTCTGCAGGGACCGAGAGGAGGGCCTCAGGGTCCCCAAGCACTGCAGGGCTGCAGACCGACCGCAAGCCCACATCCCCCTCTGCCCAAGCAACTCCTGAACAAGCCCCCTGCCCGTTTTCTCTCCTTGCCCAGGCTCACACGCATCCTTGTGGTCCTTCTGTCCTTTCCATTTGCCACTCTGCCCCGTCGGGCAACATCTCCCGTGGCCCACCCCAGGGTGTGTCTCCTCTAAGCCATCCCTCCACGCAGCACCCAGTGCCACCCTGATCCTCTGAGGGCCTGGCTGGACCACACCTCCCGGTAGGCCTTTCCGCCCACCTCTGACCTCAGGGCCCTTCCCAAGGGGCCCTGGGCCTCTTCCATTAACCTCAGTGACTCCAGCATTGATTGGGTCACCTTGCCAATCTCCCTTGCTGTCCCTTATATTTATTTCTCCTTCACTGGTTTGGTTGCATTTGGAAGCTATTTGCATAGAAGTCTGATTAAAGCATTGATGAGTTTACATGTTGTGTCTGCTGTACTTCTAAATCAGAGTCTTGTTGTTTTTTTTAAATAAAAAGATCAATGATCCAAAGTACAAATGGGGGATTTGGGAACAGAGGTAGGAAGGTCTCTGCTGCCTCCAGTTAATTCCTTCCGTCTTAAACACCTCCCACAAAAGGTTCCCAAAGCCATCAGGGAGTCATCTACACCTCAGTCCCATAAATCTGAGTTTCTCTGTGCATTCACTCCCTACCCCAGCACCCAACACCAAAAATGAGTTCAACATTTTAAAAGTTGATTTCAGCAGGGTGTGATGGCTCACGCCTATAATCCCAGCAACTCTAGAGGCTGTGGCAGAAGGATTGCAAGTTCAAGACCAGCCTCAGCAGATTAGCAAGGCCCTAAGGATTTAGGGAGAGTCCATCTCAAAATAAAAATCTTTTTAAAAATCTGGGGAGGGGCTGGGGATGTGGCTCAAGAGGTAGCACGCTCGCCTTGCTACCTCGTGCGGCCCGGGTTCGATCCTCAGCACCACATACAAACAAAGATGTTGTATCCGCCAATAACTAATAAATAAATAAATATTAAAAAAAAAAATCTGGGGATACGGCTCAGTGGTTAAGTGACCCTGAGTTCAATCCTTGGTACCAAAAAAGTGGATTCCAAAGAAAGTCTGTCCTCACATTATTGGAATGTAGCCTCCACGTCTAGGAATTGCCCCAAACTTTGAATTCACAAGGATCCATGTTGCCTAGAGGAAGAAACGGATTGGCTGGTAGGTTTCTGGGTGGCGCCAGGAAGTCTTGTGAACCTTGGTGACCTGAACTGTCACCAGTGACTTCAGCACCTTGGGAATCAAATGAAATCCTAGGAGGGAAACTGTGGAAATTTTCACGGAGCCAAAACAAATGCCCAGTATTTTACAGTTACCTGAGGTCATTTCAGTGGGTGTGATGCCAGGCTACTGCCCCGACCTTGGAAAAGACTCGGGATACCGCGATCACCAAGGGCACGTCAGGGATGGTTAGCTCCTCCTGGCCCCTGGCTTTGGCGGTGTCAAAGCTGAGAGGTCCCTTAACTATTCTTGTGAGAGCAGGTCAAGGTCCCCCCTTCTTTGCTCCCCACCCACCTCTAAGAGCCCCTATCCCCACATCCTAGTGAGTTGCTGGGAATTCCGTTTTCATCCATCCAATCTACTTCCAAGAATCACTGTGGAAGGCAAGAAAATGAGACCGATCCGACCGCCAAAGAAAGATGCAGCCAAAGGCTTCTGAGCAGAAGACGCACTTCCAACCTTAAACCCTCCAGAAGAGAGAGGCCACCCGGCCCAGCCGTCCTGAGGTGGCCAACCGTGACCGCCGCGTCCCTTAGGAACCAGGGATAAAGTAGGAAGACAGGATTTTTATAAACCTATGCTAAGCCGGCTGTGGAGGCTGAGGCAGGAGGGTTTCTGGAGCCCAGGAGTTCAAGGCCAGCCCCGGCAACAGAGCAAAACCCTGGGTCAAACAAATAAAACACTCTACCTTGTTTTTTGTCGTTGTTCATCCAGGAGTAGTTGGCCAGGAGACACAAAGTTTGGAAGCTGGTGCTGGGGACATGCGGGGGGAGCTCCTTCAGGCACCTGGGGAGAGGCCGAGAATTTCGTCTTCGGCTGGGTTTGGCGCTCTGCGCTAGCATGGTTCTCCCAGCTGTCCGCAGGGAGCGCCGAGAAGGCGAGGAGAACCGCATGAGTGTGAGTTCCCTGGGGTCTCGGAGACCCTCCTGAGACATCCAGGCAGTGCTAGCAAAGAAAGGAGGGCAATCAGGTCCCACCTCCCCATCCCACAGCCCTTATAGCCAGGCCCCCACCCCCACCCCCACCCTGCTCCCCTCCCACCGGCTTCAAGGCTGGGTCTCCAGTCTGGTATTTGTTTGCATAACTTCTCGGTTTACTTAAGGTGTGGTCCTGGAACAATAGGGAGGACTTGGATGAAGTCCTTCCCAACCTCCACCGTTTTCAAAGTTGAGGGCAAGAACCCTTTCTGTCAAGATGCTCGCTCTCCAAATATTGGCTCTGACACTATTTGATGATTAAATGAGCAAATAAATAGACCCACAGTCCATGCATAAAAAAAAAAAAAATGCACACATTTCGCCCTGGTTGGATTTCTGCCCTTTAGATGCTGTGAATTTCACCTTATGGATTCTTTTTTAAAATTATTTGTCCTTTTTTTTTTTAGAGAATTTTTTAATACTTATTTTTTAGTTTTCAGTGGACACCACATCTTTATTTTATTTGTATGTGGTGCTGAGGATGGAACCCAGTGCCCTGCGCATGCCAGCCGAGCGCACCACCGCTTGAGCCACATCCCCAGCCCTCTTTTTTTTTTTAATTTTCTGTAGTTGTAGATGAACAGCATGCCTTTATTTTATTTATTTGTATGTGGTGCTGAGGATGGAACCCAGTGCCTCACCCATGTGAGGCAAGTGCTCTGCCACTGAGCTACATCCCAGCCCTATGTGTCCTTTTTAGATATACATGACAGTGGAGTGTATATCAGTGGAGTGTATATCATGACAGTGGAGTGTACATATTGCATGGAGTATAACTTCCCATTTTTTTTTTTTTGTACTGGAGATTGGACTCAGGGGCACTCGACCACTGAGCCCCACCCCCAGCCCTATTTTGCATCTTATTTAAAGACAGGGTCTCACTGCTTAGTGCATTGCTTTTGCTGAGTCTGGCTTTGAACTCGAGATCCTCCTGCCTCAGCCTCCAGAGCTGCTGGGATGACAGGCGACCTCGCATTCTGTGGTTGCGCCTGATGTGGAGTGTCACTGGTCGTGCATGAGAACAAAGGATGGGGCTGGGGATGTGGCTCAAGCGGTAGCGCGCTTGCCTGGCATGCGTGCAGCCCAGGTTGGATCCTCAGCACCACATACCAACAAAGATGCTGTGTCCGCCGAGAAATGGAAAATAGATATTAAAAAATTCTCTCTCTCTCTCTCTCTCACTCTCTCTCTTAAAAAAAAAAAAAGAGAGAACAAAGGATGTCTGATTCATCCTACTATCTTTCTGCTCCCTTCCCTTCATTTCCCCTTTGTCTAATCCACCTGACTTCTATTCTTCCCTCCCCCACCTCATGTGCTATTCTCCTTCAGGTTTCTCCCACAGCAGTGGTAGAGCACTCGCCTAGCATGCCTGAGACCCGTGGTTCAATCCCCAGCATCACAAAAAGAAAACAAAAATAAAATAATTTTTTAAAATGGCACTTTCCTACATGTAAATTTTGTTGTTCAAGGTTGTTTTAAATAAGGTGTCTATAAAGTCACAAGGAACACTGCGCTAGCAAAGACCTAACCGCTGCTCCTAGTGAGAACACAAGGTTAGGTTCCTTCATATCCTCTGGTTTTCATATAAGCAACACAACCCTGTTTTATGTGTGTTCCTGTTTAAAGAGACCTTGTTTAATTATGTAATTGATGCACTAATATTAAACTCAGGGCCAACAGCAGGAGAACTAAAGCTTGTCTGACACCTGCATTTTCTTCTTTAGGCACATGGCAGCCTCTTTGTGCTTAGAATTACTAGACAGCACTTGAGCATGACACTAGGGGGACGTTTTAAATAGTGAAATCACCAATGAAAAGCGCACACACACACACACAAAAAAAAAAAAAAAAAAAAAAAAACAAAGCACTACATAGATCTGAAAGGGATACTTGTTTACAGAATGAGAAATTTTAACTTTTTGCACGTGTCCATCGCCTGGTTTGACCTCAGCTGGAATGGTATTTGTATCTGATACCTGGCATTCCCCACTACTCTCAATTTGTTCACAAATAATGTCAAAAGTGACACAAGTATTGACTTAGGGATTACGAATAAATTTTGGTAAATAGGCAAATTCACAAATAAATTCACAAATTCACAAATAAAGAACACTCAGTTGATGCAGATTGACTACTCTAATACTCAATGAAAAAAAGACTTAAGAAAGCAGAAAGTCAACTGGACCGAGATGGTGCATACCTGCAATCCCAGCCGTGTGGGAGGCTGAGGCAGGAGGGTCTAGAGTCCAAAACCAGCCTCAGCAACTTAGTGAGGTCCTAAGCAACTTAGTGAGACTCTGCCTCTAAATATAAAAAAGGGCTGGGGATGTGGCTCCGTGGTTAAGCACCCCTGGGTTCACTCCCCAGTACCAAAAAAGAAAAAAAACTACCATACAACACATTTTTAGGAATAAACCGGTCGGGTTGCCATCTCTCTCTCTCTCTCACTATCATTTTCCCCCTCTGCTGCGTGTGTGTCTCCAGTCCCTCCTGTAGGTTAAGACACTGCTGCATAAAACAAATGACAACTGAGCTGTGCCCCAGCTGTGCAGGCCCTGAGTTTGAGCCACAGCACTGTGGAAAAATACAGTTGTCTCTTGGGGACAAGTGCGCTGTTCAAGTGTCAGCAGACGTTTCCCTTCCTCCCTCTCTCTCCTCTGTTTCATTTTCTATGGTACTGGGGATTGAACCCAAGCGTGCTCTACCACTGAGCTACACCCCCCAGCTTTTTTTTTTTTTTTTTAAACCTTTTTCGTATTTGTTCTAATTAATTTTATTCTTTATTTTGAGACAGGGTCTTGTCAGATTGCTGAGGCTGCCGTCAAACTTGTGATCCTCCGGAGTGGCTGGGATTACAGGTGTGCATCACCACACCCCACCAGATATCTTCTTAAATGGGAAAAACGTGGGCACAGGGTGCAAAGTAAAAATTCCAATGGCACAGGAAGAAAAGGACCCCGTTCCTCAAGTCCCCAGGCAGCCCAGAGTGGTGTGAAGCAGGCAGGCTGGTGGTGGGACCCTCTGATACCCCGATACAGAATGGGTCCTGGGCAAGCTGCTTAACACCTTCTTTCATTGGGGGGGGGGGTACCAGGGATGGACCTCAGGGGCACTCGACCACTGAGCCACATCCCCAGCCTTTTTTTTGTATTTTATGAGAGACAAGTTGCTTAATGCCTTGCCATTGCTGAGGCTGGCTTTGAACTCAGGATCCTACTGCCTCAGCCTCCTGATCAAATGGGAGTACAGGTGTGGGCCACCGCGCCCGGTTTCACACCTTCTTTTGACGTACAGGAGCTTAAACCCAAGGCCTCTCCCAAGACAATCTTGAGCGCTGCCACTAAGCCAAACCAGGAGGCCCCAAGCAGTAAATTTGAAGACTTTTCAAAATTTACATAGGTTTTTTTTTTTTTTTTAATTTTGTATTTTTAGTTGTCAATGGACCTTCATTTTACTTATCTCTATGCAATGCAGAGATTTGAACCCAGGGCCTCACACGTGCCAGGCAAGTGCTCTACCACTGAGACCAACTCCAGCCCCATAGGGTGCACTCTGGCTCCCACCTCTGACAATTTTTTTTTGTTGCTGTTGTTACCAGGGATTGAACCCAGGGGCGCTTAACCACTGAGACATGTCCCCAACCGTTTTTCTATTTTATTCAGAGACAAGGTCTCACTGAATGGCTCAGGGCCTTGCTAATTTGCTGAGGCTGACTTGGATCCTCCTGCCTCAGCCTCCCGAGCTGCCTGGGGACCACAGGCGTGCACCACCCACCGCGCCCAGCTTTCTAATAACCTTAACAGCGCTGCTGGAGCAGACTGTGAAGGCGCCTTTCACCACGGGGATCCCTCTTGCAAGGCTCCTGAGGCTCTCCTGCTAAGACAGCCTGAGCCTCAGTGACTCTGTTCTTGGAGTGTGGGGCTGCTCCACCAGGGAGTTCTCAGGATACGCGGAAGACCTGAGCCAGGCGATGTTTTGGGTTCCCACACGCCCCGCCCGAGGGACACCAAGAGTGTGTGAGGCTGGGGGCCTGTGCCAGACCACAGCACCCTTTTGCCCGATTTCTGGGCCACCCGGCCGTCTCTGGGGCCTGTCTTCCCTCTCCTGTTGCAGGGACACCTGTGTTTCTGTCCTCCCTGCCGCTCATTACATGGGGCTGCTGGGGGTCCCAGGAAGCTGGGCCCAGGGAACCCCTCAGGAGGGACCAGCTCTCCTCCATGAAGCTTGGCGTGGGCACAGGGGAGCGCTGTGTCTTTTTAAAACATACTTCTAGCCCAGCACAGTGGTGCACACCTGTAATGCCAGCAACCTGGGAGGCTGGGGCAGGAGGACTGCAAGTTTGAGGCCAGCCTGGACAACTCGATGTTGCTTAGGGGTAGAGCGCCCTGGATTCAACCTCCTGTGGCACAAACATAAACAAACAAGTAAAACCAAAATCCACTTCTCAGCTGGGAGTGCACAAGGGTCGGTCATCTCCGCATGTGGGAGGATCACTTGAGCCTGGAAGTTCTAGGACTAGCTTGGGCCATAAAGTGAGGTCCTGTTTCAAAAAAACCCCCCAAACCCCCAAAGGGGCCGCATAGGCCTGAAATCCCAGTGATTTGGGAGGTTCAGGCAGGAGGAGATTTGGGAGGTTCAGGCAGGAGGAGGCTAAGTTCAAGGTCAGCCTGCCCAACTTAGTGAGACTCTATCTCAAAATAAAGAAAATAAAAATTAAAAATAAAGGCTTGGGTGGTAGCTCAGTGGTAGAGCGCTCGCCTAGCACATGCGAGACCCTGGATTCGATCCTCAGCACCCCATAAAAATAAATAAATGAAATGAAAGATATTGTGTCCATCTATGACCAAAAGAAAAAAAAAATTAACTTAAAAGTTAAAAAAATAAAAAGGGCTGGGGATGTAGCTCAGTGGTAAGCGCCCCTAGGTTCAATCCCTGGTACAGTACAAGCCAACCAGCCGTACTTGCAAACAGGACAAGAGTTTGTTACCAAGCATACATTTACCACACAATCAGCCATTTTACCCCAAAATGTGACAACACAGAGCCAGCCGCACAGACTTGCCTGCGGATGTCTACGGCAGCATTGGACAACAGCCCTACAGGGAGAGCAACTGAATGTCCATCAGCATGTGAGTGTGTATGTGGAGTGTGGCCCTTCCGTGCTGTGGAATATTATTCAGCTGTAAAGAGGAACAAAATGCTATGACATGCTACAGCATCAAGAACCTCGAGTGTATCACAGTCAGGGAAAGAAGCCAGAGGCCAAAGGCCCCAAATCCTGCAGCTCCATCTCTACCAAGCAGCCACAGGAGGCAAATCCACGGAGACAGAAAGTGGATTAATGGTTGCCCGGGGCTGGGGAGAAACAGGATCAGCTGTAAATAGACACAGGATCATCGCAGAGTGATGGCAAGGCTCTAAAATTAGATGCCAAGGGCAGTTGGACAGACTTACCAAAACCACCCAGTTCTGCACTTATTGTGGGTTAATTTGTGATATATAAATTATATCTTAGTAAAGATTAAAAAAAAAATAAAACTCTTCAAATATTGATCTGCAAAAATCTTCAGAGGAAACCGTGAGTGAAACGCGTAGCAGCCTGAGCAATCGCAGCTGAAGAGGAGGTTTGCCAGGGCTGGGGTCGTGGCTGGTGGTGGAGGACAAGCCTGGACTTGTGAGGCCCTGGGTCCTGCCCTCAACACCAAACAAAAATAAACACACAAAGCAAAGGGATTGTGTCCTTCTACAACTAAAGAAAAAAAACAGTGATTCAGGAGCCCCAAACACGGCGGTTCCCCATAAAACCTGCCAGGTCCTCTGCCGGCAGGCTCACCTCCAGATCTTGTTCCGGAAACATCCTTTGCCTCCAACCTCCCTTGATGAGACACCCTGGTCATTTTCAGGGTCTTGACTTCTGCGCGCTCTCTCTCTCTCTCTGTGCTGAGGATTGAACCCAGGACCTCACACATGCCAGGCAAACTGTGAGCTACGTCCCCACCCGTTTTTAAAAACTGATCTTGAAGGGCTGGGGCTGTAGCTCCCTGGCAGAGCGCTTGCCTAGCCTGTGTGAGACACTCCTTCAATCCTCAGCACCACAGAAACATAATAAAATAAAGGTATTCTGTCCATCTACGACTACAAAAAAAAAAAAAAAGAAAAAAGAAACTTATTTTGAAGCCAGGGGGGTGGGGGTGGTGCTCATCTGTCATCCCAGGGGCTGGCTAGGGGGGCAGAGGAAGGAGGCTCTGGAGTTCCAAGCCAGCCTCAGCAACAGCGAGGCCCTAAGTCACTCAGCGAGACCCTGACTCTAAATAGAATATAAAAAGAAAAGGGGCTGGGGATGTGGCTTAGTGACCCAGCACCCCTGGATTCAATCTCCAGTATCAAAACCAAATAAAACTCATCTTGAGGCAGGGTCTGTCTGAGTGGCTGAGGCTGACCTTGAACGTGGCCATCCTCCCAAGTCACTGGTATTACCGGCGGGTGCCCCAGGGCCTGGTTCAAGGTCGGTCCACTCTGAAGTCTTCCCCAGTGACCTCCATCACGGCCCACACGGGGCCTCCACTTCCCATCTGTCGCTCTGTTCTGAATGCATCCGAGGAGAACGAGTTCTCAGACGTGCAGGACGTCACAGCGATACAGAACTGCACACTCAACAGCTGGTTAATAGTACGGATCTCACGTTGAGTGTCATTTTTTTTTTTTCTTTTTCTTTTTTGGTACCAGAGATTGAACCCGGGGGTGCTCTATAACTGAGCCACATCCCCAGCCCTTTTCTTAAATTTTATTTTTAAAATTTTGAGACAGGGTTTTTCTAAGTTGCTGAGGCTGGTCTTGAACTTGCTATCCTCCTGCCTCAGCCTCTGGAGTTGCTGGGATTACAGGTGTGCACCACCGTACTCAGCATGTGAAGTGTTCTTACAACAGAAACAAAACAAGGGGATGTGGCTCAAGCGGTAGCGCGCTGGCCTGGCATGCCTGCGGCCTGGGTTGGATCCTCAGCACCACATACCAACAAAGATGTTGTGTCTGCCGAGAACTTAAATAAATAAATAAATAAATATAAGAAACAAAACAAGACAAACAAGGGGATCATGAATCTTTTGGGAAGTGATAGGTTTATGACCTCAATGCAGGTTGGCGGGCAGTCCTAGGGACTGAACCCAGAGGCTCTCTAAAGCTGAACCACATCCTATTTATTTATTTATTTATTTATTTTGGAGACAGGGTCTTGCTAAATGGCTTAGGGCCTTGCGAAATTGCTGAGGCTGGCCTCAAACTTGCAGTCCTCCTGCCTCAGCCTCCTGGGTCACCAGGATTACAGGCCACCACCACCTTGCTTGGCTCATGCCACTTTCCGCTTTCTATCTCAGGCTCTAAAAAAGTCCAAGACATGAGCTCAAAAGCTGTGCACAGGATCAAGGAAGGAGGGAGGGAGGGGTGGGAAGAGGAGAACCGGATTCCTGTGAAATCATCTCACTCATTCACTCCCTCCACCAACACTTGCTGGGACCTAGAGTGAGCCTGGCCTTGCACTAGGCACAGGGGACACACAGTGAACAAAACAAGTCCAGTGACCACCTCTGCAGCCCTGAGAGCTTCCACTGGTGATGCGACTTCAGAGGTCTCCTCCCAGTCCAGGACTCTCCCTCTCCCTCAGCATGTCATTCCGTCATTTCGACTGCAGGTGCCCCAGCAGGAGGTCCATGGAGGAACCCCTCACTTGCGGGTGGAAGAGACAGACGGTGAACGTGCCCTTCCGTAAGTGGCAGGAAGAAAAGCCAGGCGGGCCGAGGGAGGGAGAGGCACACGGGGCTCTTCCAGTGACGGGTCTGGGCTTCTGTGACACCCACCCAGCCACCACCACACGAGAGGCGGGGGGATGCTGAACCACGGAGGTGCCGAACTCGCAATCCCAGAGCTGGACGGGCAGTGGGGTGAAACAGGACGCCAAACGTGAGCTGTCAGAGTCACCACGGGCTGGCCGGCAGGGAGCCCGTGTCCCCAGGAAGGTGCCCTTGGATTGTGACGTGGCATCACAAACTGGGGACTGAGTCACAACACCTCCATCCGGAATGTCCAGGGTGATGAGGGTGACAGTCTGCTCAGACGTTGAAGGTCCATCCTCCGTCCTCCCCTGCAGTCCCAGGGGGCAAGGAGAGCCTGTCACCCTCTCCCTGGGGACTGCCACACAGCAGGGCTCACAGACAGGGCCGCGGGCAGGGAGCACTCGCGGGGTGTGGGCCAGAGGCGCTCTCATCTTAGAAGCCACACGGGATCCAGACGGGACCCAGGGGCCCTCAGGAGGGGCAGATGCAGCCTGCTCCCCTCCTCCCTCCAGGGGCCCAGGGTGCATCCAGAGGAGCTGGGAGAGCCTGTGTGGAGAGGGTGAATGAGTGTGTGACTGTGCGCGCGACCCAGGGGACATCTCCGCAGGACTCTGGGCAGACGCTCTGCTCTTGGCATCTTCACCATCAGCTGGTCCTCCCTCTGGGGACTTTTCCCTCTTCCCTCTTCTTTTAGGACTTGTAGAGTGCAAAGGTTAAACATTTTAAAAACATGATCACAAGTGACAACAGTCGGGCGCGGTGGTGACATCCATCATCTTAGCGGCTCCAGAGGCTGAGGCAGGAGGATGGCACTTTGGTGGCCAGTCGCAGGAACTTAGTGAGGCCCTAAGCAACTTAGGGAAACCCTGTCTCAAAAAGGGCTGGGGCTGTAGTTGGGAGGCAGGGCCCCCCTGGGTTCACCCCCCAGCACTGAAATAAAGACGTGAGGACAACAAACTCCCACCAGAGGGCTTTTCTAGGCACCACCTCCGGGGGTCTGCTCGGGTCATTCTCTCCCTTCACTGCAGATGGTCTGCCCGCCCTGGTGGTGCAGCCGGCCCTGGGGAAGGGAGAGACTGTGGAGCCGAGGTCAAGTTGGCAGAGGGACCGTAGGTAGAGACCTGGGCAAACGCTGGGGGTCTTCCGGGGTGCTCAGAATGAGGCCAGCCTCCCTCTTTCCCCCTGCCTCCGGGCCTTTGCATCCTCTCTCCCTCATTTCATGACTCTTCACCAAAGAGGCAGAGGCTCCGGCCCAGGGAGGGGAGGCCTGGGGTGCAGAGTGGGCTCAGCCGTGGGGCACCCGCTGAGCACCTGTGAACCCCGGGCTCCACCCCCAGTTCAAAACGGGAGGCCCAGAGGCCACTCTGGCCGCCTCCTAAGCTGGGAAGGACTAGGGTGGGCTCTGGGCGGCTGGGATCAGCCTCGGGCTGCGGGGACTAGAGAGGCCCCCCATCCCCGCCCCCGCTGCCGGGGTGGACTAACCTGTTCCCGTCCTGGTCAACTTCAGGAGCCCCGGCAGCGGGCTCCACCACACCCGGAGGTTCCCAGGTCTCCACAGCCTGGCGCTCTCCCCCACCCAAGTCCTGGGCTGGTCTGAACGGGGCCTCCACAGCCCCTCCGGCTCCCCCCCATTCCTGAGGGGGGTCCGTGCCTGTTTGTTGAGCGCCTACTAGATACCAGGTGAGGTCCTGGGAGCTGGGCCATTGGGGAGGGAAGTTTCATTCTAGGGGGAGAGAGAAGCCGGGAAGTGGAAGACCGGGGCTCCTGGGCCAGGGGAGCAGAGGTGAAGGGTAGAAGGCTCCCTGGCTTCAGGGGTAACCGCCTGTGGGTTTCCCCAGGCGGGACAGGGTCCAGATAGAGAGGGTGGGGCCAGGGTGTGAGGGGAGGAGGGGTCTCCAAGGGAGAGGGGCTGCTGCAGGAAGGCAGCTGGAGGCCAGGGAGGGGCAGCTTTCTCCAGATAGCAAATCAGGCTGGAGTTCCCTGGCCCCCAGCTCAGGCTTTACCTCCCACAAAGCTTGGGCCTCCCACAGGCTAACTGCGGGGTGGAGTCCCGCCATCCTCTCCCACCCCAGCTGCCACCACCTCCCCTGTCCTCTCCTACCAACCCTAGGCCACAGGGCCTTTGCACAGGGAGTCTCCCACATCAGAATACCCTTCCCTCCCCACCCTCCTTCAGGGACTTCTACTATCTCTCAGTTGGTGCCTTCCTCCAGGTCATGTCCCTGCCTCCCTCGGGAGGAGTCAACCCCTGGTCACCCTCTCTCCCAGGCCCGTCCTCCCCAGCAGGCGTTCTGGAATAGACGGACGTTTATTAGAGTGAGTGTTTAGTGAGTGTGCCTCAGGCCTGTGGCGTGGCACATAGTAGGGGCACGACCTGGGTTCATGGCATGGGAGAAGGAAAGGACGAGTGGATGACGTGTGCAGGTCCTATGTCCCCAGGACCCCTGGTTAGGACCGCTTTGGTGCTGGGACAAAGCCCTGTCTCCGCCACTCCCAGCTCTGACCCATGGTCCCTGAGCCCCAGCGTCTCCATTCGCAGCTCGATCACAGGACCTCTGACCTTACTGCATGTGTGGGGTTTTAAGAAAGTGTTTTATGAGCTGTTGGTGGACCTTTATTTATATGTGGTGCCTCACACATGCTCGGCAAGCGCTCCTCCACGGAGCCCCAGCCCCAGCCCTGCCTTTGTGGGTTCTATTTGCTTTTTGCAGTCCTAGGGATGGAACCCAGGGCCTCACACATGCCTGGCAAGCGCTCTACCAACTGAGCCATATCGCCAGCCCCCACCCCCCTTTTATTTTTAATTTTGAAAAAGGTCTCACTGAGTTGCTCAGACTGGTCTCAAACTCCACAGGCCTCAGCCTCCCGAGTCACTGGAATTACTAGTGTGCACCGCTGCACCTGGAGTATTTTATTATCCATGTTTTCCATCTTACTGTGTGTAGCTTATCGATTAAACTATCAGTTATGGACAGGAAATAACACACAATCCAGAGGCTTCAGGCATCCCCTGAGGTTCTTAAACCATTTCCCAGAAATGCAGAAAAGGGGGCACTACCCTAAACATGATATAAAGTCTACCATTTTCTTTTGTAGTGAGGCGGATACAACCCAGGGCCTCATGCATGTTAAGAAGTGTGCTCCCCGGGGGCTGGGGATGTGGCTCAAGCGGTAGCGCGCTCGCCTGGCATGCGTGCGGCCCGGGTTCGATCCTCAGCCCCACATACCAACAAAGATGTTGTGTCCGCCGAGAACTAAAAAATAAATATTAAAAATTAAAAAAAAAAAAGAAGTGTGCTCCCACTGAACTGTGCCCTCAGTTCAAAATCTGTCATTTTTAGGTGTCACTCGGTGGCCTTCAATACATCCCAACGTGCATCATGGCTCCTGAATCCATTCAGAACCTCTTGAGCTTCAGGAAGAGCACCTCGTGGGCTTGACGCTTGCAGCTCAGGCCAGGGTGTGAGAAGCACTGGGAGTGGAACTCCGTGCCATGAGCGCTTTCCACAAGGGCACCAATCAGAGCTTGCTTAGCCCTTGCTGGACCACAGGCCTGAGGGCGCAGCCCCGACATGTGCCCATGACCCTGTCCCTCCAGCCCAGGGAGGTGCGGGCTCCTTGTCCCCGCTCCACAGCGAACTGGCAGAGCCAGTCTCTCCACCTCCGCCCGGGGGCAGCCAGAGCTGGGGGTCCCCTGCAGGCGCAGGAGGGGTGGGGAGGCCAGGCGTGAGCTCCCAGGGGACACCGGGTCATCGTCCCACTCTGGCCAGCTGCCACTGGTAGATGGCCCAAACCTTCGCTCCCAGGAAGCAGGGCGACCGCGGTCAGCATCGGCCTCCTCTGCTGCCTTCGCTTTGGTGCCCGGCTTCTGCTACCCAGCTGTCCCCTTGTTAGGCTGGTGGCAGGTCCTGGAGGCTCCAAGTGGCCTTTCTCAGGGCTGGTGACGAGCTGTAACTAAACCACCAGTGCCCATGGAATCCAGCCATGGCGGCAGGGAGCCCGTGGACCAGACCCAGCTCCCGCCTTGGCCCCGCGTCTACGTTACACAGAGAAGCAGGCCACGCAGCCGGGTCCCCTGGGAGGAACGGGCAGGCAAGCCCTGTGCCCTGCCCGCCTCTGCCCAGCTGCTCCGGACATCCCGAACATGGACTGTCACTTCCTTTTCCCCCCGCTGAGGTTCTAGGGAACAGCTTCGGTAGTTAGCAAGCGCAAGAATCCCTGGGTTTTTTTTTTTGTTTTTTAACTGGGGACGGAACCCAGAGGCGCTGAACCAGCAAGCCACATCCCCAGCCCTTTTTATTTTTTGTTTTAAGTCAGGGTCTCACTAAGTTGCTTAGCGCCTCACTAAGTTGCTGAGGCTAGCCTGGAACTTGTGATCCTCCTGCCTCAGCCTCCAGAGCCCTGGGATTACAGGTGTGTGTCACCACGCTGGCCCTGGGGACTGTTTAAACATGGAGAGTCCCCAGCCCCACCTCTGGACAGGCCACCAGCCCACTCCGACCACCCTGCCCCAAAGTGACTCCGGGAAAGGCAATGCTGGATGCCCTTTGAGCCACCCTAGAAACACACTGTGGTGTTTAGCTAATTAACTAATTGTTTATTTTGGTAATAACCTAAGCCATCAGCTGTCATCTTGCTAGGCTGGTGGCAGGCCACGGAGCCTACCAATGGCCTTTTTCTCCAGGCCTGCAATGGATGGAACCCAGGGGTGCTCTACCATTGAGCAGACACAGACCTTTTTATTTTTTGAGACAGGACCTCAGTTGTCCAGGCTGGCCTCAAACTTGCAATCCTCCTGCCTCAGGCTCCTGAGTAGCTGGGATCACAGGCATATTTCATTGCACTCAACTCTTTTCTTTCTTTTGTTTTTTTTCAGTGCCGGGCTGGAACCCAAGGCCTCACGCATAGCAGGCATTGCTCTACCGCTGAGTGACATCCCCAACCTGCCATTTTCACTTCAAATGGGGATGGCTAGAGTGGTGCCCCAATGGTTTCTCTCTGTGCACGCACCTTTGTGACAGCTAATGGGATCACCTGGGTCCGGAGAATAATCTGAGCTCTTAATTTCCTATCGCTCCTATTGAGATCATAGCAAAAGCAAGAGCAAACATTTACTCGGGGCCTACTAGGCAAATACGGCGTGAGGCTCGCATCCGCGTTTGCCCGTTTACCTTTGCAATACTCCCAGGAGACGGTGCTCTGAGGATGAGGACCCAGAACACCCCTTCCTCAGTCGCCTCCGCCAGCGAGCAGCCGGGCTGAGACCAGGACTTGGGACTGTGTGGTCACCTAACCTCCAGGCTGTGGCCTTTCAGTGACCAGACACCCTGAGCAGTGACAGGTTCCCCTGCAGGATGTCCCCAGGAAGGTGCCTCCCAGGGCAGAGGGTTGGAACCTCCTGTGTCTTCTTCCCCAGACATGAGAGTGACCTTGACCGGATGCACTGGGGATTGAACCCAGGGGTGCTTTACCACTGAGCTCTATCCCCAGCCCTGGTTACCCTTTTTATTGACTTATTCATTTAATTTTGAGATCGCATCTTGCTAAGTTGCTTAGGGGCTCACTAAATTGCTGAGGCTGGCCTTGAACTTGCAGTCCTCCTGCCGCAGCCTCCCTGAGTTGCTAGGATTATAGGCGTGCACCACTGCACCTGGGATTCAACTGTGACTATTTGAAGGGAACAAGGTCAACAAAGGCATCTATTGGGAGGAGATGGAGAGATCAGAGGATTCAAAGGGAAAACAGAACAACCTCGACTTCCAGCTAGGGCCAGGAGAGGCCTTGGGCTCCTGACGGCAGGCCTTAACAGGCTTTCGGGGCCATTCATTGCAAGAGGTGTCCATCCAGCCCAGCTCGGCCTCATCTTTTGGCACCTTGAATGACAGCCCATTCAAGCTGCAAGGAACTGGAAAAGAGCAGATTCTTTTTTTTTTTAAGAGAGAGTGAGAGAGGAGAGAGAGAGAGAATTTTTAATATTTATTTTTTAGTTCTCGGCGGACACAACATCTTTGTTGGTATGTGGTGCTGAGGATCGAACCTGGGCCGCACGCATGCCAGGCGATTGCGCTACCTCTTGAGCCACATCCCCAGCCCAAGAGCAGATTCTTACAGGAAATTAGAGGGGGCTTTTGGGCTCACTGAGTCCAGAGAACATTTTAATTCTGGGTGCTGGTAACCCAACACACAGCTTTGTGCTACCCCTTGGGTGGAGGCGGGCCTGAGCCTGGGTTCCCGACTTGACAGCAGACAAGGGCCTGGGTTCACTTCCGGCGCCTCCTTGCTCTGAGCCCTAGTGTGGTGTGAAACGTGATCATCCTGGTCACCCTGCACCCTGTGCCAGGCGGCAGACAGCAGGGCGGAGGGAAAGTCATCATGAGTCTAGGACCAGGCTGTCCTTGGAGGGGTACAGGGAGTGGAGGAAGTGGGTGGAAGAAAGAAAGAAGGAATGGACCTGCAGAGAGAAACAGCCCAGAGCCTTTTAAAATGCACACCTGGGCCCCCCTGAGGGCTCCAGAGATGCCTGGCGTTCTTAGAGGACCCCCTCCCGCTTGCCCACCGCAGTTGAAATTCCTGCTCAGCAGACACAGCAGCTGGCCGGGGAGCCTCCCTCTCCCAGACCTTGGCCAAGCACCCGGGGAGGGGACATTCGGGTTACAGTTTGCAGAGGGGCTGGCCACGGGCGGCAGTGGTGCGGGTGTCCCTGGAAGGAGTGAGGAAAAGCGACGTTTGGTCCCTCTGCAGTTGGTGGATGAGAATATACCCACCTCCACTCCCCGAACCGGAGCTATTCTAGGAAAGCAGCTCTGGCGGCAGAGCCACTCCCACGGGGAGACGGCTCTGTGGGTGTATTAAAAGAAATCCCTTTGATGAGCCCTAAAAGTGTCCTGCTAGACAGCTTGAGTCCCCGCGGCCAATCCCTATCAGAGTCACGGACACGGTGGCAGCTTCTCCCTACTCCATGGAACACCTGGAGTAGGTGTGGGGTAGGATTGCTTTCTGTCAGGTCCCGGATTTTGTGAGACTGATCAATATGTGCTGCAAACACAGCGCAAGTTTGCATAAATCAAAATGTCAGTTCTCTGGGTCACAGTGCCCTCTGTGATAACAAGCCAGGGATGGGGAAATGGTGGCAGTCCCTTGCTGGGACAGGCTGTGCAGCTGACAGATGCACATGGCCATCTCCCCTCCTCCCGGCTCCCCTGGGAGAGCTGTGGTCCCGAGGTCTCCCCAGACCCAGGCTTCCCAGGGAACTCGGGGGGGGGGGGGGGGGGGGGCTCAGCGGGGTGACTCGCAGCTAGACATGTGACCTGTGCTGGCCAATCAGAATCTCTTCCAGGATTGACAGATAGTTGCTAGGAGGGAAAAGTTCTCTTTCCAAGGGGGCGGCTGGAACTGGGTGCCCGCAGTCACCAGAAGCCATTGCTTCTGCTCTGTGCAGAGGACATCCATGGAGAATAAAGGAATGAAGCCAGGCAGCAGCGGGAGAGAGAAAATCAGCTTGGGGAAGTGTTCTTATCCACTCCTCAAGTTCCCGGTGACTTTACCATGAATTCCTCTCAGGGAAAGATCTTGGGGTTTGCACCCAGATGGGGGGTGGGGGCTCTGGCTTATGAGATTCTGTAGTAGCCCTACTTCAGGGGGAAAAGAATTAAAATTTAAAAGTTGCTAGGAAGCCAGCAGCAAGCTGGATTTGATCCCAGAGAGCTGTGGTTTGCTGGTCTAACGCAGCCAAGGGGGACACCGGGCTGATAAACACCTGCACCACGAAGCAAAAGTTGCTGGGGTTGCCTCTTGGGGACAAGTTAGGACCCCAACCCTCAAGCTTCTGGATGCTCCCGCCAGGTTGCCTCCACTTGCAAGTTAAAGACCAATCCTCTCTATTTCCTTTTTTCTGGATGTAATATCAAATCACGTTCAAACCCTGCGTCCTGCCTGCTGAGTCTCTGCATCTGTCTACGAGGTCCCGGTGGCTGGCAAATGGTTAAGCATATCTATATACTCTCTCCCTAACTGCACTTATATAAAAAAAAAAAAGTCAGTCCCACTGGTACTCTCTGTTCCCACCACTGGAAACCAATTTAGCAGTTCACGCTCTCAATTCAGCTCCTACCAACAACACAGATAAGCTTAATAATAGGTGTGAGCCCTGCGCTAAGGGCTTTAAAGACCGTTTCTTATTTAATCTTCTTGATAACCCAGGGAGGCAGTGTAGGGGACACGGCTGATTGCCTAGTTGGCATCCACACTGGATTTTCTTAAAGACACCAAACCAAACTCCTGCACGGAACCCAAGACCCGGAGGGGAGCCTACCCCACCCCAGCTCCAGGGGTGGTTTCCCTTTGGTCTAGACGGGATCATCGTTTTCTCTTTCTGGGATTGGTTGAGGGATCCAGTTGTAAGCCACTCAGCTCCAGGCCTTTCCAAGTGAAAGGGTTTTGGTTTCAGGCAGGGCTGAGAAGCTGGGAGTGGCCGGGTGGTGCATTCCTGTAATTCCAGCCGCTCTGGAGGCTGAGGCAGGAGGATGGCAAGTTCTTGGCCAGGCTCAGCAATTTAGGGAGGCCTTCCTTAAGCAACTTAGTGAGACTCTGTCTCAAAATAATAGATAAAAAAGGACTGGGGGTGTGTCTCAGTGGTTAAGGGCCCCTGGGTTCAATCCTTGGTACGAAGAAAAAAAAAAAAAAAGGGAGAGGGAGGGGGTTTGAGACCCAAATTGGACCCATTAGATTGAAAGAAGGGGACTTTACTGCAGGTTCAGGGGAGGACACGCTTTTCCTCACTAGGTATGAGCGAAAGTCACGCAGACTCAAGTTCCACAGGAAACCGGGGTCGCCCGAGACTTCTGGTAAGTTCTTTCTTCACTTTGTCTTGATCTTCTTCACATTTGTCTTTGTCTTTTTTTTTTCCTTTTTCAGGGTGCAGGGTCAGTCCTTCCTGAAGGGCCACGTTCTTTCTGGACTTTGTGTTACGTACCATGATACCCTCTCTTAGGATCCCAATCAGATTCTGTTCCCCACCACCAACAACATCTGGCGGATATGTGGCGGATGCGTGGCAGATAGGTGGCCGCCGTCATTTTACATTTGCAAAAGCCGAGCTCCAGTGGGTTATGTAACCTAAGTGAGTCACCGAGCTAGGAAGTGGCAGAGCGGGCTCTCCTGCGTCTATGCCAATGCCCTGAGCCACACCAAGACAGGGCTAGCGGGGAGCATCCGTGCCCACAGCCCCCGTTCTGCAAGACCACCTGCTTCCTGGTTGCCACGAGGCCAGCAGCCTCCCTGCACCATGCCCTTGTGCCTCGATGGCTCCCAAGTGATGCAGCCAGCCAACTATGGACCGAACCCTCTGAAGTCCTATGATGCTCTCCACTCAAATGTAGCCACCAGAGACTGTCACCAAGGCTGACTCTATACTGGTTCCAGGCCCCTGAACCTCTAGCATTGTGAGTTAAATAAACGTGGTTTTTTTTTTTCTGTATAAAGTACCTAACCTCAGGTATTCCATATTAGTAATGGAAAATGGATTCATAAATACATGTTTTAAAGTATGCTAATTTCCTGAGTACAAGAAAACAAAGTTTTATCAATTTCAAAAATAATAATGGTAGTTGCTGTGTTGACTACATGTCAGGCACTGTTCTTAATGATTCTCCTGCACTCATTTGCTTGTTAGTTTGTTTGTGGTCCCCTGAATCATCAGGGAGCGTTCACCTATTTTATTTAGGTTTTCATTTTTTCAAATTCCAGCCAGAAGCTAAATATAATTAGAAACTGGTAAGCATTAGGTTTACTCCTAAGGAGTAGGATCATTCAGATTTACTCCAATAAAAGAATAAAAGTATCCTGCATTCATTCTTTTTTTGTTCTAGGGATTGAACCCAGGGGTACTTAACCACTGAGCCACATCCCCAGACCTTTTTTATATTGTATTTAGAGACAGGGTCTTGCTAAATGGCTGAGGCTGGCTTTGAACTTGAGATCTTCCTGCCTCAGTCTCTGGAGCCATTGGGATTACATGCGTGAGCCAAGAATGCATTCATTCTTTTTTTTTTTTTTTTTTTTAAGAGAAAGTGAGAGAGGAGAGAGAGAGAGAGAGAGAATTTTTAATATTTATTTTTTAGTTCTCGGCGGACATAACATCTTTGTTGGTATGTGGTGCTGAGGATCGAACCCGGGCCACACCAATGAGCGCGCTACCGCTTGAGCCACATCCCCAGCCCCTGCATTCATTCTTGATTCTTTTTTTTTTTTTTTTTTTTTTTTTTGGTGGTGCTAGGGGTAGAACCCAAGGCCTCATCCCTCCTAGGCAAACATTCCCACTGGGCTATCCCCAGCCTGCTTTCATTCCTTTAAGGAGTTACTGGGATCTCTATTTGATGGCTGAGGAAACAGGCACAGAGGTGTAAGTCGCCCATCCAACGTCACACAGCTAATCAGGTTCCAGTGGTAAGTGCTTTTATTCTGTATGTTGCACAGAGAAATGCACCAACTTCCCCGGGTTGACCTGCACCCGAGAACCTGCGGCGAACCCCACGCCTTCATTCAGGCTGGACCCAGCCCGGCTTTTACAGGCCTCGGAAACTGCAGACCTGGGGAGTCTGGGACCCTGGGGGTCAGCAGGGAGGTGAAAAGTGGTAGCTGTGGGGCTGGGAAGGTAGCTCAGGGGGGAGATTCTTGTCGACAGCGTGCGAGGACCCGGGTTCGGTCCTGAGAGATGACCAAAAACAGGTGGCCAGGATGGCTCTGTGTCCACTCACTTCCTGGTTGTTCTGGGTGGCTAACTTTGCAGTTAGCTTTTGTCTCTGCAGTGCCACCCACTTCCTTATGCTGCGACTTCAGATGAGTTACACTCTGGGAACATTCCCTCCCCTCTTCTCTCCCCTTCTGGAGCTCAGCAAGTCCAGCTGGGAACAGGTTTGGCTCTTACTGGTTTCTTCCTGCACACCATAATTTTAGGAGAGGAGAACCGTTCCCAGTCTACAGCCCAGGCCCCTGGCCGGACCACCCCTCCCACAAGAGCCTCTGAAGTAGGTTCTATTGTTACCATCCACCCTTTAGGCGGAGGCTCAGAGAGAGGAAGTAATTTGTCCAAGGTCACACAGCACACCCAAACCCAGCAGGGATTTGAACCTAGAGATTCCGACTCCTCATTCACCATGGCTCTGGCACAACAATGACTATGGGGGAGAAAGGAAATTCCTAGGAATCCAGAGAGCTTTCACAGTATTAGATAAAGCTGGGTGTGGTGGTACACCCTTGTAACTCCAGCGACTCGACTCTGGAGGCTGAGACAGGAGGATCACAAAACCCAGGCCAGCCTCAGCAACTTAGTGAGACCCTGTCCCCAAATAAAAAGTAAAAAGAGTACGGCTCTCTGCTGGATTCTGTTGGGGGACAGGCACCATATTCACACCTGATCCTTCCCGCCTCAGTCCTCTGCATTCAGCCTCATTTCCTCAACTTAAAATGTGTCTTTGCAGGGCCGTGGCTGTGGCTCAGTGGTAGAGCACTTGCCTCGCGTGTGAGGGTTCGATCCTCAGCACCACCTAGAAACACGTGAACTAAAGGTCCATCCACCACCAAAACAACACCCCAAAGGAAAAACATGCTCTTTGCAGCCCTTCCCCTTGTTTCCTCTTGTCCTTCACGCCCCGGTCCCTGTGCGGTACTGTCCAACCAAAGTCCCAGGCCACTTGTGGCCACTGAGCCTCAGGATGGGTGCCAGTCTGGAATGTGCTACAAGCGTCAAATGATCACTGGGCTTGGAAGGGACAAGGACAGAATCAGCCCCCACTCCCATTTTTACTATTGATGATGAGTGGAAATGAGAGTCTTCGGCTCCTATTGCTGGGCTGGGGTGTAGCTCAGTGCCCGCCTGGTATGTGCAGGGTCCTGAGTTCAATCCTCAGCACATCCCCCGCCCCCCCCGAAATATATATAGATCCACATTTTCACCTCTTTCTTACGGCTTTGTAAAAATGGTTCCAAGAAAACATTAAATTGTATACGTACATGACAGAAAAGCAAATTGCATGGATGCTTCACAAACCTGAACTCACCTCTACTGTGTCTTTTGGACGGTCCATTTTAGAGCTTTAGCTTAAATGCCCCCTGGTCCCTGAAGCCGCCCTGGACCTCCCTGACTCAGCCTTCTCCCCTCAGAGGAGTTGTGACTGCAGGCGCTTGTTTCTCTGACTTCTAAAGGTCTCAAAAAGTGACATCAGATGTGAAAGTGTTGGACAGGGAGGTGGCTGGTGGGTGGGTGGTGCTTTTGCCTAGCACACGGGAGGCCCTGGGTTCAGTCCCCAGCGCTGCCAAGGAATGGAAGGGGTCAGCGGGGGCTGGTGGGGGCTTCATGGCGGCCGGAGCCCAGACTCCTCCACCTCCTCACTCAGGTGTCAGTGCGAGGTTCTCCCCACGCTCATGCAGAGTGCTCCAGAGCCGTGAGTGGCACACACCTGTGGTCCCAGCTGCTCAGGAGGCTGAGGCAGGAGGATCCTTGAGCCCAGGGGCTCCAGCCAACTAGGACAGCATAAAGAGACCCCAACTCTTTAAAAAAGTGTGCTCCAGGGTTCTCCTTTGAGCTAGGCAAGCACCGCCCCTCTCTAAGGATGCTTAACTGTCATGCACACACCCATCCGATCAGTCTCCCTCAGTCCCATTGGCTGAGACTGGTCACATGGCCACACCGGCTGCAAGGGAGCCTGGGAAATGCTGCATTGCCAGGTGCCCAGGTGCAGATGTATGGTGTTAGCACAAAGAAGATGTTGAGGTCGAGATCTGCGTCCACTTCCTGCAGGCGGTCTCCTGTGGGTTTCCGAGTGGCCTCACAACCTGCCGTCATTATTGACTTCTCTGTTTCTTTGGGAAACCCTCCTTTGAACCTAAGTTCAGAGAGGGCAAGGACTCATGAGCTTGGCTTCTGTCCTCCACAGCGGGGATGCACAACTGAGGCTCATGGTCAGCGTTTGTTGAGTGAAGCTAGGTTTGTTAAAACCCAGTCACTCCCAGCAGAGCCAGCCTGCGGGAGCTGGGCGAGGTTGCCACACTGCGCTCAGCATCAAGTCAAGCTGTGCAATGGGAGAGCTCTCCAGGTGACTGCTGGTGGGGGAGGCAGGGAGCTGGCAGTGCCCCTAACTGCCTTTTAATACCCAACTGGAAGATGTGCCGGGAGGACTGTTCCAGAGAGAACCGATCCCACGTTGCATCCTTAGGAACTTTCATCAATCTTAGAGACTTCTTAGAATGTTCCCTGGAATGGTGAAAACCTACCAAGACTCCAAGCGCTGCTGCCAAATTCATCTCCCTAAGTGCCACTTAGCTCCTTTCCAGAAACTTCCTGGCGTTGAGTGATCAAATCCAAAGCCCCTAGACCGTCATTCAAGGCCTTCGATTCACATGAGCTACAGCACCCACAGGACACAGCCGTGGCCTCCCGGAGACCTGGGATCCAGCCCTGCCTCCCCTCTTCCTAGCTGAGTGGTCCTGGGACAGTCCCTTCCCTGCTCCTACCTCCAGTGTCTGTCTGAAGACTGCAGACACATCCTCAACCTGGAACGGTGGAGTCTGAAAACAGCATCACAGCACAGGTACAAAATTCCACACCTGACCTCACGGGATGGGTTGCAGTCAGAATCCAGGGGAGCTGGGCGTGGTGGTGCACACCTGTC